>NC_059340.1:6511111-6823333 GCF_018350155.1 Leopardus geoffroyi
CAAGCTGATCAGAAAATAATTTGAACTGTCTTAAAGGAAAAAAATATATTTTTATTATTGTAAAATATATATAACATTTAAATTTTTAATCACTTTTAAAAATAAAATTTTTTCCCCATTTTAAAATTTATTTTATATATATAGAGAGAGTGAGAGCAGGGGAGAAGGGCAGAGGGAGAGAGAGAATCCCAAGCAGGCTCCACGTTCAGCACAGAGCCTGATGTAGGGCTCGATCCCACGGTCCTGGGATCATGACCTGAGCTGAAATCAAGAGTCGGGCACTCAACTGACTCAGCCACTCAGGTGCCCCTAGCTTTTTAATCATTTTTAAGTGGCATTAAGTACATTCACATTGTCTGCAACTATCACCACTGGCCTTCTTCCCAAGCTGAAACTCTGTCCCCATTCAACATCAACTCTCCATTTCCCCCTCCCCTCAGCCCTTCTACTATCTGTCTCTATGAGTTTGACTACGTACTTCACAAAAGTGGAATCATACAATGTTTGTCCTTGCGTGTCAGGCCTTTTTAACTTAGCATAATGTCCTCAAGGTTTTCCCATGTTGTAGCATTTGTCAGCATTTTCTTCCTATTTAAGGCTGAAAAATATTCCAATGTATGGATACACCACAGTTTGCTTATCCACTCCTCTGCCCAGGAAACTTGGCTTGCTTCTGCCTTTTGGCTGTTGTGAATAAGGCTATTATGAACATGGGTGTACAAATATCTGTTTGAACCACTGATTTAATTTCTTTGGGGTATTTACAGAAGACAGATTTCTGGATCATATGGTTCCAATGGTTTTAAAGGAAAATAACAGGGGTGCTGGGTGGCTCAGTCAGTTAGGCATCCAACTTCGTCTCAGGTCAGGATATCATGGTTCATGGGTTCAAGCCCCACATCGGGCTCTGTGCTGACAACTGGGAGCCTGGAGCCTGCTTTGGATTCTGTGTCTCCCTCTCTCTCTGCCCCGCCCTGGCTCATGCTCTGTCTCTCCCTCTCTCTCTCAAAAATAAATAAACTTTTTTTTTTTAAAAGGAAAACAACAAACTCTGACACTCAATGTAAAATTTATAATGTCTAGCATCCGATAAAAAATTAATAGGTATGTAAAGAAGCAGGAAAATGTAATCCAAAACCAGGAAAATAATCAGTCAATAGAAACAGATCCAGAAATGACAGACATTATGGAGTTGGGAGACAAGGACTTTAAAATAATTATGAATATGCTCAAAGACTTAAAAGAACATAAATGCAATAACAGAAAAATACAAGGTAATAAAAAAAAAAGAGAACTTCTAGAGATAAAAACAATGACAATATGTGCAAGGATCAGTGAGCTTAAAAAGTAGCAATAGAAACTACTGCTTGTAAGACCTACAGTTAGTAATCTCGTCACTGAAGTAGTCTCTGTCTCAAGCACTGGGACATTGAAAATTCTTCTGTTCCTTTCCCAGTATTTTAGTATAGTTCTTTGGCCTCCTGATCCATGTAGCTTCAGCTGTCAGTAAGTATCCTGAGAGGGGAAACTACTCCTGAATTTGAGTTTTCCAAGTCTCCAATGTCCTTCCTTTAGCACAGCATAATTTTTCAAAAGCTCAACTGGTTTTTCCTGTATGAGATCAGCTGCCCTTTGCCTGGGCCAAGCCTTAAGTACTTTGAATAATGTTTTAATGTGTAATATTTGAAATAAACAGTGCCTGGCACATTATAAGCCCTCAACGAATATTAACTGAATGAATGAATTTCATTGTATTTCCTGATTCTCTTGTCTCTTGGAAGTTCAAACTGCTACAACACTGAGTCAATGAATATGTGTTCATCTAAAGATGTTTAGAATACTGAAGGTTTCTCTCCCTAATGCTTTAGGAACATTTACTGTGGCCAGGCATTGTTATAAGCACCTTACATATATCAACTCATTCAATACAGTAGAGAACAAGCAGAAAGTGGCCCCCCTTTATCTGTATTCCCCTCTTACCTGTGGAGGGATACGTTCTAAGACCCTCAGGTGATGCCTGAAAGGTGTGGATGGTACCAAACCTTATATATACTGTGTTTTTTCCTATACATACATATCTATGATAAAGTTTCACTTGTAAATTAGGTATGGTAAGAGATTAACAACAACAATAAAATAGGACAATTAGAATAAGTAAAAAGAGTCATGTGAATGTGGTCTCTCTAAAAATATCTCATTGTACTGTACTCACCCTTCTTCTTGTGATGATGTGAGATGATAAAATGCTTCTATGATGAGATAAAGTGAGGGGCATGATGTAGGCATTGTGAGGTAGCGTTAGGCTACTATCCACCTTCTCAGGCTATGTCAGAAGGATCGTCTGCTTCTGGACCATGATTGACTCAGGAAGCTGAAAATGAGGAGAACAAAACAGAGGATAAGGGGGTACTACTACTCAGAACAACCCTATAGAATTCATGGTACTAATCTCTTCATTTTACATGCATGGAAAGTAACATACAGAGGAGTTATCTAATTTGTCCCTGGTCAAACAACTTGTATGATACTGGTAAAACAAACTCCCTGTCCCTCTCTCTCTCTCTCTCCCCCCTCTCTCTAATGTTTTGGTCCATGAAAATCAAGACTTAAAGGCAGGATTTCACACAGTACCTCAAAGAGTGTTTTTTTTTTTAAACTGTTAATTTAATTTCTTTACTAAACATAGAATCCTATCAAAGATTAGTCCTACTATCAATTACAACTAATTGCCACTGTTAACTAGTCCTATGTTGCTTTGTTTAAATAGCATTCATGTAACAGAAAAGTAAATTCTGAATAACATAATTTCAGATAAATACCTATCTTCATATTTTTATGTTACAGCAATAACACAGATATGTATAATAATTCATTATATTCAACATACTATGTTATTCGTCTGGTAGGACTGTGTCCAGGGTTGGCTCTCTAAAAAGGTGGTCACTCTAGTGGCGCCTGGGTGGCTCAGACGGTTGCACGACCGACTTCGTCTCAGGTCATGATCTCACGGTCTGTGGGTTCAAGCCTTGTGTTGGGCTCTGTGCTGACAGCTCGGAGCCAGCTTTGGATTCTGTTTCCCTCTTTCTCTGCTCCTCCCCTGCTCGCGCTCTGCCAAAAATAAATAAATATTTTTTAAAAAACAGATTAAAAGGTGGTCACTCTACATTACACTCACAAGGGGAACTTTTTAAAAATACACAATTTGAGGGGGCGCCTGGGTGGCGCAGTCGGTTAAGCGTCCGACTTCAGCCAGGTCATGATCTCGCGGTCCGTGAGTTCGAGCCCCGAGTCGGGCTCTGGGCTGATGGCTCAGAGCCTGGAGCCTGTTTCCGATTCTGTGTCTCCCTCTCTCTCTGCCCCTCCCCCGTTCATGCTCTGTCTCTCTCTGTCCCAAAAATAAATAAACGTTGAAAAAAAAAAATACACAATTTGAGGGCGCCTCAAAGGCTCAGTTAAGCCTGGGACTCTTGATTTCAGCTCGGGTCACGGTCTCACAGTTTATGGAGCCTGGCATCTGGCTCTGCACTGACAGCATTAAGCCTGCTTGGGATTCTCTCTCCTTCTCTCTCTGCCCTTCCCCCCCTCAAAATAAATGTATAAAACATTTTTTAAAAACCCACGCAATTGCACAAGGGCCCATCTTAACGCATTCTGGTTCAACTGGTGTGGGAGGGGAAGGTCTCGCCGTTAGACTTTTCAAAACCTCCTGGTGATTCTTGTTAGAGATTCCGAACTGCTTGGCTGGGCGGGAACCGGCCGGGCGGGGCCTGAGAGTCACGTGCCCCAACCGGGACCCTCTGCGGCAGTTGATTGGCCTCGACCAGGGGTGCGTGAGACGGAGGCCCCTTCTCTATTAAACGGACCAGAGAGTTGCGAAGCCTCCGAGCTTCCTAGAAGGTACGCTGGCCGAGAAGCTGGGCTCCCCGCGCAGGAATAAGGGTCGGCGAGTGGCGCGGGTTTCTTCCGCGTTCGAGCCCTCAGGTAGGGGGTTAGCGGAGGGGCGGCGACCTGTCACGGGTCTTGACCCGAACCTGGAGAGGGAAGCCCAGCCATGGGGGCCGCCGCAGGTGGACACTGAGGTCTTCCCGGAGGAGATGGCACCGCGGAGGGTTGGAAGCAGGTCTAGGAAGAGAGGAGCTCGTGTGATGGGACGGGTGGGTGCGGCGGCAGAGCCACGGTGTCCCCGCAACGGAAGGTGACAGGGCTCGAGAGACAGTCCTCACCACCCGCCTTCGGGGCAGGTCGCAGGGACTTAAGGGAGCGTCTTCCTGAAGATGTCAACTTGTGAATATTTTCCGTGGCGTCGGGGCTTCAACATTAAGGAGGAACAAGTCCGATGAATGAACGGCTCGTTAATAGTGTGGTTCGGTTCGGTTTGGTTTGGTTAGGTTATAGACGAAAAGGAGATGTGATCGAACGTTTCCAGAGTTCACATTGTTGCGAAGTGGCGTTTTAGATTCTGACTTCCAATGCACGGTAGACGGGATAGTTAGGTAATGAGAGGGTTGAGGTCCCTTTCCCAGTCTTGAAGCCATCGATCAGGACGTTTCTTTGGAGCGCCTCCATGCTTAAAAGGCAGAGCAGAGGATCTTCCAAGCAGTGTTTTTAGGGTACGTGAATGGTGCGAGGGATGTTCTTAAAAACGCACTTAGAGAAAGCAGCGTTCACCAGTGGCCAGAGAAGCACACACACACACACACACACACACACACACACACACACACACACAAAAACAAAAAACAAAAAAAAACAATGAAAAAATCACCTGGATCCCAGTAACTATTGTTACTACTGTAACAATTGTGGAGGGCCACAATTTGGATGTACCCTAGGCCAACCACCCATGGCTGTGGAATCAAAACTTGAACTGCCCTAATTTTGCCAAAGTGCAGACTCTCCTGCAGAACTTAAGCTTTCTTCATGTCAGGGTGACTTGTAGCTTCCTAGCGCATCAGCTGCAGACCAGTCAACTTGTACAGTGCTTCTATTCTAAAATAGGGTTATAAGTTTCTAGTAAACGATAGAAAACGAAGCTACTTCCTCATCTCCTGTGTAGGGGGCAGAAAAATAACTGTCTTTCTCAGTTCTTAGCTGAGACTCCTGCAATAAAAGATTAAGAAACAGACAAGTCTATTTACATGTATACTTCATGTATGTGTAGGAAATACCCACGGAAAAATGAGTAACTCCTGGGGTGGCTTAGAATTCAGGCCTAAATACCATCTTTTTTTTTTTTTTTTTAAGTTTATTTATTTTTGAGAGAGAGAGGGAGACAGAGAATCCCCAGTAGGCTCCTCACTGTCAGCGCAGAGCTGGACATGGGGCTCGAACTCACTAAACCGAGATCATGACCTGAGCCGAAATCGAGTCTGACGCTTAACTGACGGAGCCACCCAGGCACCCCTAAATACCATCTTAATAGGGAAAGGGGAGAGAGGATGTAGGCCTCTTAGAGGAGAGTAAATGCTTTTTAGGAAAGATGAACGGGCCCATAGAAGAATAGACAGAAGGTCCAATAGTTTATGACAAAGTTTGGGTGTTGTGTCAACGTCTAGTCTCCTCTCCTGTGACACAAGTCTATCTTCCCTGGTTGGTGAAACTCCCTGGGAGGGGAATTTATGACACTTGAGTTCTTTTTGGAGGATCTGTCTTTAGGCATATGCAGGGGGTTCAGAGAAGGCCTTTCTCTGCTTTTGCCTCTTTTCAAGTGCCTGAAGCTCGAAATAATCATGGGGCAGCATCTTCTCTCCCCTTCACGTGCTTTCTGAACTGAGCAGTGACTGCCGAGAGCTCTCAGCTTCTTCACGCTTTCGGCTTAGAAGTCTCCTTGTTTGTTTCTCCCTCAAGAAAATATTCATATCAAGTAAAGCTCTCTGAATATCCTTTTGACAGTGATTACCTCCGTGTATATAAAATGTAGCCTGAAATCTCCAACTGCCCTAACGTCATTTTATACTCTCTGAGCTGATTCTGTGTGAGATGCAGAAATAAATGAAGACCGCCCTCCCCACCCACCCCCCAAAATGCGAATGAGCAAAGGCTCTTCATTCAGACCCTGCCACAGCAAGGGAGGGAGCCACTGTCATGTGTTTAGCAGAGACTCAAGGCAGGCAGGCGAAAGTGGGGTGAAAAAGGGGGAAGTTTGGATGTACCCACTTTGGAGGCTATTGGCTTGGGAAAGCTGGAGGTGGGTTAAGTAAGTAGAAACGGAACATCCTATGTGGTTGGGGAGGGCTTTCTCTGTTGGTCCTAAATTGGAAGAAGGAAGTAACAATTCAGGATAATCTGGCAGTTATTGACCAAATCTGGATGTGGGGCTGATTGCTACACTGGCTGTGGTTTGGGTTCTGGGCTGGTTGCTACAGGTGGTGAGCCAGAGTTCTGTTTTTGTCTATGGTCTTGTCCCTTTGTGTATTTAGTCTTTCAGTGAGAACGTATTCTACAGAACATACTCTAGGGAGAAGAGGAGGGCGGGGCCCTTGGATAAAGCTTTGGAAACTGAGCTAACTTCAGAAATTCCGGAAAAGACTCTCCTAGCAGCTCCTTTCATGTTGTCACCCATTTTGACACCAAACACCGTGACTGGGTATTAGCTGAGGTTTGTTGGCCTCGTTGGACTTCCCTGTCCCAGGGCTGCCTGGTGAGAGAGCTTTAAGTTCTGGCCGTACTCATGATCGTTTTTCTCCTTCAGTCTAGACTGATGGCTGCAATCCTGCCCCATCTCCAAGACCAGGATGTGGAAGCTGTGTTCGTGACAGCTGGGTGGAAGGTGAGCTGGGCGGCTCCTCCCCTTCCTTAGGATACTCCCTGTGGCCCTGCAATGGCCTTGACTCCTTTGTTCACGTTGAGCCATCTTTATTAATTTGGGGACTTTTCTTTCTTGGAAGGTATGATGTAAAGAGCTTGAACTGTGGGCTCAGGTTCAAGTCCAGGCTTTGTTTTAGTCGTGTTACCTTCAGCAAGTCACATAAGCTCTCTGGGCCTCAGTTTACTTATCTGTAAATGGGACGATGATAGTTCTTTTTTTTTTTTTTTAACGTTTTTATTTATTTTTGAGACAGAGAGAGACAGAGCATGAACGGGGGAGGGTCAGAGAGAGAGGGAGACACAGAGTCGGAAGCAGGCTCCAGGCTCTGGGCCATCAGCCCAGAGCCTGACGCGGGGCTCGAACTCACGGACCGCAAGATTGGGACCCGGCTGAAGTCGGACGCTTAACCGACTGCGCCACCCAGGCGCCCCGATAGTTCTTATCACAAGGAGTTGTGAGTATTAAGTGAGACACTTATGAAAATAAGTAAGTAATACTTACCATAGTATCTGGTTATATTTTAAGCACTCTGCAAGCTTTAGCTACTGTTACCATAGTCATTGATTGTTTCTGTCAGTGAGGGATACTGTGTACCTACTGTGTACCAAATACTATCCTTTGTGCTGGGAGATAAACTCTACCTGAAGGAGTTTACAGTCTTTATGGAAAAGTAGATATAGGGGCGCCTGGGTGGCGCAGTCGGTTAAGCATCCGACTTCAGCCAGGTCACGATCTCGCGGTCCGTGAGTTCGAGCCCCGCGTCGGGCTCTGGGCTGATGGCTCAGAGCCTGGAGCCTGTTTCCGATTCTGTGTCTCCCTCTCTCTCAGCCCCTCCCCCGTTCATGCTCTGTCTCTCTCTGTCTCAAAAATAAATAAACGTTAAAAAAAAAAAAAAAAAAGAATCTGTTTACATATCTACTTTTCGTTAAATTTTTTTTTTCAACGTTTATTTATTTTTGGGACAGAGAGAGACAGAGCATGAACGGGGGAGGTTCAGAGAGAGGGAGACACAGAATCTGAAACAGGCTCCAGGCTCTGAGCTGTCAGCACAGAGCCCGACGCGGGGCTCGAACTCACGGACCGCAAGATCATGACCTGAGCCGAAGTCGGCCGCTTAACCGACTGAGCCACCCAGGTGCCCCAACAGATTCTTGTAATATGGGGATAAATTCTGATCTGCCCGTGTTAAAGGGAACAAGAGCAGCTTAGTTACTGAATTTGTAACATTACGGAGGATGATTATGAAAAGTTGAGTTTAGGGGCATCTGGGTGGCTCAGTCAGTTAAGTGTCCAACTCTTGATTTGGGCTCAGATCATGATCTCATGGTTCCTGAGATCAAGCCCTGTGTCAGGCTCTGCGCTGACAGCTCAGAGCCTGGAGCCTGTTTCCCATTCTGGGTCTCCCTCTCTCTCTGCCCTTCCCCTGCTCATGCTCTGTCTCTCTGTCAAAAATAAACATTAAAAAAAAATTTTTTTTTAAGTTGAGTTTAGGGGCACCTGGGTGGCTCAGTCAGTTAAGCGTCTGGCTCTTGATTTCAGCTCAGGTCATGATCTTATGGTTTGTGAGATCGAGCCCTGCATCAATCAGGCTCTGTGCTGTCCGTGCTTGACATTCTCTCTCTCTCTCTCTCTCTCTCTCTCTCTCTCTGCCCCACCCCTGCTGTCACTGTCTCTCTCTCAAAACAAAAAAAAAAAAGTGTTGAGTTTAAAGTTAAGGAGACAAGTTAGGATGCCATTGCAACAATTTTGAAAGGACAGCGGGACAAGGAGGGAACAAAGAGTCTGTAGCGCTCTTCTGGCTTCATGGCCAGTGCACCCTGACCGCCAGAGAGTCTGCAGTGCTCTTCCGTTCCTCCGCTCCGTTGCACAGCCCATTCTCCCCTTCACAGGCAAACTCACATATTTGCATTTTAAGACTGAACTAAAAACTCTTCTCCGTGAAACCCTCTCTGACTTCCTACTTTAGCATCACTCTGCCCTGCGATCCCAGGTACGCGGACATAGGGAGCAGTTGCAGAGGCTTGATGAGGCTTAAACCGGATGGTGGCTTATGGAGTGACAGGAAGTGAGTGTGTAGTTTTCTTCTGGAAGCTGGTCCGGTAAGGGAAGGAGAGAGAGCCAAAACCAGAGGAGAAGGAAAGCACGGAACATCTTCTTCAAGATAGGCAAGATTTGGGCATTTTTGGTGGCGAAGGGGAAGGAGTTAGTGGAGAAGTAAGTGTTTAAGAAAAACGTTCCTGTGTTTCTCTGCTTTCTCCTTTCATGCTTTCACTTCACTTCTGACATCAGACATGCTGGTGCTTTCCCACACATATCGGGCACTTCCTTGACACCAGCCGGGTGCCCTGCAGTTTAGCTCAGTTTTGATGCTCTCTTCAAGGGTTAGCATCGGATGCCACAGGTTAAGGGCTCAGTCCCACAGGACTGCCCCTCCCCCACTTCCGACACCAGCCAATTGCAAGTCCAGGTTGTCACCTGTACCTTGAGTGACTGACTATATATTTGGAGGTTCCCATGACTTCGCTCCTTGGGTTCGATTAATTTGCTAGCGTGACTCAACTCAGGAAAACCGTTTACTTACTAGATTACTGGTTTATTACAGGCTGTAACTCGCAAACAGCCACACAGAGGTGCGTGGGGCAAGGTGTGGGGAAGGGGCACAGAGCTTCTATGCTGAGTGTGCAGCACTCCCAGCACCAACTCAGGCTCGACAGCCCCGAAGCTCTCTGAACCCCATTCTCCTGGGTTTTTATGGAGACTCATTGTGTGGACTCGATTGATTACGTCATTGGTCTTTGGTGATTGATTGGATTTCCAGCCCCTCTCCCTCCTCTGAATTGGGGTGGAGGGTTCAAACCCTCTAGTCACCTGGTTGGTTCCCCCTGGCAACCAGCCTCCCAGACTTGGGGCCTTTCCAAAGCTCACCTCTTTAACATTAACTCAGGTGTGGTCAAAGGAATTTGTTGTAAGGTGACATGCCTTTGTGGCTCTGGAGCTATTTCAGAAACCAAGGGCAAAAGACCAACTATTAACAGATGCTCCTTTACTCTTATCCCTTAGGAATTCCAGCAGTTTTAGGAGCTCTGTGCCAGAAATAATGAAGATTAAATCTATATTTCTTATTATAAGTCATGGTATGGTAGGGGAGAAGAGGGTAAGGATATAGAAAAGGCAGAGTGCTGTCATTGGATTAAGACCCTGGGGGAGACACGAGGGAATGGAAGCAGAGGTGGAGGCAGAGGGGCAGCAGTTGCTAGAAGAGCCTCTTCTGCTGAGGTGGGGAGGGGGAGGAGTGAGAACAAAGGTAATGCCTGGTGGGAGTGTGAGAGGGGTTAGGGAGCCTGTGCCCCGTGGACTCTTTCCTGGGACATAATGGGCAATGCCTTCCCGAAGGGAGTAGTGGGGGTGAGTCACATGTCCTCCTAGCCCCCTCCGAGTACCTCCCACTGGATCGTTACCATGTTGACTTCCATCTTTCCCCACTGGACAGTTCACTCCCTGAGCAGGGACAAAGGCTGCTACAGAGTCAGACAGATTGTGCATGTAGCAACCCCCCATTCACACAGCTGTGATGTGAACTGTGTTCTGCAGGATTGAACAGTGCACAGCCTGAACAGCTATATCCTGTGGCCTCAGTAGGAACCTTTATTGCTGGCCTACAGCTTGAAGGCTAGCAACTTACTGGTGCCCAATAAATGTTTCTTGAAAGAAAGAGAGTGGTAAAGATATAGAAAACCCTGAGAAGGAACATGACAGAGCAAGAGTTTGGGGCAACATTAAAGGCCTGACTCTCAAACTGAGCGTATAGAGATAACTTGGTGGGAGATGAAGCCATTTTATTCCTACCTATTAGCCTTCATGTAGAGCAGAGAATGTCAGCTGAGGAGACTTGCAGGGCAGCTGTGGTAAAAGGAGGGACATTTGGGATGGGTAGTGAGTGGGAACTCAAAACCATAGTCCTGGAAATCAGGATTGGTAGGGAGGAAAGAAGGGTCATGCAATTTGGGAGGTTCTGGTGTCTGTTTCCTGAGGGGGTGGGGGTGAGTATTTCCTTTTCCTGATCACCCTTTTCATGCACAGATAGCCTCTGATGCTACTCAGTTTGTCCTAATAGAAGGGAGTGTGGTGGGCAGACACTAGGCCTCTGCTCCAAGAGCTCCCGTGGTGGGAGGCACCTTCTGTTCTCAGCCCACATGAGTTGAACATAGTTGCAAATGGAAACTTCTACAAAACTTCTACCCCGTAGTACATTGTACCAACGGTCTCTGTTTGCCCCCCTCTGATATATGTTCCACCCTCCCCCACTTTGGTCTGGGCCCTGGGAGGCTGACCTTCACACACCATCGATGGGTTCTCTTGCCCTCTGGCTTCCAGCTGGCTTTTGGCAATGGGATGGAAGGGGTCAGGGGACCAGAAACCTGGAAGAAAGTGGTGTCGGGTTTTATTCCCACAGCCCCGTGCCTGTTGGGCTGTGGGATGAGAGTGGCCGCAGAGCTCCAGTCTTCTAACAACTTTCTGGATTCCAGTAACCCCTCTCCTTCCGTCTTCCCCTTCAGACATATGGGTGATTGTTCCCCATGAGAGCCAGCCTGGCATGCTTCTGTGTGCCTTGTTGGCTTCCATGAAGCCTGTCCCTTCCTTTGCAAATTGTCTGCATGCCAACCTATCCTCAGTGACCTCATTTGAATGTGCCATCTCTTTCCCAAGGGAATCTGGGACAGAAATATATTATTTGTTAAAGGTGCTGGTATATGGAGCAGGGTCAGCAAACTGACCTGGACCCAGTATTCAAGTTTCACTGGAACACAGCTCTGCCCATTCACTTACCTGTTGTCTCTGGCTGCTTTTGTGTGACAGCAGCAGAGCTGAATAATTGTAGCAGAGACCAAATCACCTGAAAGCCTAAAATGTTTACCATCTGGCCTTCTACAGAATAAGTTTGTCAGGGTGTCTGGGTGGCTCAGTCCGGTTAGGCGTCCGACCCTTGATTTTGGCTCCGGTCAGGATCTCATGGTTTGTGAGGTTGAGCCCCGCATGGGGCTCCACACTGACAGCATAGGGCCTGCTTGGGATTCTCTCTCTCTGCCCCTCCCCCACTCACAAATGCATGTTTTCTCTCTCTCTCTAAATAAATAAACTTTAAAAAAGAAAAAGTTTGTCTACGCTATAGTATAGAGGAAAGAATGAGCTTGGCCAAGTCACTTTACCTCCTCAAGCCTCACCTGTAGAATAATGATAGGTCACAAAGTCGTTTTAAGAACTGAGGTTGGGGGCACCTGGGTGGCTCAGTTGGTGAAGTGTCCAACTCTTGATTTCAGCTCAGGGCATGATCTCACGGTTCATGAGTTCAAGCCCCGTGTCGGGCTCTGTGCTGACAGTGTGGAGCCTGCTTGGGCTCTGTCTATCTCTTTCTCTCTCCCTTTCTTGCTCTCTCTCTCTCAAAAATAAATGAACTTAAAAAAAAAAAAGAATTGAGGCTATAATTAGTCTCTGTTTTCAGGAGTCGCTGTCATTTGAGGATGTGGCTGTGTACTTCACTAGAGAAGAGTGGGACAAACTTGACTGGGCTCAGAAGGACCTCTACAGAGACGTGATGCTGGAGAATTACAGGAACATGATCTTGCTGGGTAATGAATGACTTGGCTTGAAGATTTGGCTCCGAGTGTCTACACAAGTGCTCAGCCCCTTATTTGCAATTCTAAAATCAGAAAAGCTTTGCAAACTAGAAGTTTTTTCATAACTCATCTGGCTGTAAGACCCAACCTGAAGTGTTCGGGTGGTAAAACCTGATCTCTTCTACTGGAAGCTGTGTATCATCCTTCTTTTTCCCATGTGGTCATCACATCTATATATTTAGCGTACCAGAAATATCAGCGTGTTTGATTAAGGGTACGGCTCCAACCCCTGTTGGGGGTGGTACATAATAGAAAACATACACACCAAGTCACCTTCCTAAAATCCAGAAAAATTCTGACCTGAAACGCAGCTGGCCTCTACAATGTTTTCAAATAAGGGATTGTGGACAATGAATAGTTGCCTATTGTTTTAGAGGTCAGAGACGCTTAATCCACTCCCCACCCCGATCCGCATCTTCCTTATCTGTAAGACCCATAGGAGCTGAACGGTTTATGGCTGATTTGGATTCCAAAGGTTAGCTTCTTTTTCTCTCGAAAAGTCTTTTTCTTTCTTCCCTCTGGAAATGGGTTCCTTCTTTGTTTGCAGCATCACTGGGTGTCTAGGAAATGATTCCTAACGGACTTCATTTCTGAACCTCCACTGCTTCCCCACTCACGGACCCTGCCTTTGGCTTATTGCAATGCAGAGTCTCCTCCCATGGGCGTTTTCTCAACAAATCACTTTCTTTCTGGGGTCCAGCTTTGACGCCCACACTGACACTCTTGCTACATACAGTCTTGACCACCTCCTGTGGGATTGTCTGCCCACCTCTGGAGTTTTTGATGTTTATTTTCCTTGTAGAAGCATTTACAAGAGCAGACTTGAATACACACAAGGTACAGGAACGGAAGAACATTCAGGGGTAACACTGTTCATATTTTGGAATGTTTCCATCCAGTTTTTCTCTCTCTCTCCTTTTAAAAAATGTAGCTGAACAGAGGTGCCTGAGTGGCTCAGTCGGTTAAGCATCCAACTCTTGGTTTCAGCTCAGGTCATGATCTCACAGTTTGTGAGTTCGAGCCCTGCATTGTGCTCTGTGCTGACAGCATGGAGCCTGCTTGAGATTCGCTCTCTCTCCCTCTCTCTGCCCCTCCACTACTCGCACTGTGTCTCTGTCACTCTCCAAATAAATAAATAAGCTTAAAAAAATGTGGCTGAACATATTCTGTGTATAATTTTGTAATTCCTTTAAATCTTAACTAATGTTAAGCTTCAACATTTTCCCTATGTTATTAAAAGCCCCCATAAATACAGTAAATGATCATAATGTAATTCTGTTGTATGATCTGTAATGTTTAATCATTTTCCCATTTGGGGATATTTAGTTTGGCTTGT
Source organism: Leopardus geoffroyi (assembly GCF_018350155.1). NCBI lineage: Eukaryota > Metazoa > Chordata > Mammalia > Carnivora > Felidae > Leopardus > Leopardus geoffroyi. Next base: position 6,524,931 of record NC_059340.1, read on the forward strand.
TGTTGTTGTTGTTGTTGTTGACTTGTTTATGGATTTATCATCTACTATACTTAATGTTCTAATGGATGTTTGTAACCATAAGTCCTTATATGAATTTCTGACTGTTCCCAAGATCCAGAATATTGGTGTTAAAGGGTATGGGCTCTTAGTCTCTCTGATTATTGAATGGCCTTTCAGTAACAAAGTAGGAAATAAAAATCATCTGCAGGCCTACTGCCCAGAAATTACCCCTGTTAACATATTGGTTTACTTTTTCCTAGTCTTTTCATATATATTAATACTTAATGTACATATACCCACACATATAGTTTTTTTTTTTTTATTTAAATTTTTTTTTTTCAACGTTTATTTATTTTTGGGACAGAGAGAGACAGAGCATGAACGGGGGAGGGGCAGAGAGAGAGGGAGACACAGAATCGGAAACAGGCTCCAGGCTCTGAGCCATCAGCCCAGAGCCCGACGCGGGGCTCGAACTCACGGACCGCGAGATCGTGACCTGGCTGAAGTCGGACGCTTAACCGACTGTGCCACCCAGGCGCCCCTACATATAGTTTTTAAAAACAAAATTTGGGTCATACTTCATGAGTTTTGCATTCTCCTTTAAGATATATAGGGAGCATTTTCCTATTTTAATATTCTTTGAGCACATGGGTTTTTAGGATCTAATACTTTTGCCTTCACTGAATTCACGTTACACTGTAGCTGTTCCCATACTGATGTCTACTTTATTTCCAGTTTTGCATAGGTACAACTGTGCTGAACATCTCTGGCACATTAATCTTGTCCTGATTGTTCCTTAGGCTGTATCTCTACGATTACCAAATCTAAGGGTGTGAATATTGTTGAGAATTTACTGAATCTTTCAGTAAAGATTGTTGGAGTTTCAGAAAGATTGTGCCAAATTCTCTTCTCACCAGCCCTTTTGATTATTGCTGTTATCTGTTTGCCACTGTAGACTCAAGGGGGTTAAGGTGAGCGCTGGGACCTCTCTCTGTAACTCACTAACCACATCCCATTTACTTCCCCATGAGTAGGATTTCAGTTTCCCAAACCTGAGGTGATCTGCCTGCTGGAGCAGTGGGAAGAGCCATGGATCCTGGATCTACCAAGAACTGGGACTAGGAAGGCTTCCAGTAGTGCTTGCCCAGGTGGGTGAGGAGAGGACCCAGTCCAAGTGGAAAAATCAGGAAGGGGCAGGAACGCACCTTAGTGAAGCCCCTCGTGTGCCCCCCAGATCCTGAGCCACATGTTCAACATCCCTGCTGCCCTCTGAAGGTAGTACGTAAGTGTGGCCATTAGATCCATTTTCCAGATGAAGAATCAAAGATTCAGATGTCACACAGATTGATTTATAGTTTTAAAAACTATATCAATCTGCCACACAGATTGATAGTTGAGGTTCGATTTCAAGCCTGCAAAGCTCATGCTCGTTCTACTGCGGTAGAGTGTTTCTCTGAACTCTTTTTCCAAATCAGATACTTCTTTCTTCTATGCTCGTTACTTATCCTTCCCCTCTGTTTTCCTCTCATTCCTTTGCTTTCATCCTGTTTGTCATATTCCCACGGTGTTTCTCAACATACCTACTTTTTCCTACTTACTATGTCCTGATTGCTGCTTCTACCTTTTTTTTCACATTCCTGTGTTCCAGAGTTTCTCAGACTCTGCTCTATTGACATTTGGGGCTAGATAGTTCTTTTTTTTTTTTTTTTTTTTTTTTTAGTTTTTAAAAATGTTTATTTGAGAGAGAGAGAGCATGAGTGAGGGAGGGGCAGAGAGGGAGGGAGACACAGAATCCAAAGCAGGCGCCAGGCTCCGAGCTGTCAACACGGAGCCCGATGTGGGGCTTGAACCCACAGACCACGAGATCATGACCTGAACCGAAGTCAGACACTTAACCAACTGAGCCACCCAGGCGCCCCAGGCTGGGATAATTCTTTGTTGTGGAGGAGCTGTCCTGTGCGTTGTCAGGTGTTGAGCCATATTAGCCTCTACCCATTAGGTTTTAGTAGCACCATCCCAGTTGGGACAACCAGAAATGTCTCCAGACATTGTCCAATGTCCCCCAGGAGGCAAAATCACCTCTGATCGAGAACCTCTACTCTATTCCATTGGCCTTTGTACCTACTTCCCTCTGGTTCCTTTTCTCTTGTGTCTTATGCTCTCCGTTTTTAAAGAGTTGTTTCTCTCAGAATTATTAAAAAAATACTAACCTAGAAAGTATAAGATGTCACCTCTCCTATATTTATGTGACTTCACTGAGTGCCGAGAGTAAGTTTTATTTTTCCAATAGTAGTGATGTATTTACTCAGTTCTCACTTCTCTGACACACACTTGTGCATTTTTCAGTCGTTCAGTTGATTTTGAGAACTCTTTCTGGTGTCAAAGCCGAGAGTCCTGTGGAAATCAGAATTTGGGCCTCTTTAGCAGGACAATATAACTAAGCAAGCACTTCATTTCACTTGAGTGTCTTCCACACACACAGGTGGCTTCTTTTTTTTCCTTCTGTGATGTGGTGGGCAGGTCATTTCTATGTTTTCTTTTTATTTGGTTAGGTTCTGAAGCCAGATGGAAGATGAAAAAGCCAACTCCAGGGCAGAAGATCTTTAAAGATTTAGAGTCGTGTAAGACATCGGCAGTAAAGCAGCAAACAGCCAAGGGACCTTCAGAAAAGTTACGTAAATGTAACGAATTGGTGGACATTTACAGACTTGCCTTTCCCACTATTGGTGATGAATGCGGTAAGAACTTCCTTCAGAACCTTCACCTTATTCAAGATCAGAATGCTCAAATAGGGAGGAGGCGTGGCCAGTGTGATGAGTATGGAAAGCCTTTCAGTCAGAGATCACTGTTTTTGCAGCATAAGCAAATCCCTCCAAACGCAAAATCTTACAAATGCAGTGAATGTGGAAGAGTCTTCAGACGTCAGGCAAATTTTGTTCGACATCATAGAATTCACACATCAGAGGACCCCTTTGAATGCGACGTATGTGGGCAAGCCTTCAAACAGAAGTCCACTCTTGCTGTCCATAAACAGTGTCACCTGCAGAAAAAGCCATATAAATGTCATGACTGTGGAAAATGTTTCCGTCAGATGGCATATCTTATTGAACATAAGAGGATCCATACCAAAGAAAAACCCTATAAATGTAGTGAGTGTGAAAGAACGTTTAGTCAGAATTCAACCCTTATTCGACATCAGCTAATCCATAGTGGAGAAAAACCCCACAAATGTGTCGAGTGTGGAAAAGCCTTTGGTCGGCATTCGACCCTTATGAGCCATCAACAGATTCACACTAAACAGAACACTCATAAATGCAGTGAATGCGGGGAATGCTTCAGTCGGAATGTAGACCTCATTCAGCATCAAAGAACCCATACCAAGGAGGAATTCTTTGAATGTAGAGAATGTGGAAAAACTTTTAGTTTTAAGGCAAATCTTCATCGCCATGAGGTCATTCATACTGGAGAGAGACCTTACAGATGTGAGAAATGTGGAAAATCTTTTATCTGGCGCACAAGCTTTATTAAGCATCAGGGTACTCACAGAGAACAGGTATCTGTGTGATACTAACTGGAAAAAGACCATTTAAAGACCAGAACTGGGACACCTGGCTGGCTGTCGGTGGAGCCTATAACTCTTGATCTCAGGGTTGTGAGTTTGAGCCCCACGTTGGGTGTAGAGATTACTTAAAATCTTAAAAAAAATAAAATAAATGAAGACCAGAACTTACCACTAGTGTAGTTATGTGTAATTACATTGTTTTAAGACAATTACTAACCGGAACTGAAATGGTTTTGCTTTGGGGACCCTCTTTCTGCAGCTAACCTTGCTATAGTTAAGAATTACTTAATAGGGGCGCCTGGGTGGCGCAGTTGGTTAAGCGTCCGACTTCAGCCAGGTCATGATCTCGCGGTCCGTGAGTTCGAGCTCCGCGTCAGGCTCTGGGCTGATGGCTCAGAGCCTGGAGCCTGTTTCCGATTCTGTGTCTCCCTCTCTCTCTGCCCCTCCCCCGTTCATGCTCTGTCTCTCTCTGTCCCCAAAATAAATAAACATTGAAAAAAAAAATTAAAAAAAAAAAAAGAATTACTTAATAGAGGGGCGCCTGGGTGGCTCCGTCGGTTGAGTGACCGACTTCGGCTCAGGTCAGAATCTCACGGTTTGTGAGTTTGAGCTCGGGCTGTGCTGACAGCTTGGAGCCTGGAGCTGCTTCAGATTCTGTGTCTCCCTCTCTCTCTGCGCCTCCCCCACTCATGCTCTGTCTTTCTCTGTCTCAGAAATAAATAAGCATTAAAAAAATATTTTTTAAAATAATTACTTAATAGAACATGTAATAGGCTGTTATGTACAGTCTCCGTTGAGTCCCTCCCCCGACCATACTTTCATTCCCTCAAGTCAAGGCAGAAGGGAGGCATAAAAACTATGTGGTTCCCGGGGTGCCTGGGTGGCGCAGTCGGTTAAGCGTCCGACTTCAGCTAGGTCACGATCTCACGGTCCGTGAGTTCGAGCCCCGTGTCAGGCTCTGGGCTGATGGCTCAGAGCCTGGAGCCTGTTTCCGATTCTGTGTCTCCCTCTCTCTCTGCCCCTCCCCCGTTCATGCTCTGTCTCTCTCTGTCCCAAAAATAAATAAACGTTGAAAAAAAATTTTTTTTTTTAAATAAAAAATAAAAAAAAAAACTATGTGGTTCCCTAGGCTGGAGACCATTTGATGATTATGAACGATTTAAGAATGTTCTTCTTATTTCTCAATAAAACTGGAGAAAAAAAAAGTTTTTAATTAAAAAAAAAAATGGGTGTAAAGAAATACCTTTCTTGGTTTCATATGGAAAAATTACCTGATATTACATTGAATTTTTAAAAATAAAGTAAGGGCTACTCACCTAAGAATGACTAAAATGTATCCATAAACTAAAATTAGTGTGCCACCAGATTCTACTGAGAGTTCTAAGTCAAGTGTTAACAGAAGCTGTTGGTGCCCCTGCCCCCTGCTTACTCCATCTGCTGGGCTTCATCTGACTTGCACTGTGTGTCTCTTGGTCTGCAGGCTTTTTTTAAAACCACGAAAAGGCCACTGCTCTGTAGGGTAACTAGCACATTTTGAGAGCAGGCCTTGACTAAAGCTTGATGGGAATTTGACAAATATGATATTCTCCCCTGGGGTGGAATAGCTCTGAAGCATGTGTTTTACATGGTTTTCAGTTTTCCCGTGGGAGGATTATGCATTCATTTACCTTGGAAGCTCCTTATCAGCTGTCTTCCCCAGCTATAGTCCTTGGGGAGCCATACCCTTTCTCCAGTTATTCCAAGCACATCCTTATGTTCAGGTTATGTAAGTTGAGCTGACCTTACAACTCTTCCCTACAGCTCACCAAGACAAGAACCCCATTTGAAATTCTAGTATCCTAAACAGCATCCTAGGTCTGCATTACAACTTGCTATTTAGACCCTCTCCTATAAATCCCATCTAGTTTCTTCTTGATTTTATTTTCTTGCTCCTACCAATTCCATGACTTCTTACCCAACATATAAAAACAAAGATCACTGAGAAAGGAAGTGGCACCTTAAGGAATTAAGAAATGTTAATTAAGAAATGTTAAGCCTTGCAGGAGGAAAACAATGAAAAGGGATAGATTGTATATTGGGTTCAAAAAGCAGTCATTTTGTAGCGGTCAGCATGAATTGGCTAGAAGAACCTACACAAAATTAAGAAGTTCAGACTTCTGACTGAGGGGGAAATAAGCCAGTGGGAGATAAGACCACTTAAAACAACTTTGGGAGATGGGGACCTATGTAAAAGCACTTCCCTCCACTGCTAAGTGGAAACCATATAAATCAATACACACATACATACATAGTGATTAGATACATAGGGGCACCTGGCTGGCTCAGTTGGTGGAGCATGCAACTCCTGATCTCGGGGTTTAAGTTTAAGCCCCACGTTGGATGTAGAGATTACTTAAAATCTTTAAAGCAAACGTCCTGATGGCAGCTCTCAGTTGTATGGATGAGAACTGAACTGGAGGTAAGTAATCTGGTGTGGGGAGACTGTTACAGGCAGGACACTTGGCTATATGAAGACCTAGATGCATGCCGTAAAGGTTATTCTTGGGCTGTGGCCAATGGCTAAGACATATAGTCTGGCAAGTGGACCTTGGACAATTAAACATAAAGTGGGGAGCCCAATTATGATAAGCCCTTTGCTTCCCAGAATAATCCAGGGTGGTTCTGAAGGTAACATATTCTAGGCGGACCATTTGAAATGAAAGTGTGGATATGTGGGCATCCAAGATAAGTGGCCATGGAGGCTCCCAAGCCATGCTGTCAAATCATCCCACATTCCATTGTGACACCTGCTGGGGCACCAATGGTTGTCAGAGAGTGTTTAGAACCTGCCAGGTTAGCACAGTGGGAAGTGGGCTCATCCCACTGCATGTGCCTGGTAGACTGACCTGCCCCACGTCCCTTCCTGGAACCGCAGATGCCTCACAACCTCTGGTCCCTCACTCTCTGGTGGGGTTAGTGAGAGGGCCCAGCCATGTGCTGCTGCGGTTCCCACCCTGAGCCCCAGGAACTTCCCTTTTAACTCTATGCCACTGCCCTAGAGACCTCTGAGTCCCAAGCAGGGCACAGGACCTTCCAGAACAGAACTTGGAAATGTTTCAAAGACATGCTAAAGCAATAGATTTAAACGACCATATCACTCTCTCTTCTAGCTCCAGTCAGGAATTCTAACACTTTGTTAACAAATATCTGGACTTCCCATTTTGTAGGACAGGAGATGCTATGTAGGTGCTATGGGAGAATGTGAAGAATGGAAAGATTGTTGCCCTCTGTTATGGACTGAATTGTGTCCCCCAAATTCATACGTTGAAGTCCTAACCCCTGGTGTGACTGTATTTGGAAACAGGGCCTTTAAAGAGGTAATTGAGGTTAAATGAGGTGCTAAGTGTGGGGCGTTTAGTGATAAGACTGGTGTCCTTTTAAGAGGAAGAGATACTAGAGGCCTCTCCATCCACTGCACAGAGGAAAGGCCATGTGAGGACATAGTGAGAAGGAGGCTGTCTACAGGTCAGGAAGGGGCATCAACAGAAACCAACCCTGAGGGCACCTTAACCTTGGATGTCCTGCCTCTAGAACTGTGTGAAAATAAATGTGTTATTTAAGCCACCTAGTCTGTGGTCTTTTGTTTTGGCACGAGAGCTAATCCACTCACCCTTTATAATCTAGGGATCAGAGATGGCGTATTCACGTTAACTTACTGGCTATAATAGTTTGCATGTAAGTGACAAAGCCTACAGATAATGGTAGTTTAATAAAGGAAATATTTTGGGGTAGGATAATTGAGAAGTGACATTTTAAAAGTGTTTTACAAGAGTCGACTTTTCCGTTGTTAATCTGGTGGGCTAGGGTCTGGGAAAAGGGATCTGGGATTAAAAGCAATTTGAACAAAGGCATGCATATATGTGGAAATGTATGGAAAATTCAAGTAGTATGTAAGCAACAGTCAATGTGTCGAGAGGGTAGAAGAAGGGAAGAATGGAGGGAAAGCTAAAAGTACAGAGAGGACAGTCAGCTCTAAGTCTGTGGTGTTCCTGGGGTGCCTGGGTGGCTCAGTCAGTTAAGCACTGGACACTTGAATTTGGCTCAGGTCATGATCCCAAAGTTGTGGGCTCCACGCTTAAGATTTTTCTCTCCCTCTCCCTCTGCCCCTTCCCTGCTTACACGCCTTCCCTCTCTCTCTCTCAAAAAAAAAAAAAAAAAAAAAAAAAAAAAGTCTGTGGCGTTCCTCCAGTAAAAAGAACACTGGAATCAGGCTATCACTACTACTCTGTTGTGATCCTGGGCAAATAACCTTGATAGGCTTGGGGAGAACAACACCAGGGTGATACAGCTCATGGCCCGCCTAAACAGACACCATGTCCACGCCCTCATTCTCAGCCCCAGTGCTAGATACGAAATCTCATTCATAAGTGACATTCTCCACATGACACACCAGACCCTGAACACACCCAGGCCAGCCCTCTCGCCATCCCTCCTGCCTGGCCATGTGCTACTATTCCACCACGTCCAGGATCAAGCAAGGGAGTTCTGAGAAGCAAATGACTTAGTTTTGGGTTTTGTACATTTAGGAAAAAAAAATAAATAAATAAGATGCAGTAAGGTGACAAGGCTGGAGTAGAAGACTCATAACTGAATGTAATTTGGTACTTGCTTTGGGGGAATGTGTATTAGCTCACACACTGATCAAGAAATTCTACTTTTGGGAATCTAGGCTTAGATTCTGAAGAACAATCAAGGGGGCGCCTGGGTGGCCCAGTCAGTTAGGCGTCCAACTCTTGATTTTGGATCAGGTCCCGATCCCAGATCCTAGCATCATGGTATCAAGCCCCCGTGTAAGGTTCCACGCTCAGCATGGAGCCTGCTTAAGATTCTCTCTCTCTGGGAATGCAAACTGGTGCAGCCACTCTGTAAACAGTGTGGAGGTTCCTCAAAAAACTAAAAATAGAACTACCCTACGACCCAGCAATTGCACTTCTAGGTATTTATCCAAAGGATACAGGTGTGCTGTTTCGAAGGGACACATGCACCCCGATGTTTATAGCAGCACTATCAACAATAGCCAAAGGACGGGAAGAGCCCAAATGTCCATTGATGGATGAATGGATAAAGAAGATGTGGTCTATATATACAAAGGAGTATTACTCGGCAATCAAAAAAGAATGAAATCTTGCCATCTGCAACTACGTGGATGGAACTGGAGGGTATTGTACTAAGTGAAATTAGTCAGAGAAAGATAAAAATCATATGACTTTACTCATATGAGGACTTTAAGAGACAAAACAGATGAACACAAAGGAAGGGAAGCAAAAATAATAAAAACAGGGAGGGGGACAAAAACATAAGAGACTTAAATATGGGGAACAAACAGAGGGTTACTGGAGTGGTTGTGGGAGGGAAGATGGGCTAAATGGGTAAGGGGCATTAAGGAATCTACTCCTGAAATCATTGTTGCACTATATGCTACCTAACTTGGATGTAAATTAAAAAAATTAAAAAAAAAAAAAAGAAAATGAAAAGTAATAGCCCCTTCCTAACCATTCCCAGATATCTCACTGAAGAACTCAATATGCTCTGAAAATAATTATTTTTCAAATGGGAGTCTTTCTAAATAGAAAAGACTGGAAATAATTAGTTTAGCGGATATAATGCTTGGACTGACAGTTACCTGTTTGAGCCACACATTTGTTGTCATCAGTTGATTCTTTTCATCCTAGGAAAATGACAATTAGAAAGATGTAAATTCAAATTAAGTGAAGTTTTTGAGATTTTTTTTTGTGAGAAAGACCTCCCTGAGTCTTACATTTGAGGTGTTCAAAGTGTAAAGGATTCTCAACTTTTTTTTTTTATTTTTTTTTAACGTTTATTTATTTTTGAGACAGAGAGAGACAGAGCATGAACAGGGGAGGAGCAGAGAGAGAGGGAGACACAGAATCTGAAACAGGCTCCAGTCTCTGAGCTGTCAGCACAGAGCCCGACGTGGGGCTTGAACTCACGGACCATGAGATCATGACCGGAGCCGAAGTCGGACGCTTAACCAACCAAGCCACCCAGGCGCCCCAAGGATTCTCAACTTAAAAACAGTTAAATGGCATGGGATCCTAAAATATTATGCATATTTTGCGTAAAATAAAAAATAATAATTAAAGCAACAACAAAAAAAAAGATTCTCTCTCTCTCCCTCTGCTCCTCTCCCCCATTGGACTATCCCTCTATAAAAAAAAATAATAATAATAAAAATAAGTAAATAAATTAATTAATTAAAAAAATAAAGAACAATCCAAATTATGTTAAAATTACACTGATATTCACTACAGCATTGCTTGCAACAACAAAAAGGAGTAATGGCTGAAATGACCAGTAAAAGGAAAATGGGACACAATTGTCAAATCTACTCAATGGATAATGATGCAGCCATTAAGCATAAAGGTTATGAAAACCACGTAAAACCCTTAAGACATAATATTAAAAAGATGTAAAATATAAACACTATGGTTTTCATTACATGAGAAGCATGCAGAGAAAAAAAAAAAAAACAGAAGGAAATACAACAAAATGCCTATAACAGGTGATCAGGGTTGTAGGATTATGGGTAATTTCTTTTCCTGTTATTTTTCCAAATATCCAATAGTATGCTTATATTCCCTTGATTAAAAAAAAAAAACAACAACCCCACGGGGAGGTGTCTGGGTGGCTCAGTCAGTTAAGCGCCTGACTTTGGCTTGGGTCATGAACTCATAGTTCGTGGGTTTGAGTCCCGCATTGGGCTCTGTGCTGACAGCTCAGAGCCTGCAGCCTGCTTTGGATTCTGTGTTCCCCTCTCTGCCACTCCCTGGCTCATGCTCTCTCTCTCTCCCTCTCAAAAATAAACATTACAATAAAACAAACAAACAAACAAACAAACAAACAAAAAACCACAGGGGCACCGGGCTGGTTCAGTCAATAGAGCATGTGACTTTTGATCTCAGGCTTGTGAGTTCGAGCCCCATGTTGGGTGTAGAGATGACTTAAATAAGTAAAACTTTAAAAATAAAATAAAAATAAAAAATAAATTAAAAAACACACAAAAAACCCCAACCAGGTTAAAAAAAAAACTTACATGCAATACATGTTTGTGTGTAGAAAGATAAGATAGGCTCAGGCTTAGTTTCATTCCTACAGTTTAACCCAACAAGGGCAAAAAAGCAAACCCCATAGCCTTCCCTCACCAGGCACAGGGGTGGAAAGACGGTGCTGGGAAGTTAAATAATGATCGTTTCAACCCCCTTTCTGAGCTAGTGTTTCTTATCTTGAGGCGTGTGCATGCGCCACTGGCCCTCCACCTCTACTACTGGGCAGAGGGGAGGAGGGGCAGGGAGAAGCGGCAAGCCATGGTGGGGTGGGAGCCCATCACTGATGTAAAGGAAAAAACTCACGTTACTGGACAAGCAGTCAGATCACCCAAGTTCTAAAGCATCAACTGTGAGCCTCCACTTCCGTTCTACCTGGGAATGACAAGGTAACTTACCTTGTCCACCTTACTTCAGTAGGATTGCTTGGAAGTCAAATGGAAAATGTCTATGGATGCATTTTATGGATGATAGAGTATTACATGTCAGTGAATACCCATTAACAAAACAAGCAAGAGCTGAAGGAGCTTCTTTCTGCCTTTGGTGTCCTCTTCTGGAACACCCCCAAGGATGCACTCCACACCACTTCCTTATGTCCCATACGTTAGGAAGCCTTGACAGGGGTGGCTGGGTGGCTCAGTTGGTTAAGCATCTGATCTTCAGCTCAGGTCATGATCTTGCAGTTCACAAGTTCGAGCCCTGCTTCTGGCTCTGTGCTGACAGTTCAGAGCCTGGAGCCTTCTTTGGATTCTGTGTCTCCCTCTCTCTCTGCCCCTCTCCCTCTCCGTCTCTCTCTCTCTCTTTCTCATAAATATAAAGAAAAGGAAGGAAGGAAGGAAGGAAGGAAGGAAGGAAGGAAGGAAGGAAGGAAGGAAGGAAGAAAGAAAAAGAAAGAAAGAAAGAAAAAAGAAAGAAGCCTTGACAGAAAAAACATGTTTTAGGTTATTTGATATCACAAGAGCCTCCCTCCCTCTCCCCTATACAAAGCTTACCAAAAGGTTTAATGCGGACTTTCATCAAAAACCAAAAGTTCTTGGGGCGCCTGGGTGGCGCAGTTGGTTAAGCGTCCGACTTCAGCCAGGTCACGATCTCGCGGTCCGTGAGTTCGAGCCCCGCGTCGGGCTCTGGGCTGATGGCTCGGAGCCTGGAGCCTGTTTCCGATTCTGTGTCTCCCTCTCTCTCTGCCCTTCCCCCGCTCATGCTCTGTCTCTCTCTGTCCCAAAAAAAAAAAAAAAAAACAAAAAAAACAAAAAAAACAAAAGTTCTCAAATAAAGTGCCCTTAATTTAATAAGCTTAGAAAAGGATACAGTGATGGGAATTTGTAGGTGCATTTGGGTGGCATTTCCCTTTGCCTCTCTTTTGAAAAGAAATCAACAAGACTTATAAAATTGAACCCCTAGAATGGGGAAGAAAGAGAAACTCTGCAAAGTTCATTTTTAAAAAAGCAAAAAATATAGTGTGTCTTGTATGTACCAAACTTTACACGGTGTTTTGGATCATCATGTATTTGAAATCCTGTCCACCATCAAAGCAGAAAGACAATTCTAAGTGTCACAAATATTTCTCAGGGCAGTGAGTGGAGTGGGCAAGATTTGGTCTGAAAGCAGAGGTAAGAAAAGAGAAGAGACCAGGACAGAACTGTTACAAGTGAGCCCTTGATGTCGTCGGGAGGCCCTTCCATGGGACCCCCTCATCCTTTGGAAGGGCTCCCCGCTTACACATTCCTGCTTCATAGTGATGTTCAGAGTAGGTACTGAGATCTACTGAGATCTATCTTGGGTGTGATGCCCGTGGAAATACGATCCACAAATGACTGACATACTCCAAATGCCAAAGAATGTCGTTTCTGGACAACAGAAAACACACACGCGCACACACACACACACACACACACACACACACACACACACACCAAAACAGCCCAAGCAGCAGCCATGTCAAAACGGTGGGACTTTATTTCTATGGATCCTTTGGTGTCGGATAAGGTGTGGACTCTGTCTAAAGCTTTCCCCGCATTCAAGACATTTGTAAGGTTTTTCTCCAGTGTGAGTCCTCTGGTGCGTAATGAGGGTTGCACTCTGGCTGAAGCGTTTCCCACACACAGAACACCCGTACGGCTTCTCCCCAGTGTGGATCCTCTGGTGTTTAGAGAGGTCTGAGCACCGTTTGAAGCTCTTCTCGCACTCCTCACACGTGTAGGGTCTCTCCCCTTTGTGAATTCTCTGATGTCTAAAACGGTTGGAAATACGGCAGGTCTCCCCGCATTCGTGACACTCGAAGTGTTTCTCTCCTATGTGGATCCTCTGGTGCCGGGTGAGATGGGAGCTCTGCCGGAAGCTGTCCCCACACTTAGGGCAGGTGTAGGGCTTTTCGCCCGTGTGTGTCCTCTGGTGTTTGATCAGCGCAGCGCTCTGGCTGAAGCGCTTCCCGCACTCCTGGCATTGGTAGGGTTTCTCCCCTGTGTGGATTCTCTGGTGTTTAAAAAGATCAGAACGCTGTTTGAAACTCTTCTCACAGTTCCCGCATTTATACGGCCTTTCTTCACGGAAGCGTCGCTGGGTCTTAAAGAGGTCTGCACTGTGGAGCTGTTCCTCGCTGTCAAAGGAGCAGGGAGGTTTCACTGTGTGATGCTTTACCGGCTCTGAACTCTGTGTACAACTGTCCCCCAGGTCATTGTGGTCAACGGGCCTCCCTGTGGCCTGCACGTGCTGACAAAGAACAGAGTTTGAACTTCTGGCCCTGTTCCCAAGTTGGTCACGTCTGAAGTCTCCCTCCTCCGTGGGACCATTCTTGAGATCTGCGGTGCTGGGGAGTCCTTCCTCTTCAGGAGAATTTTCCAGTTTCAATGATGAGGGATTTCTTGACTGCTTTTCTACCCCTATCTCACCAGTGTCACTACATCCAGGGGGAGCCTTCCTGTGGGACCCTTCTTGTAGCTGCCCCTGCGGCTCTACTTCTAAAATTTCTTGTTTTAGAATAAAGTCTTTGTTCTCGGTTCTGGTTTCCAAACCTGAAACATTCAAAAATAAAAAGAAGGAGGCAAACCGTAAGAGACTCTTTTTATATATATAATTTATTGTCAGATTGGTTTCCATACAACACCCAGTGCTCATCCCAACAGGTGCCCTCCTCTATGCTCATCACCCACTTTCCCCTCCCCCCCACCCCCATCAATCGTCAGTTTGTTCTCAGTATTTAAGAGTCTTCTATGGTTTGCCTCCTTCCCTCTCTGTAATTTTTTCCCCCTTCCCCTCCCCCCTGGTCTTCTGTTAAGTTTCTCACGATCCACATATGAGTGAAAACATGAGAGTATCTGTCCTTCTCTGCCTGACTTATTTCACTTAGCATAACACTCTCCAGTTCCAGCCATGTTGCTACAAATGGCCAGATTTCATTCCTTCTCGTTGCCAAGTAGTATTCCATTGTATATATAAACCACATCTTCTTTATCCATTCGTCAGTTGATGGACATTTAGACTCTTTCCATAATTTGGCTATTGTTGAAAGTGCTGCTATAAACATTGGAGTACCAGTGCCCCTATGCATCAGCACCCCTGTATCCCTTGGGTAAATTCCTAGCAATGCTATTGCTGGTCATAGGGTAGATCTATTTTTAATTTTTTGAGGAATCTCCACACTGTTTTCCAGAGCGGCTGCACCAGTTTGCATTCCCACCAACAGTGCAAGAGGGTTCCCGTTTCTCCACATCTTCGAAGAGACTCTTAAATAGATAGTAAACTGAGGGTAGCTGGAGGGGAGGTAGGTGGGGGGATGGGCTAAATGGGGGATGGGCATTAAGGAGGGCACTTGTTATGATGAGCACTGGGTGTCATATGTAAAGGATGAATCACTAAATTCTACTCCTGAAACCGTTTTTACGCTATATGTTAAAGAACTTGAATTTAAATACAATAAAAAAAAAAAAAAAGAAAGAAAAAAGGGTGACATTTCATGCTGGTGCAAGAGTAAAATAAGCAAGTGCCTGCAAAAAAATAAGCACCCTCCCAAACCTTTTTAAAAAAATTTTTTTTCAACGTTTATTTATTTTTGGGACAGAGAGAGACAGAGCATGAACGGGGGAGGGGCAGGGAGAGAGGGAGACACAGAATCGGAAACAGGCTCCAGGCTCCGAGCCATCAGCCCAGAGCCTGACGCGGGGCTCGAACTCACGGACCGCAAGATCGTGACCTGGCTGAAGTCGGACGCTTAGCCGACTGCACCACCCAGGCGTCCCTCTCCCAAACCTTTTTAACATTCTCAATGAACCACTCCTCAAGATAAATGATTTTATTTTTTTAAATTGTAATGTTTATTTATTTTTGAGAGAGGGAGAAAGACAGAGCGAGAGCAGGGAGAGGCAGAGAGAGAGGGAGACACAGAATCTGAAACAGGCTCCAGGCTCTGAGCTGTCAGCAGAAAGCCTGACGTGGGGCTCGAACTCATAGACCGCGACATCATGACCTGAGCCGAAGCCAGACCCTTAACCAACTGAGCCACCCAGGAGCCCTTCAAGTTAAATGATTTTAATTAACCTGCCAAATGTACTCATATTTACCTGTACAAACCCCATTCTTTCCTTTTACACTTGTGCCTATACCCACACACCCATCTCTTTCTCCCTGCCCCACTCCACCGTTGCAGAAGACACAATATCAGGAAGGGGTGTCAAGAAGGCCACGACAGCCTGTACCCCATGAATGGAGGGTGGTTTAACAAGAGAAATTGTATTCATGTGATAGGTTATAGTAACAGACACACCCCATGCCTCCAATGTCTGGAGGTGGGGTCTGGGTGGGAGACAAATCTAGGACTGACTACAAGTCTTTATATAAAGGAGCAGTTAAGCCACCAGATTCCACCCCAAATCCAGAATTTTTGCAGTTTACTCCCCAGGGAGACTGAACCACATAAATTCTGGACTGGGGACACCAGGTACAGCTGAGAACAGGGGACAGGGACCACCTTCACATCAGGAGAATCAAGTGAAAACAGACACACAATTGGTAGAACCTCAGTGCTGTTCTCTGCTCACGTCCCAAACCATGAGCTCCAAGAAAGGGCGGGGATTTTTGTGACAGGGGATTCATAGGTTTTGTTCCCTAATGCGTCCCCAGCACTTAGAATAGCACCTGGCTGGGGTGCCTGGGTGGCTCAGTCAGTTAAGCGTCTGACTTCAGCTCAGGTCATGATCTCTCAGTTCGTGAGTTTGAGCCCTGCATCGGGTTCTGTGCTGTCAGCAGAAAGCCTTCTTCAGATCCTCTGTCCTCCCCTCTCTCTACCCTTCCCCCACTCAGGCTCTCCCTCTCTCTCAAAAAGGAATAAACATTAAAAGAAAAAAAAGAACAGCATCTGGCTTATTGCAGACACTCAATAAAAATATTTGTTGAATAAATCTCTCTATGGTAAAATTTGCAAGCCCAGGCCTGACATATGGAAATTCCCCCAAACAGCACCTGATAGCCAAGGCAATCCTGAGAAAGAACAAAGCCAGAGGTATCACAATACCAGTTTCAAGATATACTACAGGGATGCCTGGCAGGCTCAGTTGGTGGAGCATGCAACTCTTAATCTTGGGGCTATTAAGTTCAAGTCCCACACTGGGTGCAAAGAGCACTTAAAAATAAAATTTTAAAAAGAAAAAAAGATATACTACAAATCTATAGTAATCAAAATAGTATGGTACAGGAATAAAAATAGACACAGATCAATGTAACAGAATAGCCCAGAAATAAGCCCACAATTATATGGTCAATCAATGACAAAGGAGGCAAGAATATACAATGGGGAAAATACAGTCTTTTCAATAAACTATGTTGGAAAAACTGGATAGCTACATGTAAAAGAATGAAACCAGATCACTTTCTAACACCATACACAAAAATAAACTGAAAATGGATTAGAAACCTAAATGTGAGACCCGAAACCATAAAACTCCTAGAAGAGAGCATAGGCAGTAATTTCTCTGACATCAGCTATTTTCTACATATGTCTCCTAAGGCAAAAGAAACAAAAGCAAAAATAAGATATTGGGACTACATTAAAATAAAAAAAGCTTTTGCAGGGGGCATGTGGCTGGCTCAGTTGGTGGAGCGTGTGACTCTTGATCTCAGGATTGTGGGTTCGAGCCCCATGATGGGTGTAGAGTCTAGCTAAAAATAAAATCTTTTGTTTTTAATTAAAAAAAAAATATTTGAAATGTTTTATTTATTTTTGAGAGAGACAGAGACAGAGTGCGAGCAGGGGAGGGGCAAATAGAGAGGGAGACACAGAATCTGAAGCAGGCTCCAGGCTCTGAGCTGGCTCTTGAGATCATAACCTGAGCTGAAGTTGGACGCTTAACCAATTGAGCCACCCAGGCAGCCCAAAAATAAAATCTTAAAAAAAAAAAAGCTTCTACATAGCAAAGGAAACCATTAACAACACAAAAAGACAACCTACTTAATAAGAGAAGATATTTGCAAATGATATATCTGATAAGGGATTAATATTCAAAATATATAAAGAACTTATACAACTCAACACCAAAATAAACAATCCAATTTAAAAACAGACAGAGGACCTAGAGGCACCTGGGTGGCTCAGTCGGTTAAGTATCCAACTTCGGCTCAGGTTATGATCTCACACACGGTTCATGGGTTCGAGCCCCACATCGGGCTCTGTGCAGACAGCTCAGAGCCTGGAGCCTGTTTCAGATTCTGTGTCTCCCTCTCTCTGACCCTCACCTGTTCATGCTCTGTCTCTCTCTGTCTCAAAAATAAATAAACGTTAAAAAAAATTAAAAAACAAAAACAAAAACAAATGGAAAGTTAAAAGTTACCAACATTTCAGGAAAACCTCAAATATAAGTGCTGAGGAAACATGCAATGTGTAAAACAGAAAATCTAATGATCTACAGTTAACATTCTCAGGTAAATGAGAGAAGATATTGCATCCAGGAAACAAGGAGGCTATAAGAAAAGGAATATTTAAAGAACAAGAAAAGGCTCCTGAAAATATTAATGAGAGCAGAAATATTTCAGTATTAACAGCTGGAAAACAAAGCTAAGGAGATCTCTTAGAATGTGAAACAAAAGGTAAAGAAATGAGAAGGGGCAGAGAAGAACCTGATGCGATCAGTCCATGAGTTCCAACATCCAATGAACAGAAATCCCAGAAAGAAAACAGGAAAAAAATAATGAGATAAAAATAGATAGATTGAAAGACAGACAGATAAAACAATACCATAAAAAATTTCTTGGGCACCTGGGTGGCTCAGTCGATTAAGCGTCTGACTCCGGCTCAGGTCGTGATCTCGAGGTTTGTGGGTTCAAGCCCAGGGTCGGGCTTTGTGCTGACAGCTCAGAGCCTGAAGCCTGCTTCGGATTCTGTGTCTCCCTCTCTCTCTGCCCCTCCTCCATTCATGCTCTGTCTCTCTCACTCTCAAAAGTCAATAAACATTAAAAAAAAATTTTTTTTTAATTTCTCGGAATTCAAAGTGTGGGTGTCTATGTTACAAGGACCCACCTACTACTCAACAATGAATGCAAAAAAACAAAAACAAAAAACAAAAAAAACACCCTCCTTCACACTAAGCTGCACCCATTCTGAAACTTCATACTAGCAGGAATAAAGAAGAGAGCCTAAAGGCTTTCGAACAAACAGATCACACACCAAGGATAAAATATCACAATGGCATCCAATTTCTCAGTAGCAACATGGCAAGCTAACTAGAAAATTCAGTCTTCAAAATTCAATGGTAAAATCATTTCTAATGGGGAATCCGGCCATCCCATGATCTGGATGTAGGAGAGGAATAGAGACATTTTCAGGCAAACTTTCAAAAAATTAAGCTCCCAAGAATATGTTCTCTGGAAGATACTGGAAGATGTTCTCCATCAAATCGAAGGGGGTAAACCTAGGAAGAGAATGGTGTGGGGTCCAGGAAAGAGAAAAGGAATTCCAGAGTGATAGTCAAAGAAAGTTCTTAGGACAATAGCTGTGTGGCAGGCCTGGAGAGAAGCCCATTCACACTGGAGCAGAAGTTTCTGGAGGCTTCCTCCAAGGGGACTATGAAACTGATGGCATATCTGATACATTTGAACATACAGTTTTACATTTCTAACAGGGAGACTGTGGGTAGACTGGTGTTCGATAGAAAAGCAGCACGTGCAAAATGAGGCATTATTAATTCCAGAGAAAATTAGAAGTTGTAAAATAAGACATATAATCATACAGGTTACAGGTAGTATTTACATGGGTAGGATATTGAAATATTGTATCAATATGCAAAAGAACTGATTTAACTATAATGAGAGAATTACAGACTGTTAAATGTGTGCATGGTCCCGTCTCCCTCAGGAGACAGTCAAGAGGTAATACCTGAAATCGGGGGAAAATTAGCAGAATAAGCATCCTATTTAGGAATATGAAAATACCAGTGAAAAAACACAAAAAAGATATTAAAGTTGCCTCTGCAAAGATGGAATCAAGATTGAGAAGGGCCTTGTATTTTCCAAAGATTGGAAAAACACAAACCATAAAGTAAAAGATCAAAAAACCTGACTATAGTTGACACTTGAACAAGGGTTTGACCTGTGAAGGCCCAGTCATGTGCAGAATTTTTTGGTAAAGTTGGTCCAGCACTGTAAAAGTATTTTCCCTTCTTGGGGCGCCTGGGGGGCGCAGTCGGTTAAGTGTCCGACTTCAGCCAGGTCATGATCTCGCGGTCCGTGAGTTTGAGCCCCGTGTCGAGCTCTGGGCTGATGGCTCAGAGCCTGGAGCCTGTTTCCGATTCTGTGTCTCCCTCTCTCTCTGCCCCTCCCCCGTTCATGCTCTGTCTCTCTCTGTCCCAAAAATAAATAAACGTTGAAAAAAAAATTTTTTTAATAAAAAAAAAAAGTATTTTCCCTTCCTTACAATTTTCTTAACATTTTCTTTTTTCTAGCTTACTTTATAGTAAAATAACAAAGAGTTAATACAGAAAATATAAAGAACTGCCACAAAGCAATAAAAAAAAATGGAGGAAAGGAAGGGAGATAGGATACAGACAATTCACAGAATGCCTCCCCCACCCCCCCCCAAAAAAAAAAGAATCTGAAAAGATTTAACCCAGAACCAATCAGGGAAATGTAAGTTAAAACAAGATACTATTCATTCATTAACCCAACTAGTATTTATTGAGTACCTGCCAAGCACTATCTGTTCCAACTGCTTGGGATATATTAGAACCAAACAAAAACCCCTCCCCTTGTGGAGTTTACATTCGAGAAGAGGTGGTCAGACAATAGATAAACAGAAAGTAAATTCTATAGGACGTCAGAGGGTGATGAATGCTGTGGACCAAGTTGAGGAAGGTAAGGGATGGGACAGTAGTGTGGGAGGAGGGGACAGTGGAAAGGCAAACTGCACTATTAAACATGATAGTCAGGTCAGGCCTCTCTGAAAAGTGAGATCTGAGCACAGACTGGAGACAAGTCAAGGAGTTTGCTTAGTGGAGATCTGAAGGAAGAATGTTCCAGGAAGAGGGGTGCTCGGGTGGCTCAGTTGGTTAAACGTCCAACTCTTGGTTTTAGCTCAGGTCATGATCTCACAGTTCGTGGGTTCAAGCCCCACATGGAGCTCTGCACTGACCGTGTGGAGCCCACTTTGGGTCCTCTGTAGCCCTCTCTCTCTGCTCCTTCCCCTCTCACACTGTCTCTCTCAAAAATAAATAAATATATAAAAAAAAGAATATTCCAGGTGGAAGGATCAAATAGAGCGAAGAACAGGAGGCAGGATGCCTGCCATGGTCAAGGAACAGCGAGGTCAGTGGGGCTGAAGCACAATGAGCGAGGGGCAGCGTAGGAGAGGGGTGTGCAGGGTGATGGGGACTTGTCACATTAGGCAACACAGGCTTTTCCTTTGCATGAAGAGAGCCACTGCAGGTTCTGAGCAGAGGTGTGACGTAACATTTTAAAAGGAACACGTGAGCTACCGTGTTGCGACATCATGCCATCAGCCAGGCACCAAATGTCAGTAAGGATGTAGAGAAGGAAGAATTCTCATGTATTTCTGGTAGGAGTACAAACTGGTTGCACTCTTTCCTTCTGAACAGTAAGATGGGCAAACACGCCTAAGTCTATTCTCTATAGTTCCTATATATGTTCCTATATATGAACACAGAAGGATTCAAGTATGTTCGAGGCAATGCTATTTGTAACAGTGAAAAACTAGAAGCCTTGATGTCCACTGATGGAGGACAGTAGATAAATGAATTTTGGACAAGTCATACAATGACAGATATAAGTGTTAAAATGAGTGGACTAGAGCTACATGTGCCAACATGGATAAATCCCAAAAATGTAATGGGGAAAAAAAAGAAAGGCAAGGTGCAAAAGAATCATACAGCAATATAATTTATACAGCATCAAAACATTTAAAAATACTATATATGTTTACAAGTGTATGTATTTATGTTCATATACAGTTTATATACACATTTTTGCATACAGAAAGTGCACACATAATGTGCACATGTAGCTACGTGTACATGTAGAAAATATAAAATATGCATGGAAATAAGTACCAGAATCAGGATACTGGTTACCTCTGAAGAAAGAGTGAGGGGAACAGCTTCAGGGAGGGTATCCAGAGTTTCATCTACAGTTGTTACATTTTTTTCTCAGTGGGGGGGGGGGGGGGGCAGAAGGGAGGGAGAATGAAGCCATTAGGGCCAAATATTAAAATATGATAAACCTGGGTGGTAGATATAAGGTGCCTGTTATATTTTTTGTATTTTTCTGTATGCATTTTAATTAAAATGAACCAAAATAAAAAGCTGAATCTCTCCCCTAACAATACAGAACAGCAAGGTCCCAGTGGGGTCACAAAAGAGACTCCATGGCACTCAACATGGGTGTGTGACTGGCTCAGAGACAGATCACACACAGCTAGAAACAAAGCCAGCACTTACTCGGCGAGACCAGTGAGACTGAGGTCCTATGGTCCTCCTGTGCGCTCTCCCAGCAGAACTCCCTCGGAGCTGGGTCCAGAGGCTCCCACTCCTCACAGTTTAGAGACACAGCCACATTCTCAATCTTCACCAACTCCTGAAACAACACAAGACCTCCACTCAGCACCTGCTGTCCCAGGACAGCATAAGTGACTGTTAATCTCAGGATGAGGCCAGACTGAGGAGGAGTCTGCAAACCCTGAGCAGGAAGCCCTGGGAATCAAGTAATAACCATGGCTGTCGAGTCTGTTCCAGTGAGTGTTGTACTAACTGGAGTTTCAGAGTAACAAAGACAGAGGCTGAAATTCTCTTGCAATCCTGAAAAGCCTTTCTTTCCGTGGACTATCCACACTAATTTGGGGTAAGAGCAAAATCTTCATTTGAGTTATATCACTGTGATTTATCAAAATGGAAATCGGATACAGATTAAAAATGTACAGGTAACCAGAAAGTGCCAAATTCCAGTGCTGGCTGTGAGATACAGTTACCTCATGTGTGAAATGGACATAAATTTAAGAAGATGAAGGTACCTCCCTGACAGCGGATGCTCAGTAAAATCGACTTTCCCTTCCCTTGAACATTGCACAATAAGATAATTATCTGGCAAGAGGACATTTTGAGATAACTTATTTAAATGCAAGTTGACCATTCACAGAAGGTAAGGCCACAGTTCTTAGGAAGGGAAGGTTCTAACATTGGTGTGCGAACATGTTTGTCTAGTGATGGGTCACAAATTGACTTCAAGGATCTCTCACTAAATGACAGGAAAGGGAAATACATTTAAAATTTTTCTGTATGTTAAAAATCTGGCTAGGGAGACTGCCCCTCCCAGGGCTAGCCAATTCTTAGAGCAAAGGGCTCAGCCAAGACTGCTTATCTCAAGCAATACCTCCTCTACCTGGCATATACACTCCAAGATGCCACATTACTCTGCCTTAATCATCCTAGGGCCAGGTTTCAGGGCAACTGGGGACCAGCCCTATAGGTTAGAGCATGCTGAAATTATCCAGACCAATGAATCTTAAACAGATCCCCCTGCCCTGTGTGTTTCCCTGGGAAACCTCAGTAGAGGCGCTGGCCTAAACCTTCCCCTTGCTCCAGTCTTCTGCCTCCTGACCACCCCTGGTGTCCTTCCCAGGAAGTCCTGAGTGTTGTGCTGTGCCTCCTATTTCTAAATCTGAGTATAATAACATCTGTTTTTTAACTGAGCCTCTCCTCTGCTTCCTGGTAAAGGAAAAAGAAAATCACACTTCTGTGTGTCTCTTCTACTGTCAATACTCTGAATACTTTCACTACAATACTTCTTCACTTCTGACACCACATACGGGGGTTTTCCACACATCAAATAATTCTGTGATACCAGCTAGGTGTCTTCAAGTGTAACTCAATTCTGACACTCTCTACCTGGATACAGTCAGATCCCACAGGTAAAGGGCTTGGTCCCACAAGACCACTCACCCCTCCCAACTCTGGAAGCCAACCTCAAGTAGTAGGTCTCCAGGTTACCCACAATTTCTGTCCGACTTGGCCACAAATCAAAGGTTCCCATGACCTCCCCCTACCAATTAAATTCTCTGCTTGAACAGCTCACAGTACTGATGGAAACACTTAGGTTTACCAGTTTATTACCAAAAGATATGATAAAGGATACAGTAAACAGCAAAATGGAGAGACACACAATGAGGTCTGGGAGGGTCCTGAGTACAGGAGCTTCTGTCCCGTAGAGTTGGAGTTTGCCACTTTCCAGGTATATGGATGTGTTCACCAACTGGAAGCTGTCTGAATCTCACACTATTGGGATTTTTATGGAGGTTTCATCACACAGGCATGATCAGTTGCCTCCATTACAGCCCCACTCCACTCTCCCAGGTACCATTATGAATTGTAGGAGGGGGTCGCCAAACTGTTAAGAAGCAAAAAGGGAACCTCACATTCAAAGTGCTCAGTTATTGCTAAGTAGTTAACGACATGAAGCCACTTTCCATCCTGACACCTTTCTTCCGCAAATAATCTAGTTACACAAGAGGCGGTCTTACAATGGGTAAACAATACTCCCACGTTGGTTTTGTGCTCAGAAGTCTATTAACTCAAAGATCATTTCCTGGATAGATTTGTCACTACAGAAAGAAAGTTTCATGTACACCCTGAAGCTCAAAAATGTAGCAAGGAAAAAAGGCCTGAAACTCTTAGCATCCCGTGTACCTCTATTCCTCACACCCCTACCACCAGAACACTTTCACTCTTCACCTGGGGTGAGGCCCCATCAAGCGCTCTCTGAAAAGCGCGCACCACGGCCGCAGCTTTCTCCCCGCTCTGCGGGCAGTGCTTCCGCACCCAGGCCTGGAGCTCCTGGGGCAGGATGCTCAGGAACTGCTCCAGCACCAGCAGCTCCAGGATCTGCTCCTTCGTGTGCATCTCAGGCCTCAGCCACCGGCGACAAAGTTCCCTGAGCCGGCTTAGCGCCTCTTCGGGTCCAGCCACCTCCTGGTAACGGAACCGCCTAAACTGCTGCCGCGACTTTTCGAAATCCTGACAGTCCGCGGGCAGGTCCGACTCCTGACCTCCGGGTGAGTCTTCCTCCACTTTCACTATCAAAAGTCCATCACGCAGAGACGGCGCGGCGACCCCAGACTTCTCAGCTGCCATCCAGACTCCTGCCTCGGTGTCACTGACTTGACTCGCGGTCAAGCTCGAACTCATCTTTCTCCAGCACGTGCTGACTTTTCCGGAGTTCTGCCTTCAAGTGATAAGACAGCAAACCCTGCAAAAAGCCACGGAACTCATCGGACCTTCCCAGAGCGGCGGGTCCCCACTGTCCCGTCTCAAGTGGGGCCCTATCCGGCCCGGCCCCCTCCGGTACTCCTCCTACCCGCAGTTAGTCCAACCACGACCCGCGGCGCCAGGTGACCAAAAGTACGAATAAAACCTTTCCGGAAGTGCGTCACCGACTCCCTGCGGTGCCCACCCCTCCCGGGCATTTCCGGAGCCTCTCTAGGCGCCCAGGAGGAGTGAGACCCATCTCGGTGGTTTGCTGTCCTGCCCCTTCCAGAGACGCTCTGGTGCGTGTGTACCGTTCTGGTGGAGCTTATAGTCGTTCAGCTTAATAGAACTAAATGACACTCTTATTTTACAACTTGAATGTCATTTTTTAAACACATCGTCTGTGAACAAAGTTTTGTAACTTTAGTTGTAGGAAAAAGGTCCAACTATACGATGAGTGGTAAACGGTCATCTATCAATGTGGTATTTATGCAAGAAAGGTTTGTAGAGTTACCTGCAACATGCCAAGGCATCGTGCTCGACTCCATAGGTATTAAACTGAGTAGGAATAGTCTCTATCCTCAGGCTCCTAAGAGAGTGAGACACTTAAATCCTTACAGGACAGGGTGGTGAATGTAATACTCTGCATGTATGCACTACATTTGTATGACCCAGAGGTAGACATAATCAGCCATGGCTGATGGGGAGGGTATAGTGAAAGATTTCCCCAGGAGATTAAAACTTAAAATGTCCATGTGAGCTGAAGAAATGTTCTAATTAAAAAATAGTTTAGGGGCGCCTGGGTGGCTCAGTCGGTTAAGCGTCCGACTTCAGCTCAGGTCACGATCTCGCGGTCCGTGAGTTCAAGCCCCGCGTCAGGCTCTGGGCTGATGGCTCAGAGCCTGGAGCCTGCTTCCCATTCTGTGTCCCCCTCTCTCTCTGCCCCTCCCCTGTTCATGCTCTGTCTCTCTCTGTCTCAAAAATAAATAAATGTAAAAAAAAAAAATTAAAAAATAGTTTAGATAGGGGTGCCTTGGTGGCTCAGTCCGCGGACTCTTGATTTGGCTCAGGTCATGACCTTGTGGTTCATGGGTTGGAGCCCTGAGTCAGGCTTATGCTGATGGTGTGGAGTCTGTTTGGTATTCTCTCTTTCTCTCTGTCCGCCCCCCCCCCTCACACACTCGCTCTCTCTCTCTCAAAATAAATAAACTTAAAAAAAGTTTTTAAAAAAGGTGTAGATAAGTTTATAGGCAACAAATCCCCAATAGATTAAATAAATTCCAATAAATCCCTCTGACATTAAGCTTTCCTATGCGCAGCTCCCTTGCAATGTCCTACACTCAGGCATCAAAGTTGCCAAGGACTTTGTCCTCTTCGAAGCTCAACCCTTCTGTTCTATCATTTACTCGCTCTCCCTCACTTTTGAATATCAGTATGGACACTGCTGCCACCTTCTCCCTCTTCTTTCCTATGCTTCGCTGGTTTCGATTATGTCTGTGTTTGGCGTCATATTGACTATATAAATAAAACACTTTCTAAAGAATTTGGAGGTAAAAAACGGCAAAATAAAAAAAAAATTTTTTTTAGTATTTATTTTTGAGAGAGAGAGACAGAGCCTGAGCGGGGGTGGGGGCAGAGAGAGAGGGAGACACAGAAACCCAAGCAGGCTCCAGGCTCTGAGCTGCCAGCACGGAGCCCTATGCGGGGCTCAAACTCATGAACTGTGAGATCATGACCTGAGCTGAAGTCAGACGCTTAACCCACTGAGCCACCCAGGCACCCCAGAACAGGGCAGAATTTTAAAGAAAGAGAAAAGCCAAAAGGCCAAACTCTCCATAGTTCCTAAGAAAAAGTACTTTTCCCTGAGGAAGAAAAGAAGGGAGGTGATGGGCACAGTCTATGTATGTACACCCATTTCTTCCTCACGGTTCCAGGGTCTTTGTGTTGTTTTCTTTTCATTAATTTTTTTTTAAATTTTTTTTAACGTTTATTTATTTTTGAGACAGAGAGAGACAGAGCATGAACGGGGGAGGGGCAGACAGAGAGGGAGACACAGAATCGGAAGCAGGCTCCAGGCTCTGAGCCATCAGCCCAGAGCCTGACGCGGGGCTCCAAATCACAGACCGCGAGATCGTGACCTGAGCTGAAGTCGGACGCCCAACCGACTGAGCCACCCAGGCGCCCCTCATTAATATTTTTTTAAATGTAAGAATATGAGATATCAAAAAAGGAATATAATGAGGAGAAATGAAGACGGAGATAATTGTTTGAGGTTGAGGCAGAAGAAATAGAAGGCAGCTTGCTCCCTGCCTTGAGTTCAAACAATACAAATTAATTTCCTTTTATTATTGCTACAAGGACAAAGACCAAAGAAAACAGCTGGCGTATAGAGTTGTAGAGAATTATTCATTGTAAACAGACTAATCAAGGGCTCTTACTGTAGACTGAGTTATGGAATGCAGAAACAGCTTTACAGCCTTGTTGAAAAGAGCTTGTCCTCATGAATGGAATTCCCTATAAGGAGTTTCACCCATAATCTGCATCATAAAACATGTTAATGTTCAGGGGTGCCTGGGTGGCTCAGTTGGTTAAGCATCAGACTCTTGATTTTAGCTCAGGTCATAATGTCACCATGTGGGGAGCCTGCTTGAGATTTTCATTCTCTCCCTCTCTCTGTCACTTCCCTGCACGCTCAAAAAAAGTTAATGTTCATTTCTAACGAAACTTCACCCTCTTCCTTAGTCATAAAAAATTTCCATGAAGCATTTATATCAGAAATTGGGTAGCATGATGACTTAATTTTCACCTCATCCAAGAAAACTTTTCTTTCTTTCTTTCCTTCCTTCCTTCCTTCCTTCCTTCCTTCCTTCCTTCCTTCCTTCCTTCCTCTTTCTTTCTCTTTCTTTCTTTCTTTCTTTCTTTCTTTCTTTCTTTCTTTCTTTCTTTCTTTTCTCCCTTTCTCCCTTTCTTTCTTTCTTTCTTTCTTTCTTTCTTTCTTTCTTTCTTTCTTTCTTTCTTCTTTTCTTTTTTTTTATCTTTTCTGCTATGGCACCAAGTCACACACCCACAGGTTACAGGGTTACATGAGGCCTTGTTTCTCCAAGCATGGAGACAGCACTGGCACTGGCACTTCTGGGAAGCTTGTTAGAAATGCAGAATTTCAAGCCTTGCTCCAGACCTACTGAATCAGAATCTGTATTTTGGAAAGATCCACAGGTAATTTGTGTACACACGAATTGAAAAGCAGCAATCAGATGAACCTTTCTGACCAGTACAAAATTTATTTCTTTTACTTTTTATTTGTCAGGAGGAGAGGGGCAGAGGGAATAGAGAGAGAATCTGAAGCAGACTCTGCACTGAGCATGACCCCATGACCCTGGGATCATGACCTGAGCTGATATCAAGAGTCAGAAGTTCGGGCCACCTGAGTGGCTCAGTCAGTTAAGTGTCTGACTTTGGCTCAGGTCATGATCTCCCGGTCCATGGGATCTAGTCCCACATCAGGCTCTGCACTGACAGCTCAGAACCTGGAGGCTGCTTCAGATTCTGTGTCTCCCTCTTTCTCTGCCTCTCTCCCACTCATGCTCTGTCTCTCTCACTCTCAAAAATAACTAAACATAAAAAAAAATTTTTTTTAAAGAGTCAGAAGCTCAACCAAATGAGCCACTTAGGCACCCCTGACCAGTACAGAACTTAAATATTGTGTACAAATAGATTATCTATGTCCTTATAAGGACACATAAACATTTTGTGTGAGATGACAATGTGAAGCAGAGTTGTATCTCAGGGGAAACTGTGGAAGGAATGAGGGTCTACCACAAGCATCTTGCCTCCAAGCATTTGAAACTAAGCTTGAATTCAGTCTGCAATAGGAGTAAATGACAAATTGGAATTTTCGTCATTTTTTAAACGTCATTAAAAAATATTTTATGATGATATGATTTGACCGTGGGACTCTATTATGTGACTATAACTTTTAAAAAATTTCTAACCCAACATGGGGCTCAAACTCACAACCCTGAGATTGAGTCACACACTCTACCGACTAAGCCAACCAGCTGTCCCTACGTGACTGTAAACTCTTAATTATAGTATGTTTGAAAATATAAATACCAAAGACTTATTTAAGTATCATGGGAATAGCTGAATCTCTGGATCCCATGTATTCAGAAAAGTCGGAAGCAGAAAATAATCTAGCTATTTAATAGTGGAAAATTTTTTCTAGTGTTTTTTTTCTTGCTTCAAGAAACAGAATATATAATAAAAATACAGTAATCATGTTTTACATGTTTCATATTCATTTATATTTCAACACTGTTCAGAAAATAAATCATACAATTGAAATGAGAAATACCGTACATTAGTTTAACATTTACAATAAATCATCTGCATTATTTATTTAACAAGTGAGGAATTATACAAGTTATATGTTGTAAGTAAATTCATTTAAAAATTCATTTATTTAGGGGCGCCTGGGTGGCTCAGTCGGTTAAGCGTCTGACTTCAGCTCAGGTCATGATCTCACGGTCTGTGAGTTCGAGCCCTGCGTTGGGCTCTGTGCTGACTGCTCAGAGCCTGGAGCCTGTTTCAGATTCTGTGTCTCCCTCTCTCTCTGACCCTCCCCTGTTCATGCTCTGTCTCTCTCTGTCTCAAAAATAAATAAACATTAAAAAATTTTTTTAATTCATTTATTTAAACGAGTACAATTAATATCCTGCTTTATGAATGCAAAGTCTCACTCAAGGTCAGAATTCCATGACATCTCTATGGACTAAAGTTTAAATTATAAACTAATGATTTATTCAAAAGTTGTGCACAAGCATAGGGAGTCAACCCCTACTTTTGGTCTAACAGCTAAGTGGTTGTACTAGTCTGTTCGTGATTTGTTTTGGTTAGACATTAACAGGGTGTGAAAGAGGTGAAGGCAGATTTTTCAGGATTAATCTTCATGACAAATCCACTTCTGGAGAAACAACTTCACTATTCTCAAGGCTCAGGTTTGTCATTCTAATAATTTGGAGCAATATATAACAATTTAATGACATAACTGGTCCCATGTTTATATCTGAAGGCACACACTGTGTACAAGTCACTTATTCATCTCTATGGGAATGTTATCACAATCTGGCAGGAAGTCAGAAGCTCTTTTCCAGTATTGCAGGGCAAGGCTTCCACTAGGGTCAGGCGGCCAAGGATGGGCAAGGGAATTAAGGACAGAATGCAAATCCCTAAGTACAGACAAACCTAGCTTCAGAAAATATCCACTTATATAACTAATTATGGAATCTATAAGTAAATAGCAAGTACTATGAGGGCAATACAAGCATTAAATTTTTTTAATGTTTATTTTTGAGAGAGAGAGAGAGAGAGAGAGAGAGAGAGAGAGAGCATAAGTGGGGGAGAGGCAAAGAGAAAGGGAGACACAGAATCCAAAGCAGGCTCCAGGCTCCAAGCTGTCAGCCCAGAGCCCAATGTGGGACTTGAACTCACAAATCTGAGTTTGTGACCTGGGCTCATGACCTGAGCCCAAGTCCTATACTTAACCCACTGAGCCACCCAGGTGCCCCAATACAAGCATTTTTCCCAATAGGGTTGTCTGCTCACCAGCTGATTACCAGTCAAGTTCTACCAACTCCTGCCTCTGGGTTGTGTGACTATGGGCTCTAATCATGATACACTGCCTCACCTTTAAAAAATAATTGAGAAAAGGAAAATAGTGCAAGGATAAATAAGATGGGGCCAGGGATAAAATGAGATTACAAGTTGTCTACTGTAAATTCCTATGTATTGGCAAAATGTAGCTCACAGTTTGGCTCTGAAAAGCCTCAGCAGCCAATGCAAGAGGAAAACAAGATCAGTTACATGATATGCAGTGTAACTTGGGTAAAATCAAACTATTAATAGTAGCTTAGGAGAAATCCAGCTATTCTTGAGACTAAGTGGGAAGAGAAATTTCCCATGAGTACCCTAGGAAAGGGCTATGTGACATAGTGGATGGTATTTTAAGATCTCTATAATAAATAAAATTAATGGATTTTAATTCCTTTTAATGTTAGCTGATGGCAGGTACCAAAGCACAATTCAAAAGAGCCAATTCTTTAAGAAACAAAACAGATGAACATAGGGGAAAGGGAAAAAAGACAGACAAGGAGGCAAACCATAAGAGACTCTTGACTCTAGAGAACAAAGGAAGGGTTGCTGAAGGGGAGGTGGGTGGGGGATGGGCTAAATGGGTAATGGGTATTAAGGAGGGCACTGGTGATGAGCACTGGGTGCTGCGTCTAAGTGATGAATAACTAAGTTCTACTCCTGAAACTAACATTACACTATGTGTTAACTAACTGAATTTTAAATAAAAATTTGAAATATTAAAAATAGTTAATTCTATGAAGGAAGAAGAGTATATAGTTTAAGTATTCAGCTCTCTGAAGGTCTAGTTTAATATAAAGACAAAATTCAAAGTGCCTAATGCAGCACTTTCTAGACCTTTTACTGTGCCATGCAGGCTGATCGTTATGTGAAAAGTCCATTGGGGCGCCTGGGTGGCGCAGTCGGTTGAGCGTCCGACTTCAGCCAGGTCAGGATCTCGCGGTCCGTGAGTTCGAGCCCCGCATCAGGCTTTGGGCTGATGGCTCAGAGCCTGGAGCCTGTTTCCGAAATTCTGTGTCTCCCTCTCTCTCTGCCCCTCCCCCGTTCATGCTCTGTCTCTCTCTGTCCCAAAAAAAATAAATAAACGTTGAAAAAAAAATTAAAAAAAAAAAAAGTCCATTTCCAGTACTAACTGGATCATCACCCTTTTCTCTCTTCTTCATAGTATCTTATTGTGGTATATGGCAAAAATGGCCAAAAAAGTAAAACAAAACGTATAGGAATAGACTTTGCAATTTCTCCCTTCTAGAACTGGAGTCTATTTCCCCACCCTTTGGATTTGGACTGCTCTTGTGGCTTGCTTTGACCAACAGAAGTGACACTGTGTGAGTTTCAAGCCTGGATATCAAGAACTTTTGCAACTTCTGGTTTCTTGCTTTTGTCACCTGCCACCACCAAGTGAGGAAGTATGAGCTAAGCTGCTGGGTGATGGGAAACGTGTGGCCTAAATGCCTCCTAGCACTCCAAGTGACAATCATCTAATCCCCAGGAGAACTGCTTACCTCACACTGGCAGCTGAACACAGACAAAAAGAAGGAGCCCAGCAGAAAAAGCCAGCCAGGTAAGTCTGGACCAAATCGTCAGCCCACAGAGTCATAAGCAAAGTAAGTGGTTCCTTTTTTAGGTCGCTAAGTTTGGGGTTGTTTGTTACACAACAAAAACTAACAGACAAACTTTTAAAAGCCAGTGCAACCCAATTCACAATATTAACAACAACAACAACAACAACAACAACAAAACAAAGATAAAACACTTAAGAATAAACATAACAAACTACGTGCAAAATCATGAAGAAAACTTAAAAAAATTTTTTTTCAACGTTTATTTATTTTTGGGACAGAGAGAGACAGAGCATGAATGGGGGAGGGGCAGAGAGAGAGGGAGACACAGAATCGGAAACAGGCTCCAGGCTCTGAGCCATCAGCCCAGAGCCCGACGCGGGGCTCGAACTCACGGACCGCGAGATCGTGACCTGGCTGAAGTCGGACGCTTAACCGACTGCGCCACCCAGGCGCCCCAAGAAAACTTTAAAACACTCCAAAAGGATCCACAATTAGGTTTTTTTCCACAAATGGAAAAACATACCATGTTCTTGGATAGGAAAACCAACTTTATAAGAATGTCAATTCTCCCTGGGGTACCTGAGTGGCTCAGTTGGTTAAGTGCCTGACTCTTGATTTTGGCTCAGGTCATGATTTCATGGTTCGTGAGATGGAGCCCCTTATAGGGCTCTGTGCTGAAAACACGGAGCCTACTTGGAATTCTCTCTCTCCCTCTCTCTCTGCCCCTCTCCTGCTTGTGCTCACACACTCGCTCTCTCTAAAAAATAAATATTTTTTTTTAAAAAGGGAAAAAAAGGAACGTCAACTCTCCCTAAGTGAATACATATTAAAAATGATCCCAATACAGATTTATTTCTGGAACTAGGAAAATTGAATCTATAGTTAATTTGGACAAGAACTAAAGAAGCAAAAATACTTTGAAGAAGAAACACAGCAGGGGGCATTCTCTGTAAGAAATAGTAAAACCAATTATTAGTGCTCAATAAATTGAAACCGCATATTATCACATGCATTGACAAATAGACCAATGCGACAGAATAGAAAATCTAGAAAGAGACCACAAAACATGAGGATTTGGTATATGATAAAGGCAGCATCACAGATCAATGGGAGGTAAAGATAGCCTTTTTCATAAATGTTGAGACAACTGAGTAATGGCTTGGAAAAAGATGAAGTTAGATCTTTACTTCACACCATACACCATAATTTTGAACGGACCAAAAGGCTCGAT
Organism: Leopardus geoffroyi; assembly: GCF_018350155.1. Classification (NCBI taxonomy): domain Eukaryota; kingdom Metazoa; phylum Chordata; class Mammalia; order Carnivora; family Felidae; genus Leopardus; species Leopardus geoffroyi. The sequence goes on from NC_059340.1 coordinate 6,557,768, forward strand.
GTTCAAGAGTACTCAATGTAAATGTAAAAAGTGAAACCATACAAATACTACAATCCACCAAACATACCACAGGGTCAATTTAAGTCTGATACAAAAATGAGAGATTATTAAGAAGGGCATCCTCTGGCTAGAGAAGCCCTGCATGGACGACTCCCCTTCTTCACAGGAATGAGGCGCTTCCGACGTCACTCTCCCAGCCGGGGGAGCAACCTGCTACGCTACAACCCTCCTTCTGGGCAGAGGAGCTCAAGGAAACGCCTCCCTGCCCTCCCGCACTCTGATAAGCCCTGGAGACCAAGGCTGCAAAGAGATCCGCGGCCCTATTGGCTAGCGGGCGTGGCCCGCGCGGGGCTTCTGGGAGTTGTAGGCTCCTGGGACTCCCGGGTCTGACGTCGGAGACAGGCCCTGTGAGCTCTCCGCGGTGGTGAAGAGGTGGGTGTGTCTGGAGACCGGGTGTGGGCAGAGGCGAGGAATCAGGTGAAGAAAACGAAGGACTTAAAATTAAAGAGAAATTAGGGTTGTGGGCTCTCAGGAAGGGACGAACCTACTTCGAAGTAGGGCGCAGGGCGTTGGGGGTGGGGGAGCGCAAGTTCCACGGCCAATCAGACATTAGCAACTGTTGCCGTAGCAACCACTCTGGACAGCTAAGGCCCGGTCCCTTGCCCAGACTCCCAAGCAAAGGGGAGGAGCCCGGGCTGTTTAAATGGCTTTAGGTACAGGTGGGGAGCAGCTGGCTCCGTTTCCTCCCCGGATCTAGCGACGCTGAACCTGCGGTTGGGTGGGCGGGGAACGGCCCCGTCCGGGGAGGTGCCCCAACTCCCCGCCGATTGGCCCACAGCCGCTCCGGGGCGGGGCCTGGGGCGGGCAGCTCCCGCCTGCTGCGAGGCGAGGACCTCCGGGATTCCTAGAGAGGACTCGGAAGTGCTCTCGGCGGTGGGATTGATGGCTCGACCCCGTTGGACAGGGAACGCTTGGACTTGCTTACTTCCGGCGAGGAAGTGTTGCGAAGTGTAGGCTTCGGTTTTCTCTCCGTTTGTAGGAAGAAACCTATCTTCCCAACCTGCTGCGAGAGCTTGGTCTTCCAGGAGAGCTCCCTGGGACTGGTGCCTTGAGGGAAGAGAATGGGTTTTGTATCCAGACGGGTATCCTGTGTCTAACCTTGACTGGCCCGTTTTCCGTGTCTTTGGGGTCAGGGGCCATCAGAGGAATACAGGTCCCAATCTGTACTTGTAACTCAGCTTCTCTTCGGAACCAATGAAGTCTCCTGTTGGTCCGTCATGCTCTTGTGGCATGAAGGACAGGACCAGTTTTGACCATTGTAATATTTTTGACCCGTGTTGTAAGATTGGCTTGTAGTCAAAAGGAAAGACTGCGTCTGGACTACTTAGTAGTAAGTCTTGTCCTGTTATTTATATGAAATTTAATGCTCTTCACCATTAAAATTGTATTTGGTTAGACCTGATGTCAGAGTTTTGTTGCTCTTTACGTTTTTAAAAAATGTTTACTTGTTTATTTTGAGAGAGAGCGAGTGCATGAGAAGAGGAGGGCCAGAGAGAGAGGGAGTGAGAGAATCCCAAGCAGGCTCCACTCAGCTCGGAGCCGGTCGTCAGGCTCCATCTCACAACTGTGAGATCATGACCTGAACTGGAATCAAGAGTTGACACCTAACCGCTGAGCCCCACGGGGGCCCCTCTTATTTAAATTTTTTAAACTTTGGAAATGTTCTGTATTAGTAGTTATTTTGTAGGTGGAATGACAGCTATCTTGTCTATATTTTATTTTATTTAAAAATTTTTTTAACGTTTATTTATTTTTGCGACAGAGAGCATGAACAGGGGAGGAGCAGAGAGAGAGGGAGACACAGAATCTGAAACAGGCTTCAGGCTCTTAACTGTCAGCACAGAGCCTGATGCGGGGCTTGAACTCACGGACCGTGAGATCATGACCTGAGCCGAAGTCGGACGCTTAACCGACTGAGCCACCCAGGCACCCCATATCTTGTCTATATTTTAAAGTAAATTACTCTGTTGAGTGGTCATCTTTAGTAGAGATGACCTCTTTGTCATCTCTTTGCTAATAATGCTTTCTAATGTATCAGTAGGTTGCACGCTAATGAAACTGCCCTTCAGAAGATTTTAAAGAGCAGAAACCAGATTTGATCTGTGTGACACAGCTAACCTGGAGAGACATCCCTCTGAGTTGGAATGATAATGACAGAGTCTGGGGAAGTTATAGACTTAGACCCTCCCGCTGAGACTTCACAGGAGCAAGAAGACCTTCTAATAGTGAAGGTGGAAGAAGAAGACTGTACCTGGATGCAAGAGTACAACCCTCCAGTGTTTGAGACTTTTTACCAGCGCTTCAGGCACTTCCAGTACCATGAGGCATCAGGCCCCCGGGAGGCCCTGAGCCAGCTCCGGGTGCTGTGCTGCGAGTGGCTGAGGCCCGAGCTGCACACCAAGGAGCAGATCCTGGAGCTTCTGGTGCTGGAGCAGTTCCTGACCATCCTACCGGAAGAGTTCCAGACCTGGGTGAGAGAACATCACCCGGAAAGTGGAGAAGAGGCCGTGGCTGTGGTAGAAAATATACAGAGAGAGCTAGAGGAACGCAGACAACAGGTGAGTGGAAGAGGAGACCTTAGAGCAATGAGGAAGGAGAGGAAGAGAGTTAAGTTGCTGCTGAGCAGGGGTGAGATTCTTAGCGCTCTGGTGCTTCATTCATATTCTTTTGTTCTCCTGGGATTAGGTACACTGTGGAGATTTCCTGCCACTCCAGCAAAGAGAAGCAGTATCCAGTGTGTTAACCTGGAGAAGACAGTCTGCGATTTAACTTATCTTTAAAATTACTGTATTTATCTTTTGATTGACATGATACAAAATTCAAAAGGTGCATAAGTTTGTTATGAAAAGTAAGTTTCCTCCCGCCTCTCCTTCTCTGGCTGCCTAGTTCTCTTCAGAGGCAACCACTGTCACCTGATACCTGTATATCCTTACAGAGATCTACTTAATTCTGTATGTATAAGTGGACGTGTGGATAATATGCTTTAAAAAGCCACAGATGTGGTTTAAATCACTGTGTACTTCTGCCTCTTGCTATTTGTTTATATCTTGGTTTGTTCCATGTTGGTGCAAACAGACCTGCCTCACTCCCGGAGACTGCTTATATTCCATCGTGTGGATGGATGTACCATAATCAAACTCCTGGTGAAGGCCATTTAAGTCATTCCTTTGGATTGTTTCTGAACGTAAATTTTGCTACAATGACTGTCCTTTATGTTCATCCTTAACTGTAGAATAATAAATGCTTAGAAGTCAGATTGTTGGCTCAGAGACGATGTGCATTTGTAATTTTGACAGCTGTTGAGAAGTTGCCCTTCAGAGAGGTTATACCAGTTTTTATTCCCAGCTGCAGGGTGTGAGAGAAATTTTTTGCTCACAGCCTGATCACATGATGTTGCCCAACTTTTTGTCATCACCAGTCTGAAAGATGCAACATTCTACTTCTGTTAAATTTTAATATGCATTTCTCATATTATGAGTGAGTTTGACCACAGAATATGTATGTGTATGTATACATATATATGTTTTTAAATTTTTTAAAGTTTATTCATTTTTGAGAGAGAGAGAGAGAGCCCAAGCAGGGGAGGGGCAGAGAGAGACCGGGGGGGGGGGGGGGGCAAAGAATCCAAAGCAGGTTCCAAGCTCTGAGCTGTCAGCACAGAGCCTGATGTGGGGCTTGAACTCAAGAGCCATGAGATCGTGACCTGAGCCAACGTTGGTCACTTAACTGACTGAGCCGCCTAGGAGCCCCAACCACAGTATATATTTTAAAGGGTTACATGTGTACCCTTGTTTTTCCTTCTTGAAAATTAAGCTCTACAACAAATGTGGGGTTTGAATATGAACTTACAATGCCCAGTTCAAGAGTCACATGTTCCCCAACTGAGCCAGCCAGGTGCCCTGTGTGTGTACCCTTTTTTGTGATTTATCTGTTTACATTATTTGCCTATTTGAAAAAGTAAGCACTGTGTCTGTCATCTGAGGTGCAAGTTTATTTCTCCACCTTGTTTATCTTTGCTTATGGAGACTTTTGCAGGGTTTATTTTTATGTGGTCTGTTTATATTTTTTAATTTATGGTTTCTGGGTTTTGTGCCATACTTAGAAAGGCCTTCTCCACTACAACATCGTAAGAAAATTTTCTAATAGTGTCTTCTCAAGTTAAAAAAAATTTTTTTTGGTGCATGGTGTTTGGTATGGTTACAACTTTTTTCTCCCAGATGTCTGTCCAGTTGCCCCAGCAACTTGTAGAGAAATCCCTTTTTTCCTCACTCTAATTAAAATGCTGTCTTTATTACATACCAGATTTCTGCATGCATTTGGGTCTACTCACGGCCCTTTTTTTTTTTTTAATGTTTATTTATTTTTGAGAGAGAGCACGAGCATGTGTGGGCACGTGTGAACAGGGGAGAGGCAGAGAGAGAAGAATGCAGAGAATCCCAAGCAGGCTCCATGCTGTCAATGCAAAGCCCTATGCAGGGCTTGAACCCATGAACCATGAGATCACACCTGAGCCAAAATCAAGAGTTGGATGCTTAACCGACTGAGCCACCCAGGCACCCCTGAATTTACTTATGTTCTTTTAATTGTTTTGTTGATCTTATTATCTGTTCACCTATCAGTATATTAATTACTTGAGCTCTGTAAAGGGTTTTGATATGTGGTAGGGCTACTCTTCCTCCTTCCAAATATTTTCAATATTTTCTTTTTTCCTTATAAACTTTAGAATTACTAATGTAGTTTTCACCACTCCAAAAATCCTGTTGGGTTTTTTGTTGTTGTTGTTGGGGTTGCAGTAAATCCTATGTTAATTTAGGGAAAATCAATATCTTTATTTAAATTTTTTTCTTACATTTTTGTTTTACATTTATTTATTTTTGAGAGACAGAAACAGTGTGAACAGGGGAGGAGTAGAGAGAGAGGGAGACACAGAATCCGAAGCAGGCTCCAGGCTCCTAGCTGTCAGCACAGAGCCCGATGCGGGGCTTGAACCTGTGAACCATGAGATCATGACCTGAGCTGAAGTTGGACGTTTAACCGACTGAGCCACCCAGGCACCCCTAAAATATTTTTTTAATATTTATTTATTTTGGAAGCGAGAGAGAGAGAGGGAGCATAATTGGGACGGGGCACAGAGAGAGAGAGGGAGACACAGAATCTGAAGCAAGCTCCAGGCTCTGCACTGTTAGCACAGAGCCCGACGTGGGGCTCGAACCCACGAACCGTGAGACCCAAACCCGCAAATGGTGAGACCATGACCTGAGTGGAAGTCGGACACTTAACTGAAGGAGCCTCCCAGGTGCCCCTAGGGAGAATCAATACCTTTATGTTGTTACCTCTTCTTGTCTTTTCTTACTCATTTAACTTGAGCCTCTACCTTCTTGTTGCTAGGGTCACATTCTCTTAAGCTTTAATTTTGTTGTTGTTGTTGTTATTGTTGTTAGAACAAAGAAACAAAATCATGAGATCTTAGGTCACAAGAGTTTGAAGGTAATTAAATTTCCATCATTCTTTAGAGCGACTGTGCTTCAGTGTAAGGTCTCAATCTCATTACTCTTTATCTCTGGGTAAGGGGTATGTTAACATTCCAGGACATTCTCAAGCTCTTCAAGTGGTTCAGCTCACTCCATGAGGCGAGTAGGCAGCAGAGGGAATTGTTCCTGACTCTCAGCCAGACCCTTGGCTATACCGAATGTCCTCCAGATGGGAATGTCTGAATCTTTCTGTTGCTTCTGTCAGGACAGAAAGTAAAAGTTCATGGTGACATCTAGTTGCTTCTTTTTTAAGCCTAATTTGGGATATTAATAAAGAAACTTTGCCCTGCTTTTTTATAGTAATAAATACTCAAAAGTACACTTACAAACAAGAAGTATTTTTTAAGTAGAAGATTTGCAGCAGATATATGCATTTACTTCTAATTGTGATATACAGCCCATCTTTGGAAGGACACAGAGAAAAAAAAAATTCTTATCGGTATCAGGGATTTGAGGCCCATAGAGGGGATTTTCTTAAGGACTTCCATGGCTTGTTTTGTTTGCCTTTCTCTTTGTCTGCTGTGTCCCCAACATTGTTCCTCAACTTTATCTCCAGGAAGATACTGTCTCTGGCAGGCCCTTTTCCCAGGCTTTAAACTTTACCCTTCTCCTTGGTTTCTGTGTCCCAGTCTCAGGGGACCTGAAGGGCTGCTTTGCTTCTTTGGTGCTGACGTGCCCTGCGACATGCTTGGCATCATCTTAGCTCTTATTCTGAGCGGCTCCACAAGGACACACACACTTCCACGCAGAGTGATCTTTGCCACAACTGTTTTGCAGCCGCCTCTTAATGTAACTCCCGTACCACATTTCGCCAGTGCCAAGAGGGTTAAAATTTAAAGTGCTTTGAAACCTAAGGGAGGGGGAGAGGGGGGTGGCAATTCTGTCTCAATGCAGGATCTTATTACCTGCTAGGATGCTGCTGAGTTAGTAACTTCCAGAAAAGACGGATTGTGGAGACAGGTTGTGGCAGAGTAACTGCGTGTCCCCTAGGGTCGAGCAAGAGCCCAGAACAGAAACAAGGAGTACTTACTTAGCATGCTGGACAGGAACCAGCTCTTGTCTTAGTGTTGGTCTGTCTTGAACCTGGTCTGCTAAGGAAGTGAGTGTGGCTTCTTGAGCTCTATATTGACCTTGACAACTTGACTTCTCACTTCTCTCCCCTCTCCAGTAAACTTGACCTACCCTGGCCTTCTTACGGTTCCTTGACCACATCACACACCTATCTTCTACTTGAGAGTCTTTGCTTATGTTGTTCTCTTTGCCCAGAGCACTTCTTACTTTTCCCCTGGCAGGCTTCTTTTGCCCTGGAGCTGTTTACTTCAGTGACACTTTGTCGGACAAGCCTTCCTTGTCCACCTTCTCTAAAGTAGGTTCTCATCTGTTATGTGTCAGGGCACTACTTTCTTCTCCTTCTAACATGTAACAGTTTGCAATCATGCATTTATTTGTGCGTTGATATGTTCAATGGAAGTCATCTTTGACTGGAAAGAAACTGTGTTTGTTAAGCCACTGTTCTGGCTTAAGCCATCAGTGTCTGGCTCGTTGTAAATGCACATTGTATATTTGGCAAAGGAGTGGATGGAAGAATAGTGTGAATTTACTGGATTCTTTCTTAGCCTTCTCTACAGTGTGCTGATTGGTGTGATTGTGCTTGTCAGATCGTGGTGTGTCCTGAAGTGCTTCCTCAGAAGATGGTACCACCTGGAGTTGTTCAGGAGTCCCCCAGCCAGCAGCTCCTGTCTGTGGACCCCCCGTCTGAACAGGAGCCACAGAAGCCTCATCTTCTGGAGGAGAATGGTGAGGACCTACGATTCAGTGGAACAGATGGGGCTAGAGAGCGGGCATCCTGGTCTTATGGGTAAGCGGTATCTGTATGAGCGAGACTTTAGGCGGGTGGCCTTTCTGCATCTGGCAGCACTGTGAGGTTGGGAAGGGCTGGGGACCCAGAATTGAGTCCCTGGCATGCAGAGAGTGAGCTTGCAGGACAGCTAGGATGCGGTTCTGTTTGAAAGCCGTAATGCAGATGACGACCGTTCTAAGTACAGGCACCGTCAGAAGATCTACAGAAGTCTTTTGCAAAAGTGTCATACTTGTTTTACAGCAGTTTTCCAACTCTGCACATGTTTTGTTATCTCACTGCTTATGTAAGAACAGCTCTCCAGTTTCTAATTGCATCCATTCATTTCCGGCTGCTCATTCACCCACCTTGAAGTCTTACTTCAAGCAGTTGCTTACCGTGACCTGTAGAGCGTTTGTTCTCTCCTTCTCTTTCTCTCCTTCCCTCCCCGCTCTCTCAATTTTATCAACTTGTATTAAACATGTGAAGAAAGAAAAGTGAACTGCCAAGTATCTTATTTATGGTATGTGTCCACAGGTCTATAACCCTAACCAAACCCTTGCTATGAGATATATTTTAGGATCCAGAAATTTTCCGATTTAGTAAGGGAATATGACTTATATACCGTACATTACAGTACCAGCGGGATTAGAGGTGGGACTCCACAGTCACGCACGTTAGTATTTCGCCAGTGAAATGTATATGTATTTACAGTAAGGGGATTAAATCCAGACTTTAAATAGCTTCACATCAGTTCTGGTCAGGTTTTTCTGTCAAATTAGTTCAGTGTCTACCTTACTGAAAGGAAGGCTTTTGGTATTTGGAGCTTTGGGATTTCAGAATTGTGGAGAAAAGTGTCATGAACCTGTATTTCCAGGTTTGGCCCCCGGCTTTCTTCTCGGCTCCCTCTAGTGGTCAGGCCTTTCACTTTACATGCTCCGGGGCCCTGACCTTTTCCAGCTTTTCTTTCACTGTGGGAGTGATGATAGAAGCAGCAGCAGCAGGAATCGCTTACGTTAGTGTTTACTACGTGTCCGCAAGTGTTCCAACTGCTTTACCTTTGGGAACTCATTAAACCCTCTGTTTATCAGAAAAAGTAGTCTTCACCATTTACCATCTGGGGCCAATGGATCCTTTTTATTATATATACATACACACACACGCCTATATACACACGCTTACATACATACGTATATATGTCATTTTACAGATCATTTACAGAAGAATCAAAGGCTAATAAAAAATAATTTTAAGGAACTTTTAATGAGAACTGAACCTTTTTATATCAAGTACATTTTGGTAATAGAAACATAAAAAAATGAAAGACCACTGTCACACAATACTATCCCTTTAGCGAAATGAATACTGTCGCTTTAGCAAAGTGGGATGGTCCAGGGTCTTGTTGCAAAATCTTGGCCTGATGAAGTCCTTCCTGTTGAATAATTCGCTGGATGAGAATGTCATATTTCCTTTTCAAAATGTAGTGTTTATCGTTGATTCTTATGTTTGAGAAAAGTTACCTCTGATAGTATTTGTAGACTCCTTCGAAGATTTCCCCTCTGGGTTCAGTTTCATCATTATTGTGTAGCGTGTACTTCTCTGTTCTTCATATTGTCTTCTTACTTCATCTATTAAAAGTGCAATGTTATCTGCTGCACATTTTCTTCTCTTTGCTGATATGGGTGGAAAATGAAAAATTCTGAATTTTCAGTCATCCTCAGTGAGAGCTAAAAACAGGCGTCAAAGTCTTATACCTTCTTGATGATGATGCAAAGACCTGGGCAGTGAATTTAATACTTGGAGAATAGTGAAGAATGATGATTTATTTCACTATTACATCATCCTAAGTATTTCTTCTATTCTCCTCTATTTTCTCATTATTTTAGTTTTTTTGCTATCATTGGGAATAATTAAATGAGTAATATTTAGTAAACGTGGTAATTCATAGGATGATGAATTAGAAAAATGTTTTATGATGTAAGGAAAATAAGATCACTCAGATCTCAAAATCTACCCTAAATGTGTAGAAGAGTCCAATGGATCCATATAGAAATTACAAGACAGAATGAAGTTTATTCTGTTTTTTTTAATGTTTATTTATTTTTGGGAGAGAAAGACACAGAACATGAACAGAGGAAGGGCAGAGAGAGAGGGAGAGGCAGAATCTGAAGCAGGCTCCAGGCTCTGAGCTGTCAGCACAGAGTCCTACGTGGGGCTCGAACCCATGAACTGCAAGATCATGACTTGAGTTGAAGTCTGACGCTTAACCAACTGAGCCACCCAGGCGCCCCAGGTTTATTCTCTTTTTTAATAATACTAAGATAAATTTTCATTTTGTTCTTTAGTAGACCTCTAAAGAAATAAGTCATGTAATTCTAGTCTTTAAAAATAGTTAAAACTGTTCAAAAAAGAAACCCCCAATCCCAAATTGTGTCTAATACACCTAGTTGGCATACCAAGGGTTAATGCTCGCACTAACCCAGTGGAATAGCTACGACTGTTATACTCATGTTAGAAATGAAGCAGCTGAAGCCTAGAAAGGTGAGGTAATTCTTTCAAGGTCACAAAGCTGTTAAGTGGCAGAGCTGGGGTTCTAACCCCAGCAGTCAGCTCCAAATTTATACTTGTACCTTTCTGAGCTGGGCTGCCCTTGCCTTTCCATGAGTCCCTCCCAGGTGCAGACTCCTGTCCTCCGAAAATACTGTTCTCTTCCTTCTACTGGCAGCGTCTCATCACACCTTCTGTTCTAGGAGCTGCTTCTCTCCTCTGCCCTGTTAGCCAGACCCAGTGTCTTTTTTTTTTTTTTGGCCAGTGTCTGCCTTCTGACAAAATTGCTATGTTTGTTTTGTGTTTGTTTTGGTTTTTGAGTTTTACACACTGGATTCCTTATGCCTTTGAGAGCACCAAGGGCTGGTTTCCAGGCCCTGGGACTAAGTTGAACTTGAGAGGAGCAAAGTCATTTGCTTAAAAGCTAAAGAAACAGAAGCTTTCATAGAAACTTCATAAAATCGGTGTAGTTGTTTGGAATGTAATTATTATAATTATTCCAATTGTAATACTTAAAATCAAAATTGCTGTTTGAGTATAGACTACATTCATCCCTTTCTTCAAGTCTTACTTTGACTCTTTAGCCACACTTCTGGTTTCAGATGCCATCTTGGTTTCTGGCTTTCATCTCTTAACCATTATGTCCTTTTTGTGTCATTGCCTATCACTTCCTAGTTCTTGGACGGAAGCAAGCTACATAAGCACATGCACCTTTGGGATCAGGGAAACCATAGCAATGTCCAAACTGTCAGGCTGAAGGTTTATACTAGGTGAGTCTGTCCAAATCAGGGCATACATAGACAATGAGATCATATGCACCATGAATCTTGGACAAAAAACAAGCAGAGGTGACAGCAGGGGGTCAGAAGGTCACCACCATCTAGAGAGCAAATCCTCCAGGCATTGCACATGCAGTTCACTCTGCCTGACAGTGAGGGAAAGCACCCTCAACACCCTAACCATTCCCCTCCCCCCCGCCCCCGCTACTTCCCAGAGTCACTTCTGTGGAAAGGCTTTCCTGATGCTCCCACCTCCCACTCTCCACTCCGTAGGTGCCCTGCCTCTGTGCTTCTATAGGAACTTGGGTGAATTTCAAGTATAACACTTTTACCCTGAGCAGGAAGTAAGTAAGGTTTATGTGTCTGCATTCCCGGCTAGACAGTGAAGTTTTTGGAAGGCAAGAATTGTTTTCTGCCTATTCTTATAACACATGACTTAGTGCACACTAAATGGCTATCAATCAACCATGGGAACTTCTTGAAGGAAGAGAATGTGGGCTAAGGCCTTGCTGATGAAAGCGTGGCCCAGGAAGCAGCGCCAGCATCACCTGGCTTTGTTAAAAGCGTAGAATATGGGGGCCATTCCAGAACTTTTGAGCCATATCTGCCCTGTACCAAGACCTCCAGGTGATTTTGTTTGCACATTAAAATTTGAGAAGCCCTGGGCTCTCACTAGTGTTTCAGCTTCACGAAGATGTGGGACAGGTTATTCTTTGAGATGACCAGATGTGATCTTGGCAGAGCAGGTTGAATCCCTTATAGGTGAACGGCACAGTCTGAGGTCACCAGCAGGGATTAGCCTGACCAGAGCAGGGAGTCTAGTTTTTTTGGGGGAAGGGTCAGTGTCGTTAGGTGTGGGAGGAGCCACAATGTAGAGGGTCTTGAGAACCAAGTAGAAACATTTGGCCTTGCTGCAGCAGGGCCCCATTGTGGATTCTTGAGCAAAAGTGGAACATGCTGGCAATTGGAACTGGGCAAAGATATTCTGACACCTCTTTTTCTCCCCCCTCAGCCCTACCTGCTCTCCAAGTTCCTCCCCTTCCCCTGAAGGACAGCCAGGAGCTGACAGCCTCACTTCTCTCAGCTGGGTCCCAGGTGAGCCGGCGTCCCAGTGCCCGCAGTGAGGACCCGTGTCTGTTCTTGGACGAGGAGCTGCCCTAATCCTGACTCTTTATCAGGAGTTCTGTCTCTCACTACAGACTGGGCCCATCTTGGGTTCCTACTTGAATGTCTCTTCCTGTTCCACCCCATGTGCCCCTCTCCTCTTTGAAGCACAGTCCCTCCTCTGTTTTTTCCCTTCATGCTCCCACTTCTTCCCCTCACGCCAAATGTGCACATAGGGAATGGGAATTTAGTGGAGATCTCATGTTTCAGAAGTTGGTGAAAATGGAAGATGTGGCTGATGTGGCTGTATCCTTCATCCTGGAGGAATGGGGACATTTGGACCAGTCTCAGAAGTCACTCTATAGGGATGACAGGAAGGAGAATTATGGGAGTATTCCTTCCATGGGTAAGAATTATTTCATCTGCATGGATTAGGACATCTTCATTTTGTTACAAAGAGTATTTCTGGCACATCGTATAAAAGCATGTATGTTTTAATTACTATGACTTTGTTTATTTATTTATTTTTTTCTGTGAAAGAGTAAATCAGTGTTCCTGGTTTTTTGTTTTTTGTTTTTTCTTATTCAGCTTATTCTGATTATTTCCATCTTAATTAGGGTATGATTGAAGTCTGATGATACTTAGGGGATAGTATTTAGAATCCAGCAAATGTTCTCTTTTTAGTGCTTTAAAATAAAAGAGCTCAATACTAACAGGTTTTGCGTTTTAACAGATTTATAGTAGTTGTTGTACTCTATTCCTTGACAAATTGAATAATTCTAACTGAATACTTCTCACTTGCAAAAACATCTCAGACTTTGCTGAATGGCCATTTATTAGAGTATATTTGACCCTTGAACAACATGGGGTTAGGCCCACCCCCCATGCCGTTGAGAGTCTGAATATAACTTCTGACTCCCCCAAAACTTAACTACTCAGAGCCTGTTGCTGACCTGAAGCCTTACTGCATAGTTTATGTATCATATACCATGTTTACTTATGTGAAAGTGAGCCAGAGAAAAGAAAATGTTATTAAAATCATAAGGAAGAAGAAATACATTCAGAGTCTGTTTTTATCAAGAGAAATCCACGTATAAGTAGACCTGCACGGTTCAAACGTGTGTTGTTCAAGGCTCTTCTGTAGGTATTACAGTGACTTTTCTCCAAGGCACAGGTGGCTAGTTGTTCACTCCATTTCCATTCTCAGATCACTGGTGCCCATTTCATGATGTTCACCTTGGCATCTACATTTTACATGTCCCCTCCCTTCTTGAATTTGTGTCCCAAATGAGATTTTGAACCTGTTTCTAAATGACGATCCTGGAAACTGATACTCATTTATGCTGCCTAGAGCATTATAAAAGTCTCAGCACTGTGGCAAGCATTTTGAAACTAACGGCTCTTCTGCTTTTGAATGAATTCTTTTAGAAGAACCACTATATATCAAGCACTCTAGTAGACTTTAGATGAAAGACATATATAATGCCAAATTTCCTTTTTTTTTTTTTAAAAAAAAGTTTATTATTTATTTAAGTAATCCTTACATCCAGCGTGGGGCTCACACCCATGACCCTGAGATCAAGAGTCACAGCATCCTGTGAGCCAGCCGGGTGCTGCATATAATGCCAAGTTTCTTTTGAAAAGCATTATACCAGTTTATGTTGTCGTCAGGGTTTTAGTTCACTTACAGGTTTTTATTTAAAAAGTAAAATTGGGGTGCCCGGGTGGCTCAGTTAGGCGTCTCCTTTCAGCTCCGGTCATGATCTCATGGTTTGTGGGTTCGAGCCCCACATCAGGCTCTCTGCTGTCCACACAGAGCCTTCTTCAGACCTTCTGTCTCCCCCCACAATCCTCCCCCGCGCCTCCCCTGCTCACACACATGTTCTCTCTCTCTCTCAAAAATAAAAACTTTTTAAAAAATAAGCAAAATTGACTTCTGCTCTTTTAAATTTTACATTTCTTCTAATACTAGTGATATATATTTGTATTTCTTTGACTTATTTGTACTGGCCCTCTGTGGCTTTATCTGTTCACATCTTGGTGGGGGTTTTCATCTCAAGGAATTATTTATGCGGCACATATGTTATATGTAATGCGAATACTTTTTCAGTCTCTTTTTAAATTAAATGCCTCACTTGTCTAATTTCAGTCTGGTAGTATCATTTTATCTTTTTCAGTTACTTTGCAGGGATTTAATGGGTTTTAGGATTTCAGAACTTGGTACAGTTATTTTTTTTTTAAATATTTTCAATGTATGTTTATTTTTGAAGGCAAGAGAGAGACAGAGCGTGAGTGGGGGAGAGGTAAAGAGAGAGGGAGACACAGAATCTGAAGCAGGCTGTAGGCTCTGAGCTGTCAGTACAGAGCCTGACGCGGGGCTTGAATTCACGAGCCGTGAGATCATGACCTGAGCTGAAGTTGGACGCCCAACCAACTGAGCCACCCAGGCGCCCCTATACAGTTCTTTTTTATACCATTCTCCAAGCAATTTTAAATTTGTACTTTCTGATTTTTTTAAAAATCTATTTGTTCATTACAACATATTTATAACTCTAGTATCTTCTTCTACATTAAGAACATGTTTGATGATTTCTGCCCCCTTAATAACATCTCTGGGAAGGCCGCATTAGATTATTTTCACACCAGTGTGTTCCTGATACCCTTGAGAAGGTCAAGTTTTTTTTTTTTTTTTTGCTTAATTTTTTAACGTTTATTATTTTTGAGAGACAGAGCATGAGCAGAGGAGGGGCAGAGAGAGAGAAAGGGAGACAAAAAATGTGAAGCAGGCTCCAGGCTCTGAGCTGTCAGCACGGAGCCCAATGTGGGACTTGAACTTATGGACTGTGAGATCATGACCTGAGCCAAAGTCGGATGCTTAACTGACTGAGCCACCCAGGTGCCCCTTTAATGTTTATTTTTGAGAGAGAGTGTACAAGTGGGGGAGGGGCAGAGAGAGAGGGGGACAGAGGATCCGAAGGGGGCTTTGCACTGACAGCAGTGAGCCCAGCAGGAGGCTCAAACTCACAAACCATGAGATCACGACCTGAGCCAAAGTTGGACGTTCAGCCGACTGAGCCACCTAGGTGCCCCTCAATGGAAAAGTTTTAAGCATACTTAAATGCAACTGGAAAAGAACTAGGAAGGAGTGAGTTTGAAACATTGAGACAAGGAAGAACAGATCATTGATGAGGGCAGTCCCTGGAAAACAGGATGGCATGAGGAGGTCCAAGATCCAGAAGGAAGACTTGGCCTCGGCCAGGGAGAGAGAGACACCTCTTCTACCAAGAGGCAATGGGAGGGTGACAGAGGAAGGCTGCCAGCAAGTTTTTGATTGCGGCTGTAGGATGTTCAAGGAGCTCTGGAGTGGATAGCTTTGACTCTGAAATAGGAGACAGTCACCTGTTGAGAATGAGCAGGTGATGGAGGAAGTGGTGAAGTAGAGGTTCGTGTGCAGTGGAGAACTTTGGTTTGGAAAAGGGTGTACATGCACATAGTAAAACATTCTGCAATAGTATGAATGGGTATAAGGTGAAAAGTGAGTCACCTACTCCGATCCTCAATCTTTTGGTTTCCCTCAAAGAGGCAATGACTGTTGCCAGTTTGTGGATTGTATCTCTAAACATAGTCTGTGTATATGTGAGTTTTTGCAAAAATGATAGCATACCATACACACTACTCTACTTTTTAAGTAACAGTGATACATCTTGGGGGCCACGGTGGAGAGATATTTTGATGTAGCTGAAGAGAAAAATGATCAGGGAAAGGAGCCATCCTTAGGAATGTAGAATGCCAGACAGGGCACTGGTAAGGTTGAAGAATCTGTAAAGCACCAAATCTGCCTGATTGGGTGTTTTTGTCTACACCCCACCCCCCACCATTGCATTACTTACCAGCTGGGCATAGCACTGAGCGAGGAGCACAGTTCTCTGTCAAATACAGAAATAAATCAGGAGAATCAACAGAAAGCTTATCATGTATGTGGAGAAGAAATGGGGAAAGAGGAAAAAAGCAAATCTAAACCCATTTGTGTACCAACCCATATAATCGCCTTCTCTGGAAAAGGGCAGTTAATAGTACCAAAGAGGTGTGTTGGGCTAGTCTGATTTTTCAAATTTGCCACTGGAAAAAGAAAGCCATGAGCTTTTTTGACTTGTTGGAAGGGAGAGAATTCTAATAATACAGTTAGCCTAAGCAGATGTGAATAAAAGAAAAAGTATTACTGGGATGATGGAGATTACCTGCCTATTTAAGTGGGCAGAAAAAAAACGTGTCAAAGGTCTGGTTTTGTGATAGAATTTGTTTTGATTATATGTTTGTTTCTACTATTAATGTTTTTTTTTTTTTTTTTTTTTTAGGAAGAGAATTAAGTAAAAGGAGTTATAAGAAATTAAAATCAAAATTTTCTTTATGGTATAAGAATTATAACTTCTCACTGTGTCAAAAAAGGATAGTGGTAGTATCTACCTCAAAAGGTCATTGTAAGGATTAAGTGCCATAAAATTGTAAAGCACTTAAAGGCACAGTGCCTGGTCCACAGTATGCATTCAGCAAATATTAGCTCTTATTACCATCATTCTGTAATATTTGAAAACAACTTTTCTGTTTATAAAAAAAAAATCTTATTAGAAAGCTCTTAATAGGCTATGATCTCTCTCTCTCTCTCTCTCTCTAGCATATAAAAAATAATATTCCCTGTTTTTTAATGATGGAAGATTTGTCTGTGCAAAGCATATTAAATGTCAGTGCTTCAAGTGAAGTGTAGGTTGCTGATCCAGTTGCCCAGGGACATGATTGCCATGTGTTTAGCATCTGTACTCACTAATGACTATTGGATGTTAAGCTAGCTTTTGACAGTAGTAAATTCTTCTCTGGGTATAGAAAGAATATCTTTTTTCCTTTATATTAATTCATACCAAACTGAGATTCTTTGGGGATTAAAAAAGCTGGAAATATCTTTCTTCTCCAGGCTATGAAGAAACAGGAAGAGGAAGGTGAATTTTGGGTTTACTGCATAACCCAATAATCACATTTTATTAGGAATATTTATTTATTGGGGTGCCTGGGTGGCTCAGTCGGTTAAGCCTCCAACTTTGGCTTAGGTTATGATCTCATGGCTTGTGAGTTTGAGCCCTGCGTCGGGCTCTGTGCTGACAGCTCAGAGCCTGGAGCCTCCTTCCGATTCTGTGTCTCCGTCTCTCTTTCTGCCCCTCTCCCACTCACGGGCTCTCTCTCAAAAATAAACATAAAAAATTTTTATTTGTGTATTTATTTATTTATTTATTTATTTATTCTTGAGAGAGACAGGGTGTGAGCAGGGGAGAAGCATAGAGAGAGGGAGACACAGAATCTGAAGCAAGCTCCAGGCTCTGAGCTGTCAGGACAGAGCCTGATGTGGGGCTCGAACTCACGAACTGCGAGATCATGACCTGAGCCGAAGTTGGACACTCAACCAACTGAGCCACCCAGGCGCCCCTAAAAAATTTTTTTTTAAAGGAATATTTATTTATTTATTTCTAAGTTTATTTATTTATTTTAAGAGAGAGAGTGTGAGTGGGGGAGGAGCAGAGAGGGAGAAAGAGAATCCTAAGCAGGCTTTGTGCTCTCAGCATGGAACCTGACACAGGGCTCGATCTCACAACCCTGGGATCATGACCTGAGCCGAATTCAAGAATCGGATATTAACTGACTGAGCGAGCCACCCAGGCACCCCTTATTAGGAATATTTAATACTGCACAGATATGCACAAACAGGTACTGTAAATACCACACCAAGAGGATATCACCTTCATTAAATAGAATGACTGGTCTCCCAGTCATCTGTTTGATGCAACTCTTCGTCCCCCCACCTGTTTCTTCTTGAGGAATCTTCATCCCATCTCTGTGGCATAAGGCTGCCTTTACCAAGTCATGCATTGCTAGCATGTGTTGCTCTCGTAATTACCTGTATCTCTCCTTTTCTTTCTTCCAGTATGGAAGATAGCTAATTTTTCCATTTTCTTTCTATCATTTCAGATTATGAGTCTAGGAATGACAACGTGGAACTCATGGTAAAGCAGATTTCTGATGATGCTGAAGCCCACTGGATGACGTCAGCAAGCACCGAAAGAAATGTTCCCCAGAGTCAAGGGTTTGGAGAAGTTAGTGACCTTCACGGCATGGTAGAAAGGTGGCAGGTAAACCCTGCTGTGGGGAAATCAAGGCAGAACTCTTCCCAGAAAAGAGATCTTGGTGCCATCACAGATGCTAACCGTAAGCAAAATACAAGCACAAGTGGCGAGAGAGGTCACAAATGTAACGATTGTGGTAAATTTTTCCTTCAAGCCTCAAACTTCATTCAACATCGGCGAATCCACACTGGAGAAAAAACCGTTTAAGTGTGGTGAATGTGGGAAAAGCTACAATCAGCGTGTGCACCTGACACAGCATCAGCGTGTCCACACTGGCGAGAAACCGTACAAGTGTCAGGTGTGCGGAAAAGCCTTCCGTGTGAGCTCGCACCTTGTCCAGCATCACAGTGTGCACAGTGGGGAGAGACCCTACGGATGTACCGAGTGTGGGAAAAACTTTGGCCGGCACTCCCATCTGATTGAGCACCTGAAGCGCCACTTCAGAGAGAAATCCCAAAGATGTATGTACTCAGCATTTGGTGTTTGGAGAATAAATGCAGGCAAAAATGGTTTTCTTAGCTTAGAGCAGCAGGACAGATGGGTTGTGTACTGGGGACAGTAGCTAAGGCGCAGAGATCATCGTCCATTTTGTTACGATTTATGTTGTAACTCATTGTCCAATTAGTAGGCAAAATTCTATGTCCTCTCCACCGTCCCCACAACTTCCCTCTTCCCAGAGGTACCTGCTTTCAGCTCTCTTGCCAGTTTCTTAATTCTGTATTTGTAAAAATACGGCTATTGCCTGACTCACCAATTTTATTTTTTTTTTTAATTTTTTAAAAACATTTATTTACTATTGAGAGAGAGACACAGAGCATGAGCATGGAAGGGACAGAGAGAAGGGAGACACAGAATCCGAAGCAGGCTCCAGGCTCTGAGCTGTCAGCACAGAGCCTGATT
This sequence comes from Leopardus geoffroyi, assembly GCF_018350155.1. Lineage (NCBI taxonomy): Eukaryota > Metazoa > Chordata > Mammalia > Carnivora > Felidae > Leopardus > Leopardus geoffroyi. Next base: position 6,576,693 of record NC_059340.1, read on the forward strand.
TGGGGCTTGAACTCACAAACTGCGTGATCATGACCTGAGCCGAAGTTGGGCACTTAACCGACTGGGCCACTCAAGCGCCCCTGACTCACCAATTTTAAATGTTATCTTTTTCCTTTCTGTTGTAGTAAATGAGGGTTTTGGCTCTCTTGCATGCTTCCTTCCCTCTTTCCCTTTTTCCCAATTTAGACTATTTTACTTATTTTAAAACAATAAAGTAATCCTAGAATAGGAAGTTTGGAGGAAAAAAAGCAGGAGGAAAAAAAATCACTCATAATCCCACCATCCTAACTAATATAACTGGTATTCTCTAGCATGTTTCCTTCTATTTTTCCATAAGCTTATCTTTTTTAATTCTTTTAATGTTTTTATTTATTTTTTAGAGAGAGACAGAGCACAAGTGGGGAGGGGCAGAGAGAGAGGGAGACACAGAATCTGAAGCAGGCCCCAGGCTCTGAGCTGTCAGCACAGAGCCTGACACGGGGCTTGAACTCATGAATTGCGAAATCATTACCTGAGCCAAAGTCGGACACTTAACCGACTGAGCTACCTAGGCACCCCTCATAAGCTTATTTTTATGTAGGCGTACTTGTAGAGTACAGTTAAATATTAGACACACATTGTTCCGTGTGGCTCAGCCCTCTTGTTTGTTATTTCTTTTTTTTTTTTAATTTATTTTGAGAGAGAGAGAGAGAACACACGTGCATGTGCGTGCATGTACCAGCACGGTAGGGACAGAGAGAGAGGGAGAGAGAGAATCCTAAGCAGGCTGCGTGCTGTCAGCGCAGAGCCTGATGTAGGGCTCGATTCCAGGAACTGTGAGATTATGACCCAAACTAAAATCAAGAGTTGGACGCTTAACCAACTGAACCACCCAGGTGCCCCACCTGTTTGTTATTTCTGACAAGCTGCCACTCTGTGGGCACATCAACACTTAATTGTTCCTCGGTTGAACTTTTAATTTTTTCTCTTTTGTCCTGATAACTGTACCTGTGCCTTTTTTAAAATATTTAAGATTATTTCCTTATAGTAGATGCCCAGAAGTGGAATTAGTGGATGAAAGGCCAAAAACATTTTTATGGGTCTTGATAAATATTGCCAAATTGCTTTTTCAAATAGTGACCCCTATGAGAGTGTCAGTTTTTTTTTTTTTTTTCAACGTTTATTTATTTTTGGGACAGAGAGAGACAGAGCATGAACGGGGGAGGGGCAGAGAGAGAGGGAGACACAGAATCGGAAACAGGCTCCAGGCTCTGAGCCATCAGCCCAGAGCCCGATGCGGGGCTCGAACTCACGGACCGCGAGATCGTGACCTGAGAGTGTCAGTTTTACTAAATTTCTCCCAGGGTTATCAGAAAAAGAAGTTTTTTTTTTTTTTTTTTTTTAACAAAAACACAAATTGAGTAAGCAAAAGAGAAGTCTTTGCTGTTTTCATTTTCATTAATTTGGTTATCAGTAAGGTTGAACAATTTTTCCTATTTATTTATTTTTTTGTTAACTATTCAAGTGACATTAAACTTATATAAGGATGAGATCACTGTCACCTATGCTGTGAACTTAAAGGCTCCTCTTAATATTTTTCACATAACTCTTAAAACTGTCTTATAAGTATTTATTTTTAAATTCTGCCTTTGGGGTGCCTGGGTGGCTCGGTCAGTTAGGTGTCTGACTCTTGATCTCAGCTCAGGTCTTGATCTCAGGGTCGTGAGTCCAAGCCCTGCATTGGGCTCTGCGCTGGGTGTGAAACATACCTAAAAAAAAAAAAAAAAAAAAAGTAATAATAATAAATGAGTGAATGAATGAATGAAAGAATTCTGCTTCTGATGTCCCCAAGCCCAGCTACCTGTCATTCACATTAACAGTCACCACCACGTTTTCCATCATGCAGTAGAAGTTTATGAAGTTCACAATGTCTTTAAAGTTGAGTTGACCTTAGCTATCTCCTCGGCCGGTTCTATCCCTTCTGCTTGGTGGATTCCTCATTGGGGGAATCCATCCAGTAGCACTCCAGACCTGGAAACCATTTATTTTAAAATAGTCTCTTTTCAGGGTGCGTGGGTGCCTCGGTTGAGCGTCCAACTTTAACTCAGGTCATGGTCTCATGGTTTGTGAGTTCAGCCCCACATTGGGTTTTCTGCTATCAGCATGGTGCCCACTTTGGATCCTCTGTCCCCATCTCTCTGCACCTTCCCTGCTTGTGCACTCTCTCTCTCTCCCTGTCAAAAATAAATATAAACACTAAAATACAATAATAGAGTCTCTTTCCTTTTGTATCTTCTCTGCAGTTGTTCTTATGACTAATTTCCTATTAACACTCCCTACCCCTGCCCCCAGCATTTTTTTTTTTAACGTTTATTTATTTTTGAGACAGAGAGAGACAGAGCATGAACGGGGGAGGGTCAGTGAGAGGGAGACACAGAATCTGAAACAGGCTCCAGGCTCTGAGCTGTCAGCACAGAGCCCGACGTGGGGCTCAAACTCACGGACCGTGAGATCATGACCTGAGCCGAAGTCGGCCGCTTAACCTTAACCGACTGAGCCACCCAGGTGCCCCTCCCCCAGCATTTTTTGATCAAAAGAGGGTATTTTGCGTGCTTATTCAGCCATAATTATGGAGAGCCTGTAGTGCTGGTCTGGGGGGGGGAGCGGGGGCGGGCAGGAGCGGACAAGAAAGGCAGTGAGCATTCACAGGTTCAAGCTGTGGGGGAGGGGGAAACTGCAGATGTAGTGACGGCTAAGGGCGAAGAGAGTGGAGATTGATGTCTCACCTACCCTCTTGACAGTAGTTTTTCCTGACTCGTTTCTCTTTTGCCCTGGCTCCTATTCAGGTGTTCTTTCCAATTCTATATCCCCCTCATAATCCTTTGCTCCCCATTCCTCCAGTTTTTGTCTGCTTGCTCCATCCAGCTGTGTTTTGTTCTGTCTCATTCTGTCTGCCTGACCCATGTTTGCATTTCAGAATGCCTCTCTCTCCTTCCTGTATAGTCAAAGTGTGGTACTCACGTTAGCGATAGCCTAGCCTTGGCCATCCTCACCACCCTGCTTAGTGAGCCCCTTCATCTCCTTCTTTTCAATGGACAAATGCCAAAAGTTCTTTTCACTCCCGCTGGCTCAGGCATGTACACGTATCCCCCTTTGTCACTGCCCTTCCATCGTGGTTTCACCTGATTATCCTCTTTTTCCTGGCAGCGTATCCTTCTTCTGTAAAAGAACTGGTGCCATCTGCATTTCCTCTTTATTCTTTTAGGCAGTGACAAAAGAAGTAAGAATACAAAATTGAATGTTAAGAAGAAAATTTCAGAATTTTCAGAAGCAGACGTGGAACTATCAGGAAGAATCCAAAGGAATGCTTCTCAAGTGCAAGATTTTGGAGAAGGCCATGAACATGCAGGCAAGTTGGATAGAAAGCAGGGAGTTCCCATGAAAGAGATACTAGGACAGCCTTCTTCAAAGAGGATAAATTTCAGCGAAGTCACATACGTGCACAAAAAATCATCCACAGGAGAGAGACCACATAAATGTAATGAATGTGGAAAAAGCTTCATTCAGAGTGCACATCTGATTCAACATCAGCGAATACACACGGGGGAGAAGCCATTTAGGTGCGACGAATGTGGGAAAAGCTACAATCAGCGTGTGCATCTGACTCAGCATCAGCGGGTCCACACTGGTGAGAAACCCTACACCTGTCATTTATGTGGGAAAGCATTTAGAGTGAGGTCTCATCTTGTTCAGCATCAGAGTGTGCACAGCGGGGAGAGACCCTTTAAGTGTAATGAGTGCGGCAAGGGCTTTGGGAGGCGGTCACACCTTGCTGGGCATCTGAGACTCCACTCTAGAGAGAAATCCCATCAATGCCATGAATGTGGAGAAATCTTTTTTCAGTATGTTAGCCTCATTGAACATCAGGTGCTCCACATGGGTCAGAGAAATGAAAAAAATGGCATTTGTGAGGAAGCATATAGTTGGAACTTGACAGTGATTGAAGATAAGAAGATTGAGTTACAAGAGCAGCCTTATAAGTGTGATATCTGTGGCAAAGCCTATAGTTATAGTTCAGACCTTATTCAGCATTACCGAACTCACACTGCAGAGAAAACCTATAAATGTGATATATGTAGAGACAACGTTGGCCAGTGTTCCCACATAAAACATCAAAAACCCTACTCCAATGTGAAATCCCATCAATGTCATGAATGTGGCAGAGCCTTCACTCTAAAGTCCCATCTTAATCAGCATCAGAGAATCCATACTGGTGAGAAACCCTTTCAGTGTAAAGAGTGCGGAATGAGTTTCGGTTGGAGTTGCAGCCTCTTTAAACATCTGAGAAGCCATGAGAGGACAAATCCCATAAATACCTTAAGTGTCTAGATGTTTCTGGTGTAGAACAGCTCTTACTCAAGTTTAGGAAAGCCTTCCTAAGGGCAACCTTACTTCTATATTGAATGTAATAACAACAACTTCAAGCATTTTCTCCAGCATAACCGTCAAACCTACTGATATGTTGAAATCCTTCAGTTAGAACTTAGGGACGCTGGAGAATCCACAATAAATAGGTATGTTTGCTTTCCCCATCAAGAAATGCTTTTGTTAGCAGCTTCATGCTTAAGGATCTAGACAAGAGAGCACCCATGGATAATGGTGGATGAAGGAAAGCCTTGAGATGACACTCATTCTTCTGTTGAATCTCAGAATGTTGACACTGAGAAAAGCCTCATGAATGCAGTAGAAATAAGCTTTATTTGTAGTTTCTGCCTTGTTTGACAGCTTCTTCAGGGAAGAACACAGTGAAGGGAAGAGAGAACTCTAAAGCATGATAGCTATTCTGGTACCTCAGCAACCAAGCTTTTCTAGAAATGATTATCCCAGCCACTAGAATGCTCCAGCCATTGTTCTCACCTTGAGTATTAAAGCCTTTGAAAAGAAATCGACTTAAGGTATTTATATTCTGGCAAAATTGGGGTTCAGAGGCTGGATGGTATGTGTTCCTGCTGCATTATTCAGTCTCAGACTTCTCCATGAAACCTCTACCTTGTTTTTGTTTTGATTCTACTGGTGTCAGTTGGCTAGTAGTTAAGTGTGTAAATTCAGGAGAGAAACTGTGTTGGTTGGTCACATCTTGAGGAGAAGGGAGAGGGACCTTAGGGGAATAGAGAAGAGAAGACAGGCCAAACTGTGGGCTGGTTTTTATTATGTTACCCGCAAGAAAGAGGGCAGCTGTATCCAGGGAAGGAATTGGACCAAGCTGAATTAAGCATCTTGGGTGCAAGCAATATGTGTAGCAATTCCCAGTTGCCCTGGAGATAGACCTGCAGAAGATAACAGTGTGCAGAGTAAGTGTCAGTTTGAGTTGCAGTTGGGTTGGAAAGTAAACAGTAATTAGGAGAAGAAAGGTACATGGTCTGGTTAGCCCTGCCTTGTGGGAAGGTCTAGGGGAAAGAAGATGACATGGGATAAGTTAATTTGAGCCTCTTTGCTAGAGACAGGAAGAGAGTGTGCCTCTGGGCACTGCTTCTGCTGACTGCTGGGCTTACAAGAAACACCCAATAGATCCTGTTGACTGTGTATGTTGTACGCTGGTGCCCTGCCCAGATCCCCTTACCAAATTGGCCTGCCTGTCCCCCAGTTACTCTGAGTTTTGGCTGCTGGGTGCTCACCACTCTCCTCCTTCTCCAGACACTCTGGAGAATTGTCCTCAGATGATGGAAGCTGCCTCGCTGGAGTTATCTGCCCTCCACACCCCCTAGTCAGTGGCATTAATATGGCGTCCAAAAGGCTGATTCACTAGGTCTCAGTGGGGGATGGGAGAACCGGTGGTTCAGTTTATGCTCCAGAACCCTCCCTTTGTGGGTCAGGCCAGACTTTATCTGAGACTACATCCATGTGTGAGTATCACAGGGCCTCATTAGTAGCATTTAAGGAGTCCTCTGCAAACAGAATCACAAATGAAGGTCCAGGTGTAAGACTTAATTGAGAACGAAAACTGCAGTGAAGACTATCGTTAATGTTTATTGAGGATTTACCATGTTCTAAACATCATGTGCGTTACGTGGATCATCTTGAATCCTCATATTAATGAGATGGTTTTACTTAGCACCCTCATTTTACAGTTGGGAAAAACTGAAGTTTCTAATAGTTCATTCAGTTGCCCAAAGTCATGCAGCCAGTATGTGGCAGAACTAGCATTTGAACCCAGCCAGACCACTTTGCCTCCAAAAGCTAAGCTCGTAAGCACTAACCTGTATTATGTCTTACATTATTAAACATCAAACATTACAAAGTGGTGAAACTCTGTTTTTGTTACCTGTATGAAAAACTTTTGATCCAAGATAATGATAAAATCATAAAGTTAAAGAACCTTGAAAAATTGTGCTGGGTCCCATGCGATCATCAAACCCAACCTCCCACCTGATGGAGGAAGCCCCAGTTTTCTGGCATGTGTATGTAATAGATGCTTAGTAACTGTTAAACTGGAGGAGACATTGGCCTGGCAATTGGTTATCCAGTTTCTGCATGAAACCCTTTCAGTATTAGGGAGTTCATTGCCTCCTAAGGCAGGCTCTTACATTTTAAAACTACTCTGCTCACCAAAAATGTCTTTCTCAGCTGAAACTATATTGATCTATAGTCTTACAGCTTTCTCTCATTGCTCCTAGTTGCAAAAAAAAAACAAACAAAAAAAAAAACAAAACAAAAAAAAACCACCCAAAAAACACAAAAAAAAACAAAACAAAAAATTTAAGACCTTATGATTTGAATGTTTGAAAAGTTTTTTGCTGTTACTCAGTCACCACATCCATCATAGCCTTCTCTTCCAAACCTCCAAACTCCTAAACAAAGTATTAGAGTTATACATTTTATTTCCTTAAGTTTGGACAATTTAGAGCAAGATTTGTTTACCTGAGGTGCTACTTCCTTGTCCTTTTTAACATTAAAATATTGGAAAGGACTAAGGCAAAAAAGGAACAGAACAGAATCTGTGTTCCAATTACATCAGTAAATGGGTGCTTGGAGCATGTTGGTTGAATTGTATAGAAGTGTTTGCTACGGTGCTGGGGCCAGAGACGAAGCCTATGATTGATTCTATAAAAAATTTGTGTTGTTTTTACAAAAGTACCAGAACCATCTGAGTGAGTGCAACTAGGCCCCGGTCATTAGCTTGAGGTACTTTCCCTGCAGAAGGAACTTGTGACCTGCACCTCACATCCAAGAGGCTAGATGCCCCATCGGTTTCCTATTTCTTTCTCATTGGCGAGGAAATGCTTCTAAACCTTAGTCTTTTCCCCACCCTGAGGAGGAAGCTAAATTCCCCTAGATGTGTAGAGGAGGGCTCAAGGAGTCACCAAGACCACCGAGACCTCCACGAATCAGGGGGAGTGGGAGGGTGGGACTGTGAGGCACTTCCAGTGGGCTTCCGGGATGTGTAGGGGTCCTGAAGGCCTGGTGTTCTGCTCACGCTCTCGGAGCTCTGGTCTTCAGGTAGCAAAGGGGTCACGAGATGGCCCCAGCAGGATATGGAGAGAAGCGCCTCTTCCCCTGCCCCCACCCAGCCCAGCTTTGTGCTTTGACAAACCTAAACGATGGGATCTTCCAGGAAAGGCATTGGAAACAAAACATAAGACCTTAGCATTTTTGTGCCCTTGTACAGAATCCTAGAAAGACTTCACCAGTAAGTGCAGTTCTGGTGGCTTGGACCTAAGGAGAAAGATCATAACCTAGAGAAGGTCCAGAAGAAGGAAACTACACAAACTAGGGGGGACCACAGATCTGAATCTGTCAGCTCACATGTAGTAGAACTAAAGAGATACTAGGGGTGCCTGGGTGGCTCAGTCGGCTGAGCGTCCGACTTCGGCTCAGGTCACGATCTCACAGTTCATGAGTTCGAGTCCTGCGTCGGGCTCTGTGCTGGCAGCTCAGAGCCTGGAGCCTGCTTCGGATTCTGTGTCTCCCTCTCTCTGCTCTGCTCTCCCTTGCTCACACTCTGTCTCTCTTTCAAAAATAAATAAAGATTAAAAAAATTAAAAGAACTAAGAGATACTATTCAAAATCAGAATGATACAGGGAGAAAAACTAAGGGTAATAAAGAAGTACCTACAGAGATACAGAAGATATAGCACATAAAAAATTACAGATATTCAAGGATAAATACTAAAATGGAGGCACTAGCATGTTTTGGAATTGATGTCAAGGACAGTTTTACCTCTTTACTTCTGTCTCTTGGTACCTCTGAGCATAATAAATCATGAGTTTGGTGCAGTATAGCAACTGTTCTATCCTTGGTGGGAAATAGAACAAGTACAGTATGTACCACTGATTGTAAGTGTGACCAGGAGAAAATAGGACCGCATTAGCACAAACCAGTCACCGTCTAGATAAATTTTCAGCTTAATCCATTGGGGTTAAAATCTTGTTTCTAAAAGAAACACAAAAGTTACATTTGTTGTACATCTGAGGATGTGCTTCTTTCTGTGCTCAGTACCTTAGGAGGTATGCTGGTATACTCCAGCTGAGGTGACAAAACGCTGCAGACTGGGTGGCTTAAACAGAAATTTATTTTCTCACACTTCTGGAGGCTGGAAATTAGAGATCAGGGTGACAGCAGAGTTGGTCTACGGAGCCCTTTCTCTCCTTGGCTTGCTGACAGCTGTCTTCTTGCTGTGTCCTCATACAGCCTCTCCTTTGTGTGCGTGCACTCCTGGTAGCCCTTCCTCCTCTTACAGGGACATCAGTCCTATGGATGAGGGCCAACCCTATGACCTCATTTAACTTTAATTACTCCCTTGAAGGCCTCTTCTCCAAATGCAGTACAGTCCTCATCTGACAGATGAAGACTTGGAGGCACAGAGATATTTGACCGTGACTTGTTATCTCTGAAATGGAGCCTGGAGCCTGGGGTCTCTTAAATCCTAGCCTAGATAGTGCTCTACACTACAGTGAGAGAAAAGGTCTGCTTCTGATGTTTTCATAGCTTTCTAATTATCTTTCTGGCAGCAAGTTATGTGAACTTCACTCCCCATTTCAACATCTTCCTAGATAAATATGGGTGACTGGGATGTGGAAACTTGTTTTCCCAAAGTGGTCAATGCAATACCAAATTGTCCCTGGTTAAATGGTGCTGGTGAGATACATGTATTAGTTATATCATCATGAGGAGACACAAAGGAAGCAGGTATTTGATCCAGAAGTGGCAGGATTTTAGATAGACTCCTCCTAACCTGCCACGGCCCACAAGGATGGTGCTGCTGTAAACTTGTATCTTGGAATTTGGCCAAAGGCCACTTGTCACTAATCAAAAGCCAGAGACCTTGATTGTAGGCAGGAGAAACCACACAAAGCAATCCTTATGGACAAAGAGAGAAGACTTGGTCTCTCCTGTCCCTTACTCAATTTGGATTCTATCACAAGACCACCCTGCTGCCAGACTTTACCACCAACCCCTAAAACTCACCCTATACTGAAGTGGGCGAACTCACTGTTTAAGCTGTTCTCAGTGTAACTCACTGAAATTTTGCATGACTACCTGTTGATTACTTTGCAGTTTTCAAATCTATCAGACACTTGTTGCTTCTCTCTGCTTCCTTTTTACACAATAGCTTGAAACCTTGTTAGTTTTTTAACTGTTGGTGGTACCCTGACACCTGGTTTTGCTGTAGTGATGTCTCTGAGTTTTCAGTTTTGCTGTCCTAGTTTTTAAGGAGGGATTTGGAAAAGTCACAAACTATGCCCCATCACGGTCTTCTCTCTTGTGTCCCTTTGAAAGCAAGCGATACCTTCACCAAAATATCCTGACAGAGCGCCGTACATATGTATCTCATTGGCTAGAATTATAACACATGGCCATGCTTTAAAAAAAAAAAAAAAAAAACACAACAGTTTGAGAATGGTGTTAAACTACGATTAGTATCAAAGAGTCACTTCCTGGAATTAGAGCAAAAAAGGAAGAGCACATAAGCACAGAGAGATGGAGAAACTGAACCTGAATGGGGCTCTGCCTGAAAGGAAGAAGCAAGGGCAGTGGTGGACAGGGGCACAGATCTGAGTAGAAGACTATGTACTAAGAGGGTTTTCAAAACTTACAGTAATCCCCAGAAAAACATTTCACATCATTATTCTGGATACACAGTCACATAACCCCTGTAACAGAAACAAGTTTCATGAAATGATACTACATAGAAAATGAAATGTAAATTCCAAATATAATTTTATTAATAAATACCATCTACCAAAGAAACCCTTAAAAAGTACAAAAACCACATTTCATAGCACTTTTCATTAAGTGCATCTCATCACACTTAATGTGATGGGTGTGCTTGCCTGTTCATAAGTTCATTCCAGTCAGGAACACATGAGGATAGGGCCACACGCATGTCAGGTGCATTGTTGAGCCTATTTCTTTTCTTTGTTTTTAATCGTGTCAAGATGGAAAATCCTAGTTCACACAAATAGGTAGTTGTGAATGGTAATAGCAGCAATACGCTCTTTCTACTTAGCAGTGGAAATTCATCTTTAATTTTAATCCAGAATGCTGATAGACTTAATGTCTTATAGTAATTCCTCAGTGTGAAGGATGAACTGAGCTGCAATAATTCATTCTCTTCTTCGGGCACCAAGTTTAACTCAATGATTGATTCTGGGGTTTGAAATACAAAGGGATCTTTCATCCAAATATTTTCCTTTATTAATTCAAATTTCTCTTCTGGGAAGTAATGATGAAAGGTTTGAGACAAAGAAGTGAGATGCATCAATATCTCTGATTTTATTTCTTTTAAGCAGTCTTCATTAATAACGTTCTCTTCAATATGCTGCAACAGCATTGGGAACATATAGTAGCTAGGGCGATTGCTTTTAAGTCTTGCTTGCCACAACAATAATGTCTTTTGGAATCCTAGAGTACATTCAAGATACTGAAATATATCATTGTTCTTCCCCGGTACTTTCAAATGTAATTCATTAAGAATGCCAAAAATATCACTCAAATATGCCAATTTTGTTACCCATAGGTCATCTTCAAGAACATTTGCCAAATGAGATTGCTTTTCAATGAGAAAAATGTAAATCTCATTCCTGAGTTCATATACTCTGCTCAATACTTTTCCTTGAGACAGCCAACGAACTTCTGTATGAAACAGTAAGTGGGTATGGTTAACTCCAATCTCTAAACAAAATATTTCGAGAAGTCGGCTGTTTAAGGAGCTTCCTTTAATAAAATTAACAATTTTCACTGCGTTTTTCAATACATCCGTTAGACCTGGTGGAATTCCTTTGGACACCAAAGCTTCTTGATGAATAAAACAATGATTCCAAAGAGCCTTGTTATGTGTTACTTCTAACAATTTTTCAATAACCCTGCTATGTTTCCCAGTCATATTTGCTGCTCCATCACTTGAAATTCCTTTACAATTTTTCCAGTTCAATTTATATTGACCAACAATGCACTTTTCTAATTCGGTAAATAAATCTAATCCCGTTATAAGTGAATTTAAACTTAAACAACACAACAGGTCCTCTATAAAGTCATCTTGCCACACATACCTGACATAAATCAAGAGTGTTGGGCAATTTGCAATATCCATGCTCTCGTCAAGTTGGATTGCAAAATCTATACCAGACTGCAGCCGTGTAATAAGCATTGCCTCTAAATGTTTTGCAATTGTACAGATTCGACGAGATATTGTATTATCACTAAGGGGTATAGTTCTTTTTCAACGTTTATTTATTTTTGGGACAGAGAGAGACAGAGCATGAACGGGGGAGGGGCAGAGAGAGAGGGAGACACAGAATCGGAAACAGGCTCCAGGCTCTGAGCCATCAGCCCAGAGCCCGACGCGGGGCTCGAACTCACAGGCCGCGAGATCGTGACCTGGCTGAAGTCGGACGCTTAACCGACTGCGCCACCCAGGCGCCCCAGGGGTATAGTTCTTAATTTATCAGCTGATTTATCATCAAAAATTGTACGTACCATATCCATACATGCTGGAAGAATAATTTTTTCAGCAGCCGTGTGAGCCATTTTCTCTTTTGCCACTCGATAGGCAACCAAATATGATGATAATAAGGCTCTCTCATTCATGGTTGTGGACCGACTAATAAATTGTGGGGATAATTCTATGCTATTTCTTCCCCTTTGAAAATGGCCTTCCTCATCTTCATCTTCCGCCTCCACTTTCACCATCACTATGCCTTCCACCTCCTGGGTGGCCTGTGGAGACAAATCTGCGGTATCCCTTGACTCAGCAGTCATTGTTCAGGTTCGAAGAACTGGCTCACTTGATCCAAATAAGGTCCTAGATGTTTTATGAGGCCAGTTTTTGCTATCCTGCTGAGCAGAAAAAATTTAAAATAGCAGTATGGAAAAGTAACATTGTATTGCCATGCTGCTAACATCTCATCCAAGTAGCATGAAGACAATTCACTAAATCCAATGGCATGCCACAGTAGATGCCGGATAACTGCCATTCATGTTAGCTGTGTGTAGGCAGATTCAGTACATCACATTATTTTATGTATACAGCCCATTTAATACCCACGGGAACCTTATGAAAGATACCAGTACCCCTATTTTAAGAAGCTGAGAAAGATTAATGTGCTAACAACATAGCGAAGTAGATTCACTACTCAAACCCAAGGCTGAAGCCCAGGGTCCTGTGCTGCCACACTGCCACCTAGTCACTATAAAAAAAGCTATCTGGGGGCGACTGGGTGGCTCAGTCAGTTAAGCGTCCAACTTCGGCTCAGGTCATGATTTCATGGTTCGTGGGTTTGAGCCCCGTTTTGGGCTCTGTGCTGACAGCTCAGAGCCTGGAGTCTGTTTTGGATTCTGTGCCTCCCTCTCTTTCTGCCCCTCCCCCATTTGTGCTCTGTCTCTCTCAAAAATAATCATTAAAAAACATTTTTTAAAAAAAAAAAGCAGGGGCGCCTGGGTGGCGCAGTCGGTTAAGCGCCCGACTTCAGCCAGGTCACGATCTCGCGGTCCATGAGTTCGAGCCCTGCATTGGGCTCTGGGCTGATGGCTCGGAGCCTGGAGCCTGTTTCCGATTCTGTGTCTCCCTCTCTCTCTGCCCCTCCCCCGTTCATGCTCTGTCTCTCTCTGTCCCAAAAATAAATAAACGTTGAAAAACAAAAAATTAAAAATTAAAAAAAAAAAAAAAAGCAATCTGGTCACTCTTAAAGTGACCATCCAAGTATGGTGGACAGGATTACCCACTGGGGCACAGAGGAAAAAAAAAATTAAAACATGTATTTATATTTTAAAAATACTGAAACCCATTTAGCCTTTCCTGATAGCCCCATTTTTTGGTCCCCATCTCATAGCACTTATATTGTTAGCACTTGTGTTGCTGTTCTTATCTTCACCTTCCAACTATTAAATTTTCTTTCCTCATTTCTCTCCATTTTTAGTGATAGATCTGAAAATTCCATCTGTCTCTGCCATTTAAAGATGAGGGAAAAGGCATCTTGGTCTTTGCCATCTGGGTCAAAGTTCTAAAAGCAGGGACGGGGGAAAGCACACGTTCCTAGACATGTTCCCTCCTGGGGGAAGTATGAATCAAAATGAAGTGAAACTCCAAGAAGTGAAACTCAAAGACAGAGGGCTGAGGTCAGGAACAGAGTCACTCTCCCTTGAACAGACCTGCATGGAGTGGTAGTGCTCATATTCTGGGCAGAGCAACAGAAAGACTGGGTTTTATTTTACATTTCTTGAATGATGCCAGCACCTGGTCCTCTTTTGACTTTAGACTCACTGAATTGTCTCCATTTCTAGTTTGATAGATGTAATTTTTTGATAGCTTTTACCCTGAAATTTACTTTGTAATGCTTTCATGCCTTATCTCACCTAGACTGCCCCTCAAGAGTAGACTTGTCTTTTGCTGTCATCGTTGCCCTTCAGTCACTTTATGTAGTTCCTTGCAACCCATAGACATTTAAAATATATGTCTGAATACAATGTCAGTTTTGTGTTCATTTGTAGAACGTTCAACAAATTCATTTTAAGCCTGGTATTTCAACACTTGGAAGGGCATGCCATTTATAAATTAAGAGACTGTGAAGTTATTTGTAAAACATCTGAGTAAGAATGGGAGGAATATTATAACAGTACAACCTTAAGGTACATAAATAAATTATGTGTCTATGGGTAAGTTACTTATATATCTCCCAGCAAACAGTAAGGTTTCATGGATCTGCTTTCCATGTATTCTCCACAACTGATAGGTTGATTGCATAGGATCTCTTCAACACTGATCTCTAAGTGTTTCCTTTGGTCCTCTGACACCTTCTCTCAATAATGTAAGTATCTTTCTGGTGGCAGTGTGGGAAATGGAGATGGGGCATTAGGTTTGGCCCAGCTGGATTTTTCAGTTAAATTCATTTATCAATGAATTTACAAATTGGAAGGGCCCTTTGAGATAATTTAGTTAATTTTACGTAGAAAAAATGAATGAACCCCACTTGGTGGGGGTTTATTCAAAATCATCCTAATCAGTGTCAGACACAGCACTGGAAATGGCCTTCTAGTAGCCCAAAACATTTTCCACTGCATCCTCACGACCCCCTTCATTACTCACCACTTCAAGTCAAGCACAATTACCTCCCACAACTGAAAAATCCACCTGATGTCTAAAATCATACATTTAAAATTCATAGAGTTCAGGGGAGCCTGGATGACTCAGTTCAGTGTCCGACTCTTGGTTTCCACTCAGGTCATTTTACCCTTCCTCAGTTTGGGACCCACATTTGGGCTCTGCGCTGTCAGTGTGTGGGCATTGTCAGTGCAGAGCCTGCTTGGGATTCTCGCTCCTCCTCTCTGCCCTCCCCTCCTCTGTGCCCTTCCCCACTGGTGCTGTCTCCGTCTCTCTCAAAATAAACACACTATAAAAAATTAATAAAGCTCAGAAACTGCAAGGGAAAAGAGTGAGGTGTGTGTAATCTTTCCTACTGCATCCAAATCACTTTACTCACTAGGTTTCAAACACTACCACCATTAATGGTGGTGGGCTTGGAGGTGAGCAAGTGATCTGCACACATTTACGAAGCTTAACAAATTGGTAAAAACCCGCGGAGCTTGATAGCTTCGAGAGTCTTCCTCATTTTACATTCAGGATGTCTAGGAATGAGGGTGGGGGTGGGGAAGCCCTCACCAGAAGGAATGCAAATACGGACAACTGGGGAAACAGAGAAATTGGCCTCGGATCCTGTCTTCCACTATCCCCTGGGGTGAAAACCGAGGAAAGAAGGCCCAGGAAGAGCCCTCAGCGGACTGCCTCTTCCCGGTCCCAGAGGCATCTCAACCTGGCCCAGAAAACAAAACGCGTGCCTTTTCCACTTGGATCCAGAGCTGTCTCTGCAGAGAGAGACGGCGCTCCCTACGGACGAGGCCGGAACACAGGGCAGGGACATGGACCCTCCACTCCGTCGGGGGGGCGGTGACGGCGCGAGGAGCCGCGGAACACAGCTGTACACATCCACCTCTGTCCCCACCTGTCCACCCTGGCTGGACCCACGTCTCACCGTGAACCCCGGAGATGTCTGGGGGTGCTGGGGCACGAAAGGGAGGTGACTCTTGGGGGGAGGTGGCAAAGGGCGGCGCACTTGGACCCACACCCTCTGCTCATCACAACCTTGATTGCGCGCACATCTGTGAGTCCCACAGAAGCCGGAAGTGCGTCAACACTTGTCTTTCAGAAGAGGGGTCCTCTCTAGGAACGCGGGAGGACTGTGGCCTTGTTCCCCACTTGACGGCCTTGTCCGGCTTTGGGGATCTCTCCCCTTAGCTCAGCTTTTCCCAGCCTGGTGAAGGGGGCTTAAGTTTCCTTTGCTACCATTCTTCTCAGATACTTCTGTTTCTCCTTTTTCTTACTGATGGCAATAATCCTAAGAATTCTAGTTATTAAACCATACGACTACTTAGTGATTTTGTGTGTCAGAGGAACTGAAACAAAAATGTAGAGAGAAATATCAAAGTGAAGTCAAGAATGAATGGTTTCACAAAACCAAAGTCGTTGCTTCTCTGGAGACCGTGATTACGTACTGTCATTTGAATGGGTAGTAGTTTCAAAAATTTCATCTATGGGCAATAGACATTCTTTCCAGTACTAGACAGTTAAGATTCTGAGCTTGGCTAAAATTACCAGGGAGTTTTCGGTGTAATAACAATGGAATTGCTACAGTTCATCGAATTTTTTAAATTAAATTTTTAAAATGTTTATTTATTTTGAAAGACAGAGAAAGTGCACACGTGCAAGCAGGGGAAGGGCAGAGAGGAAGACAGAGAGAATTCCAAGCAGACTCTGCACTACCAGTGCTGAGCCAAACACCGGGCTGGAACTCACCAACCATGAGATCATGACCTAAGCCGAAATCAAGTCCAGATGCTTAACCACCTGAAGTCACCCAGGTATCCCCAGTAAGTCGAATTTTGCTGTCAAAATGTTATCACAATAATTATGGCTTTTACCATTACTTTAAGAATAGGTCAAGATACCTCACCTTTTATAAAACTGTAATTGAGACCTTGAAAGACTGACACACTCTAAATTCCAAGACAAGTCTGAGCACAACGGAAGACCCACAAAAGGAATAGCCACATGCTACAGAGGGTACCAATGACTAGGTGATACTCTGAGTAACCTTCCAAGCCCTAAATAATATCCCATTCTCTTTGATCTTGCTGATATTGTCACTGTTTTCTTTCTACTTCCCCATGACTCTTCAATAAACCACTCGAGTAAATCTTTGCTCCTTCATCACTGACTGGCTCACTAAACTATGGTCCTCCTTGAAGACCTCTTGGTCCTAGAACTTCTACATACTTCCTCAAATCTCCTTCCAGTGTTCCAAGTTGTCTCTAAGAGCCATTACATGGTTATACATTGTTTTTCTTCTTTGTCTAAAGCCTGCCCTTTCCCCTTTGCCCCCAAGCCCCATTCCTACACTAAAGTACTTACAAGGTTCAGGAAGATAGGTTATTGAATGCAGACAGCTGGGTATGTTTTTGTATTTATGTAGTGTGTGTGGCAGGGACTGTGGGACCTTTATAATTACTCCATTCGTTGCCTACTGATCTACTGGCACAAGGAACTCAAAAGTCGCCTGGCTTCCAGTTCACTGGAACATTTAATATATCTTCTAGAAATGTTCTTCCTGAGAATCAGAACCATAACCCAGAAGACTCTAGGTTTGAAGATGGGAAGCACAAATTCCACCAGTGAGTTACTGAATATTATAGTAACAGGGGCCACTCCTGTTTCAACCTGTTGGTTTCTATACCCAAGTAGTCTTTCTCTTGGAGACACAACACCATATATGTTTTTGGTTCAATGCATATCATTGCATATACTGTATCCTGGAGGACAGCTCCCCAATTTTCCAAGGTGTAATTTAGCTGTGTCTTCAACATGCCATTCCATAGTTCTATCAGGCTAGCTGCTTCTGGGTGATGAGTAAGAACCATGAATTCTGTGATTACAAGTTCATTGTCAGACCTCCTTGACTATAAACCGGATTCCTTGATTTAAGGTAGGTCTAATGGATAAGGCATTCTACAAACCCTCAGATGATGGTGCCTATGGAAACAAAGCAGTCAGAGAAGACAAACCCATATTTAGAACATGTATCAGTTCTACTGTAATATTTTACTTCTTTTGTATCTATTCATGCCTACTGTAATGGTGGACATATGGGAAAAATTAATGAAGTGCTCGACCCTTGGGAACCCTAGTAATAGGAGCGCCTGGGTGGCTTATTTGGTTAAGTGTCTGACTTCGGCCCAGGTCATGATCTCACAGTCTGTGGGTTCGAACCCCACATCAGGCTCTGTGCTGACAGCTCAGAGACTGAAGCCTGCTTTGGATTCTGTGTTTCCCTCTCCCTCTGACCCTCCCCCACTCATGCTCTGTCTTTCAAAAAAAATAAACATTAACAAAAAAGTAACATAGTGTAAGATAAAAATTACAAATTTTGTAAGTTGGTTAATTGTTGCCACCTCTGTCATCTGAAGAACTGCTGAAAGAAAATTTTGCTCAAAAGCAAAATAATAGTCTTAAAAAATTTTTTTTAAGTTTGAGAGAGAGCATGAGCAGGGAAGGGGCAGAGAGGGAGAGAATCCCAAGTAGGCTCTGTACTGTCAGTGTAGAGCCTGACATGAGGCTCAAACTCACAAATTTTGAGATCATGACCTTAGCCAAAACCAAGAGTTGGACGCTTAACTGACTGAGTCACCCAGGCACCCTGCAAAATAATAGTCTTACCACTCTTTGTTAGGGATTGATGCCTACTGGAGAGAAATGGACTTCTAAGAGAGTGCCTCTTACTGTCCTCTTACTGGAGCAAACTGCCTGAGTCAGCTAAAACTCAAGACACAAATGCACCACTGCCATAATTTGCTAATAAGGTACAACTTGTGGGGAAATGGCAATTCAGGAAAGAACTCCAAACTTATAGCTATCCTAGAATATTAGAAGAGATGTTAATGAAAAGGAGAAATAATGTGTCATCTATTTTCCCAGGGACCTCAACAGGAACAACAGGTATCACTAGGGAGTATATTTCTGTTCAACGCAAGAAGTTTCTAACTTGCTGTACAGCAAGCAATTGACTAAGCAGTGCATCTTCTGTGATGCTGACTCACTTGCACCGGATACCGTAGACTAGAGAGATTGTGTCACAGTAGAAAGTTGCATTAGGTCAATGACACTCAAAAAGGAAAGAAAGGGTAAGCAGATCAGAACATCCCAGAGACTGATGTAATTTGAAAAAGCATATACGATGCCACACTTTTTTGTGTGTGGATTTTCTTATATTTAATTTGAAAGGTCAAATATCACTAAAGGATAATACTTGATTTGTAATCTTAAAGAAGTAATATCTAAAGGCCCTTGCGAATCCCCTTTTTTATTCTTTAAGAGCCTTGCCAGGGGCACCTGGGTAGCTCGATCGGTTAAGTATCAGACTCCTGCTTTCAGCTCAGGTCATGATCTCAGGATTCATGAGATGGAGCCGTGAGATGAGCTCTGACCACGTGGCGCCTGCTTGCAATTCTCTCTCCCTTTCTCTCTAAATAAATATTTTAAAAAAAGAAGAAAACTAAGAGCCTTGCCAGTCCCTAGCAGATCCAGTTCCACCATAAGACATCACATTCTGTAAGGATCCAGAAGGTCACAATGCCCTCGGTACTTCTGTTCTAGCGCCTGGCCTGCCTGTCCGTGGGCTCCGCGCTTTACTTATCCCAGTTTCTGCATAGTCCAGCCTCTCTCCCCGCAAGGAACGCAGCTCTCTTCCAGTCTCAATTTCTCTAAGAAACTCCCAACTTGCTCAATGCCCTGTCCCTCTGCCCAAAACATTAATAGACTCCGATCCCACGGTTTTCTGTGGTCCTCATACCACCCAAGAGCCTTCCATTCTCGCTTTAATCAGTGTATTTCGTACCCCTGTACTAGTTCCCCACCTGCTGACTTACAGAAGCGGGACCATTACGTCTGCCCCTCCACTCCCGGAACACGCACGACGTGAACGGGCCACTACCCCGCGAGGACGCTTTCCCAAACCCGGGGCTGTCCTGGTCATTACTGGTACAATGGCTACAGAGGTTGCCGGCGGGGTCAGCACGGACGAAGGTCAGGGCCACAGAAGTAAAACGAAGAGCCCCGCACTCGCACGTCCCTGGTACTTACTCCACATCCGGGGCTCTCATCCGGGGCCCTCACCCAGGGGCCCACATCCGGGGCCCACCTTCCGCCCACGGCCACGGGACTCCGCCTCCGGAAGTGCCACTGAGAAGCGCCGGCCTCCAAGCGGTCTAGAGCGACCCCGGAAAGCCCAGGGCTGCCCCTAGAGCGAGGGTGTCCGCGACGGGACGGCCGCTCGGCCTGCCCCTCCTTTCGGGTGAGTTCCCGGTAGCAGTCCTGGGGTCGCGGCTAGGTTAGGCTCCCGGGGAGGAGGAGGAAGCGCCCGGGAACTCGGTTGACGGCGGTTCCCGTCCCCAGAGCGCTCCAGGGCGGGCGGGCGAGGGCCTGTTTTCCTTCAGTCAGGGTTCGCCCTGACGCCCAGCGAACCGATGGCCCTGCCGCCAGGACCCGGTGACTCTGCCCTGGTGTGAGCTGGGTTTCTGTGGCCCGCCCTCGCCCTTTTGGGATCGCGTCTTCTCCTGACAGGGAAGCGAGAGGAGGGCAGCGCCGGGCGAGGCCTTCTGAGGACTGGGCGCGAGGGCCCTTTCTGAGGGTTGTGGAAGCGGGACGGAAGCCTGTCGCGTCCTTGGCTTTGAAGGACGCCGGCCAAACCTGTTTGAAAACCGCAGCTCTTCCCAGGGTTGCTGTCGGGCCAGTGGGAAGCGGCCTGCCCACCTAGTCTGTTGGCGAAGGGTCTGACCCCCGGAGTGGAATTTTGTTATTAGTCAAGCCCGTTTAGTAATTCAAAGTGCGCTGACCGAGCGTTTACCAAATAATTTCTCAGGGGTCTGCTGAAAAAATAATAATCATAACTGGCATACTTTTCTAGGTACAAACTTGAGCCTTGAAAGAAGTTTGCGTATTTCAAATATTTTAAACTTTCCACAGAACTCTATTAAGTTGTACTTTCTTGTTTGTTTGTTTTTTTCTTGAAATGTCACACATTCTGAATTGGTGGAGAGTTTAAATAAACCATACTTGGACCATATGGTTTGGTTCATAGCTATTTGAAACGGAAATTTTTCCATTTTTTCTTTCTGTTGTTTTGTTTAGGTGGGTAAATCATTTGTAGCTGTTTTTGTAGAGTATCTACAGCGTGCCAGATACTTTGCTCAGTCCGGAGGATGTAAAATAGTGGGCCGTCTTAACTTGTTACAATAATTTTTCCCAATCTCACCCAGCAGTGATGATCGTTGTCCTCCAGAACAGGGATGGAGGAAATACCCGCCCAGGAAGCAGCAGGATCAGCAATTGTCCAGTTTCAGTCTTTGGGGAGCCAGTCTGAGGGTCTGTCCCCAGAGCCTCAGTTCGCGCAGGACACCGACATGGAGCAGGAACTCAACGGGGGTAAGGCAGAGAGAGCCCTTCAGTCCAATTGAATGGGAGTTGCAGTGGGGCTCCCGGGCCTGGTACGTAGGAGGCCAAGAACTTCGATAAGAAGATGGCCCCCAGGGTGTCTGGAAGGGAAGGACAGATGTGACTCAGTTCAGTCCTGGTCTTGGGCTCTTATATTAAGGACAGCCTTTCTTTCTTTAATAGGCAGAGTGGTGGCGTTCACTCTGCTTTAGCTATTTTTCATTCGTACAACCTTTACTTTATCCCAGATTCATTTCTAGGATAACGCTGCTTTTACTGCATCTCACAATCCTCGCCTCCTCGCTTTTTTTTTTTTTTTTTTTTTTTTCAACGTTTATTTATTTTTGGGACAGAGAGAGACAGAGCATGAACGGGGGAGGGGCAGAGAGAGAGAGGGAGACACAGAATCGGAAACAAGCTCCAGGCTCTGAGCCGTCAGCCCAGAGCCCGACGCGGGGCTCGAACTCACGGACCGCGAGATCGTGACCTGGCTGAAGTCGGACGCTTAACCGACTGCGCCACCCAGGCGCCCCTGGGTTCTCCCATTTTAATCTGGGTTTAATCTGGGAGATTAAAATCTCCCATTTTTTTTTTCAACGTTTTTTTTTTTTTAATTTATTTTTGGGACAGAGAGAGACACAGCATGAACGGGGGAGGGGCAGAGAGAGAGGGAGACACAGAATCGGAAACAGGCTCCAGGCTCTGAGCCATCAGCCCAGAGCCCGACGCGGGGCTCGAACTCACGGACCGCGAGATCGTGACCTGGCTGAAGTCGGACGCTTAACCGACTGCGCCACCCAGGCGCCCCCTCGCCTCCTCGCTTTTACTTCCTCTTAGGTTTAGGGCCCAACTCTCCCCCTGTTCCTTTCACTTAGTTTCTTCCTTCCTTGATGACTTTGCGAGCTTTGCCACCTGCCATTCTGTTGCAGCTGCAGTGTCTGTGACTAATCTGATTTTGGCCAAAAAAAACCAACCATTTAATTCCTTGGTTGAGCACAATGCGTGTACACATATCACATATTGACTCTACAGTAACATCTTTATGTAAAATCGTATAGATAGGTTGATATGTCTGGTACCTTTTTTTGTTTTGTAAGAACCTTCTCTGAGATTACATGTGGCCAACTGCAGTGCCTGAAATGACTTACGTGTCAGCAACTCAACACTGCGAGTGCCACGGCGTGTAGAGTGTGGTGGAAAGGGTGGTGAGGAAACAGGTGACCATTCTTTATTCTTGGGAGCCTTACATACTGGTCGTAGAGACAGGGCCAGTTCACATAAAGGCTTAATGCAATTTACAGAACAGGGTCTGGGAGAGCGTCAGAAGCTGACTAAATAACCACTGCCCTGGACAAGTCACTGCAAGTCTTTATGCTTTGCTTTGCCCATCTGCAAAACAGGTATAGTGCTTACCCTTCTGTTAGAGGAATGTCCTGTCATGAGAATAAAGTGAGTTATCAGATTTCTTAAGAAAATCCTGTATCAGGTCTAAATGTGGGCAAGGAGGGCATTCCAGTGCTGAGAAGGAGCAGAGTAGACGCACTCAGTACCTGATAAATGTTGATTGGTGTTACTAGAATGTTGAGGTACAGAAGGGTCCCACTGACTCCCTCTTCTGTCAGGGAGCCCTGGGGAAGGGCTGCTCTCACTCTTGGCTCCTTTCTCCTCCCTCAGCTCCACCTGTTCCCCAGGTGCCTGCTCTTCCCCATGAGGGAAGCCCAGGAGACCAGGCAGCCACGCTCCTGCCAGCCAGGTACCAGGTGAGCTGAGGAACCCTCTGCTTTTCCTCAGGGACTGTTGCTACCGATCGAGTGTGGCCCTTCCCTCAACCCATCCGTAAACCCTGCCTGAATTTTTTTTTCAATAGCAGACCCCAATTTGGAAATTGATCCTCTTCAGAGACCTGGACTTCACACAGACCACCTTCCCATCTCCCCACCACCACCAGTAAACACTGTTCCTTCTCTATCCCTGGTGCTGTGATGGGCGTTTATTAGATATTAAAGGTTATGGAACTTATTCCCTAGATTCTAGTCTCTTCTCCCTCCTCCCCAGCTTTGCTACACAGTGGACACCCTCTTTGTGTCATCTCCTTCATTTTCTGGCCATGGTGCTCTAGTGGCCTCATTCCCCAGCGCAGCCAGGCTGTATTATTTCAGGAGTTTGTGACATTCGAGGATGTGGCTGTGCACCTTACTCGAGAGGAATGGGGATGCCTGGACCCTGTTCAGAGGAATCTCTACAGAGAAGTGATGTTAGAGAATTATGGGAACGTGGTCTCAGTGGGTAAGGACTTTCTTATTATTCAGTTTACCTTTTAGGATTTCTTTACTTCCTTGGTTTCTGAGGAGGTGTGAGGTCTCTGAGAACGTAGAGTGTGGCTCAGATTCCAGGTCTTAGAACCTCTGAATCCTCCATCTTCAAGGTCATCTCCTCTGGGAGTGGGTTTTCTTTGGGGGTTTCAAGATGAGACGTTTTATTCCTTATTTGTAATTAATGATTGCCGCTTTTGTGGGACATCTGTTCCCTGATAGAAAAGGGAAACTTGCTTGTGCTTGGCTTAAGTTCTTGACTTCCCTATCTTTTCTTTTTTTATGGGAGAGACCCTAGAGCCTCCCAATCCACAACCACTTTCTTTCTTGGTAATTCATTGTCTTTGTATCTGAAAGCTTTCCATTTTCTTTGGTAAAAGAAATGCTTTTTTTTTTAAGATAGGCTAAAATCCTTGTTGAATAATCCCTCACCTCTTAACATCCCTACATTCACCTCTAAGCAGGCAGAGTTGGAGAGATTTCATTTAAAGACCTGACTCACTCTGAGTCTATTTCAGTGAGTCATCCAGATGGTAGTTCTAAGTAACCTCACCCTGGGCAGAAGTATCAGCTTTAAACTGAGTCTCCCCTGGGTCATTTGGATGGTACAGTAGGCTGCTGGGCTTAGGCAACCTATAGGGCTATTGGCAGCCCACTTGATTTGAACATCCCCCCTTTCCTCCTTTTTTGCCTGTCTCTGCTGCTTTTTTTTTTTTTTTTTTTTAATGTATGAATATATTTAATCACACTCTTCTTTTCTCTCTCTCTCTCTCTCTCTCTTTCTCTTTCCCCTCCCCCCCCCCCCCCCCCCCCCCTTTTTTGGCTTTGCCTATGCTGGTGCCATCCAGGGTGTTCCTTTGTCTCCTTGATTACACTCAGGATTAAAGAAGTCTTGTTATCTGTGGGGAGGCAGTCTGCCCACTGGGAGGTTTTTAGTGTGTTTCCCATTCCTGGCTCTTTGATCTTTGTAGGCATACTTCTCCGCCTTCCTACCACCCGGATTCATAGTGTGAATTCCTGCCCGGCCCTGAGTCATACCCAGGCAAGTGCTTTCTCTGGAGAAACACTTGCAGTTCTTTCAGCAGGAATCTCCAAGAGATGGCCCAGGTATCGGCTTCCCATCGATATTGCTCGGCCCCGCTCGGAAACTCCTTTTCCACGATTGTAAGATATTAACACTTGATCGATGCTCTCAGGATGCCATCACTATGTAAAATTGCAGCTCCTCAGATGACCTTTGTTAAATTTCTGAAGGGCCGAGGAGGCCCTCTGTTGCAGCCAGATGCATTTTGAACCTGAGTTATGAGTTCATTCATAAGCCACGGTTGGTGGTCATCTATTTGTGTTCTGTGAAACCACAAAGTTCAACTCCAGCTCTTCAGTTATGATCTTTTCATGTTATTTTAGAATGTGGGACATATGCTGTGCACTGTTCTTTTCTGAGTGAACGTGACCCTGCCATTTCTGTTGCCTAATTTTCCTGCAACCCCTGGCCTTTCCTCATATTTAACACTCTAGTGTTCTCCTTTACGTCCCTGTGGCCCCTTCCAAGGCCCTGCCTTTGTCTCCTTTACTCTTTGTGGTGCTATACAGATTGACACATTTATATGACTTTTCCGGATCAAGTTTTCCTTAGCTCTGTCCTTCACGGATGGGAGATGGGAGGGCAAAAGAATTGAATTTCCTTATTTCAGGGTATTAAACTGAATGTATATTTAACAATTTTGTAAACTGTAAAGTGATATGTAATTGTAAACTACTGTTAATTTTATCTAATAATTACATAATTTCCAACAGTTAACCTGTCTACTTTTTGGAGTAAAAAAAAAAAAAACTTCTTAGCACTTTAATCAGCCTAATAGCACAGCATGCTGTTGGACTGAATTTTTTTGTCTGTCATCTCTGCACATATACAGGACGTGCATGCACACTCACACCTAATGGGTACAAATGCACACAAGAAGCCCTCCTATTCAACTTGCTTTGGTGACCAAGTCAGCAGCATCTTTTTAGTAATTTTTAAAAATTTTTTTAAATCTTTTTTTTGAGAGAGAGACAGTGCAAACAGGGGAGGAACAGAGAGACAGGGAGACACAGAATCTGAAGCAGGCTCCAGGCTCCGAGCTGTCAGCACAGAGCCTGACGCGAGGTTTGAACCCACGAACCATGAGATCATGACCCGAGCTGAAGTCGCCCAGGTGCCCCAGTAATTATTTTTTACAAAAATTGGGAGATGCTTTTCATTTTTGTGGGCTCGGCAAACTTCACCTGAAGTTTAAGATTTTACACTTAATTAGCTTAATGTTTGGCGTTGTAGAATAAGGACATTATAATTCAGTCCCTGACTTAGCAACCCCACTATCAAGTTCTTTTTCCCATGTTAGTAGCTCAGAGTTGTATTTGCAGCAGACATCAAAACTTTGTTCCTTTTGGATAAGTGCTTCTACTATAAAGTAGTAAATATACAAAGTATGAACAGTTGAGCTATAAAAAAGTAAGTAAAAAATCAGACTTTTCATTACCAAATCTAAAAAGAAGCATATTCTATTGACAACGAGTGGATTACTGGCTTGAGGGTCACCAAAGGGGAGTCATTTGTGACTTAGTTCAGGAGACCAGGAAAGTGGTCTGGATTCCATTTCACACAGAGGCAGTGTGGGCAGGTGCCTTTTTAGATAACATCATTGGAAACATGCTTATCAAAGTTCTGGTTGTTGATAAGTTGATAAATCAGGAAGTGTTTGACACATACCTTTTACTTTTTGAAGTTGATGTCATGAGGACAAGAATGATTTTGTATAGAATATCTTTTACTGCCAGTCTATTTACTATTTATTGAGGAGTCAACGTGTTACGAGGTACTGTACATATCTCACTTAATTCACCATAACCCTGTGAAGTAGTTATTATTCTATTTTATACGTGAGGAAACTGAGGCTCAGAAAAGTCAAGTGATCCACTCAAGGTCACAGCTAGGCTTAGGACTCAGATCTGACTCTGACACTTAGGCTCTTTTTCACTATTTTACCCCTTAGAACAGTTAGTCCAACCGTATATAGAGTGCTTTTGTGTGTGTGTGTGTGTGTGTGTGTGTGTGTGTGTATGTTTAATGTTTATTTATTTATATTGAGAGGTAGAGAGAGAGAGAGCCTGAGCTGGGGAGGGGCAAAGAGAGGGAGAGAGAGAATCCCAAGCAGGTTCTGCACTGATAGTGCAGAGCCTGATGCAGGGCTCGAACTCACAAACTGTGAGATCTTGACCTGAGCCGAAATCAAGAGTTGGAGCGTAACTGCCTGAGCCACCCTCAGTGGCGCCCCTATAGTGTTTTTTATATTCTTATGGCTCTAATACTCTGATGACAATTAGAAGTAGCCATGAAAAATTGGACAGAAGTGCATAAGGCTGTACAGTTTGGGAACAGAAAGAGCATGCATTCAAAAGAAAACTGTGTTAGGGGTACATTCCACTAAAATAGGTATCTATGCAAGAACAATACTGCTAAGGAGAGATTTTATTTGTGTATTTATTAAGGACCAAGAAGAAAGGCATAAAGCTTCCATGTGGCAAAAATCTTAGCATAACTCGTTCAGGCAACAAACCAAATAATGAGGTAAATTTTAAATGTTATTTATTTATCCAAGGTTCTGTTTAAATTCAAGTTAGTTAACATATAGTGTAGTACTGGATTCAGTTAAATGTTATTTTTAAAGACCAAATTAAGTTAAAAATAAATCTAATTGGAGAACTGTAAAGGTTTAAATAGAATTAATCAAAAGGCTTTAATAAAATAATTTTAGATAGGAAAAACTTAAAGTAAATGCATATTTTGAAAGCTTAGAGTTTTGACTTTAAAATTTAGGAAAAAGGCATTCAGATCAATGACAAGAAAACCTGCCTTCATGCTTCCTGTGACCTTTAAAATGGTAGATTTGAGGGGCGCCTGGGTGGCGCAGTCGGTTGGGTGTCCGACTTCAGCCAGGTCACGATCTCGCCGTCTGTGAGTTCGAGCCCCGCGTCGGGCTCTGGGCTGATGGCTCAGAGCCTGGAGCCTGTTTCCGATTCTGTGTCTCCCTCTCTCTCTGCCCCTCCCCCGTTCATGCTCTGTCTCTCTCTGTCCCAAAAATAAATAAACCTTGGGGAAAAAAAAAAAAAAAAATTTTAAATGGTAGATTTGGAAAGAATGTAAATTGTGAAATCAGACTTAGGTTTATCTTCCCAACTGTGATATATTGAACAAAGTATTTAAACTGATAATGATTATCTTCATCTATAAAACATGAAAAATAACGTATGCCTTTCTGGGTTTGTGCCAGGGATTAAATTAGTTTAAATTACGTGTGTAACCCCGCGTCGGGCTCTGGGCTGATGGCTCAGAGCCTGGACCCTGTTTCCGATTCTGTGTCTCCCTCTCTCTCTGCCCCTCCCCTGTTCATGCTCTGTCTCTCTCTGTCCCAAAAATAAATAAACGTTGAAAAAAAAAAAATTTTTAATTACGTGTGTAAGTATCTGGCTAATAGTTACTTAAATGCTTTTTTGGAAAGGACTGCAAGTGATATGAGATATAGACCAGATTTTTATATATTTTTTTATTTAACGTTTATTTATTATTGAGAGACAGAGAGAGACAGAGCATGAGCAGGGGAGGGGCAGAGGAGGAGACGCAGAATCCGAAGCAGGCTCCAGGCTCTGAGCAGTCAGCACAGAGCCCGACGCGGGCTCGAACTCATAAACTGTGAGATCATGATCTGAGCCGAAGTCAGATGCTTAATCGACTGAGCCATCCAGGTGCCCCATAGACCAGATTTTTAAATACAAACAAATTTCAGGAGCGTGTTTGAATTGTTTCTTGATAGGGGAATTTCCTCAAATTGAATATTGCTCATACTGTTGCCAAGGAGTTAGGATTTTTATTATAAGGAGAGTTTTATTTCTCTGACATTAAGTGATCTTTTTAGTTTCCTTTTAATTGGAACATCCACGACTCCAAATCTGTTGGATCTTGGCTCTCCATGTATTATTCTAATAACTTTCTCTGTTATTTTTGTTTTCACCCTTTACTCCATCGTCAACGTGTTGGTCCTCTGTTCTCTTTCTGTACGAATTTTGGAGGAAGGATTTCATTCATAGTCATTATTTTTTTACTAGTAGATTATGTAAAAGCCAGGCTCTGAAATAAGACTGGCTTTGAGCCCTAGCTTCACCTGTCATTGTGACCTTGGGCAAGTTACTTAACCTCTCAGTCTTCATTTTTTTATTTGGGAAATGGGTATGACAATAGTTTCTACTTTGTAAAGTTAGGATGAGTATTAAGTTAGTGAAAATTTGTAAAGTTCTTCGTGTGGTACTTTGCACCTACGAAATGAGCAGTAAACCTTAGCTTAATATTTTAATGATACTGATGATACAGGTGACTTTAAGTCTATTTCAAACCCTGTTCTCTCATCTAAACTGTGGTCTTGTATTTCTAATTGCCCAGCAGGCATTTTCTTTTATACCTGACTGCATTACATTGGACACAGTCTAAAAATCAAATCCTTCTGGGGTCCCTGGGTGGCTCAGTCAGTTAAGTATCTGACTTTGGCTGAGGTCGTGATCTCACGGTTTGTGAGTTCAAGCCCTTCATCGGGCTGTCTGCTGTCAGTGCAGAACCCTCTTCAGATCTTCTACCCACTTCCCCACCCCTCCCCCATTCATGCTCATGCTCTCTCTCAAAAATAAATAAACATTAAAAAAAAGTTAAAAAATCAGGGGCGCCTGGGTGGCTCAGTTGGTTAAGCATCCGACTTCGGCTTAGGTCATGATCTCAGGTTCGTGCGTTCGAGCCCTGTGTCGGGCTCTGTGCTGACAGCTCAGAGCCTGGACTGTGGTTTGGATTCTGTGTCTCCCTCTCTCTCTGCCCCTCCCCTGCTCACACTCTGTCTCTCTCAAAAATAAACATTAAACACATTTTTTTTTTAAATAAATAAAATCAAACCCTTTTTCCACATTGTTATGTGTAGGTGATGTAGGTGTATAGAGTAAATAACCAAAATTTGCTTCAGTTATCAAATACTTAGAAACACCTTAGTTAATACTGAGTTAAAGTTGCAAATTATGTTGTCAGAATTCTGAGCAAAATATTTGCTGCTTCATGCCACACTAACTTTTTAATTTGAAAAATTATTTCATTTGGTATGGAGGACCTTAACTAAATAAGCATCCAAAAGGGGAATAGACTATTAATGCTCAGCAGGAATTCAGAAACATAGTAAAGCCTTTCTTGTATCTGTTCTCATCTGCCTGCTCATAGGCTCTCACATGGAATCTCAAGAGGACAGCTGTTGGTTTGTAATATTTTCCAGGCCCAGTGCCCTTTTAGAAACACTGGTTACCTGTTACATGTTAACACTAGGACACAAAATTGCCATTCAATAAGTAGCTTTTAAGTAAATGAGTCAAAAGAAATGCAAGATAGAAGATATATTGTCGCTGCTAATGAGAATATAAATAAAGTAGGGATGATAATTCCTGAAACCAATTAAATAAAAGTCCATAAACTACATTTTATAGTGACATGTCAGGATAAGAGAACAATAACAAATTGTGTAGATATTCAGTAAGTGGAGAGGAAGGCTTTTGGATTTGAGGGGCTTGAGCTAGACCACCTCGTATGTGTGCCACAAGAAGCTTTCTGGGCTGAACATGTATAAAAACTGCCCCTTTAGTACTATAATAGTTTTGCCCCTCAGGATCAGACTGCTTCTTGCTTTTACTTTGAAAGAGATTAGATCCTAGCAATTCATTATATAAGCCAGAAAAAGACCGTTTTTATGTGGAAGTGCACTTTTATTGCACTTTCTTCTTTATATCGCATTATAGTTAGTTTGTATCTGTCTCTAGGTACTTTGCTTATAGGAGACACCCCATAGATGTTTGTCGAATAAACAAGAGTGTAAGCTCCTAACGGATAAGAATGTGTTATTTTTTTGTTTCCTCATGTGCCCTGAAGCAAATTGAGATTGGTTCTTAGAGCATTTATTCAGTCTTCACTGATTCTGTTGCTGCAGTTTAGCACACCACACAATAGGTGCTTGAGTATTCACTTTCTTCCAGTCCAGCAGAGTTATATTTTGATGACTTCCCTTTTGACCAGGTCTCATATTTGTAGACCAGGTCTAATACAAAGGTTGATCTATAGGCAACTGCTAAAGAGTGAAAATGATCACTTCTGTGAAAACACATAAACACCCTTGCACAGATTCCCTTGTCTGAGTACTATTTAAATGAAAACCTCTCCCAAAGTCATCAACTTGCCCTGTAATACACCCGTTTCTGGAGCACCAATAGGAGATCCTTGTAGAGGATCTTTGCCCTTCTCACTCTCCAGGCCTTCCCTACTGTCTTCTGAGAATTTACTTTCTCTCCATTAGCCATTAGTTAAGAGAAAAAGTGGCTGGTGTAGTATCTGGGGATAAATTGCCACATCCCATTTCCTTCTCTATGAGCAGGATTTCCATTTCCCAAGCCTGATGGGATCTCCCAGCTGGAACAAGATCTACAGGTCTTTGATCTGGAAACTAAGAATAGAGAAGTCTTAAGAGATGACTGCTCAGGTGAGTAAGGTAGAATCAATCAGATGGAATTAGTAGGGAAATAAGAGTCCAGTTGTGGAGCCAAGTTGTAGCCGCTTTGGCAATCAGAATGAAGAGCTCGGCCTGTATACCAGATGGAGAGAGCTCCTTCCTTTTCCCTTCAGTTTTGATGACTTCTTTGCATTTATTTTATCCCTTGTCATCCACAAGTTGTACTGGGTCCCTACTCAAGTTGCTTATCTATAATTCTTTTTGAACTATTTCCCTGCTATCTCCTTTGAAACACCTTAATTGACTACCTTCTTGCTCTGCTGAAAACCCTGTTTGCACCATACCCTGAACCATTTGGATACTGCATCACTGCTCTTAGTCATGCCCTTATATCTGCTGTTGAGATTCTGTACCAGTACTTCTGAGTAAATAAACTTCTCTCATTTTAGTAGATTTTAGATTAGTTTTCTCATCTCTGAGGGGTTTTTTTTGTTGTTGTTGTTGTTTGTTTGTTTTCCCCTAAGCATAGGGTACAGATTACATTTGCGTTTTCTATTTATATATTGAATCAGATGGAGAGACCAGAGAAGAGAACAAGCTGTTGATTCCTAAGCAGGAAATTTTGGAAGAAGTACATTCATACAAAGTGAGAGTAGGAAGACTCAAAAAGGATATTGCCCAAGTTCCTGGGACTAGAGAAATGTCTAAACCTGAGGACAGATTAGAAAGGCTTCAGGAAATCCTAAGGAAATTTCTCTTCCTGGAGAGAGAGTTTAGGCAAATAACAATCAGCAAGAAAACCTTCACCAGTGAGAACAATGAATGTAATGAACCTGAAAAAAGCTTCAGTCTGGACTCTACCCTTGATACAGATCAGAGAGTTCTTAGAATACAGAATATTGATGACATTGATAAGTATGATATGGGCGTAAACCAGAATTCAGCTGCTGGTAAACATGAACAAATAAATCTAATACAGGATGTTCAGAGTAGTGAATATAAGGAAAGCTTAATGGATCTCTCCCACCTTAGTAAATGTGAGAGCATTTCTGCCACTGAGAAATCCTATAAATGTGATACATGTGAGAAAGTCTTCCATCAGAGCTCTGCCCTTTCTAGACATCAGAGAATTCATACCAGAGAGAAACCCTACAAATGTAAAGAATGTGAAAAATCTTTCAGTCAGAGTTCAAGTCTTAGTCGACATAAAAGAATACACACTAGAGAAAAGCCCTATAAATGTGAACCATCTGATAAATCCTGTGAAGCATCTGATAAATCCTGTAGTCAGAGCTCAGACATAACTCCACATAAGAGGATTCACACTAGAGCAAAATCTTATAAATGTAGTAATTGTGAAAGGGTCTTCAGTCGTAGTATACATCTTACTCAACATCAGAAAATTCACAGAGAGATGCCCTGTAAGTGTACTATATGTGGCAGTGACTTCTATAATACCTCATACCTTGTTGAACATCAGAAAGTCCACTGTGAAGAGAAAGCCTATGAATACAATGATTGTGGGTTGACCTTTGTTAAACATCAAGGAAGTCATCTCAGAGAAAAGCCCTATACGTGTAATGAATGTGGAAAAGACTTCAGATTGAGTTCCCATCTTATTCAGCATCAAAGAATTCACACAGGAGAGAAACCACACAAATGTAATGAATGTGGAAAAGCTTTCAGTCAAACTTCATGCCTTATTCAGCATCACAAAATTCATGGGAAAGAGAAATCCTATGAGTGTAATGATTATGAGGAAAGTTTCAATCATAGCTCAGATCTTGTTCTTCAACAAGAAGTCCTCTCTAGAGAAAAGGCCTTTGATTGTGATGCATGGGAAAAGAACCTCAGTCAGAGAGCACACCTTGTTCAACATCCGAGAGTTCATACCAAAGAGAAACCTTATGAATGTGATGAACGTGGGAAGACCTTCAGTCAAATTCAGGCCTCCTTCAATATCTGAGAGTTCATACCAGGGAGAAATCATATATGTGGTGAAGCCTTCAGTCACAGCTCAACCTTTATTCATCATCAGAGAATCCACACCAGAGAGAAACCGTCTGAATGTGATAAATGTAGGAAAACTTCATCAACATCTGCAAACCCATACCAATGAGAAAACCTACCAATATATTGAATGTGGAAAATGCTTCATGCTGTTTTCATACCTTAGTCACCATTGGAGAATTCATACTGGAATAAAATTCTGCCACTGTAATGAATGTGAAATAGCCTTCAAAGAAACTACCTTGTTCAGCATCAAATTCATTCCATGCAGAAAGCCTATGAATGTAATAAACATATGCACATGGGAAGATTCAGTCATATTCCACCCCTCATTCAACATCATTCCATACCCAGGAGGAGCCATTTGAGTGTAGTAAATATGACAAATCTTTCAGTGAGAGTTCAAGTTTTTTTTTTTTTTTTTTTTTTTATCCTTAGAAAGTCCAGACTAGAATCTAATCTAATGCAAATGGAAAAATTTACCATATTTCAGGCTTTACTCCACATCAAAATACTGGAGTGAAAATTTTATATAAAATTGTTAATATATAGCCCTGATCTTTTTCATTGCAGAAGAATATAGTCTGAGAAGTGACTTGGTGAATGCAGTGCTGTTTCCTCATGGCATTCTTTTATTTAATAGGTGGTGTACGTAGGTATATAAACTTTATTTATGGAACTCATTTAAGCTATTTTTAAAAATATGGCCTATAAATAATTTTAATTTTCCTCAAATTGGTTCCTGTTATAGCTTCTCTAAGATATTGTTAATACACCAATGTACAAACATACTAACTTCTGGAAAGTAGCTCGTTTAGCTTTTTCTGCTGTCCTCAGCCCAAGATTTTTTCAAAACAGACTCTTAGGTCTGCTGTTTCCTGAGCATCCTACTTCCTATTCCTTTCCAGCCACAACACTTGGATTCCTGTTGATTTCTCCATTCTCTTAGCACCTTCAAATGATGGTTTTCTAGTGTTAAGCTTTTCACCAGCAGGTATACCGTCCCTACTTGATGTTGCTGTCTTCTTTCCTAAAGTTGAAGCATCTTCCTTTAAAAAGAATTGGATTTCCACGTCCTGTCCATCCAAGAGTTTGAAGGATTCTATCTCCCATGTATTTGGGGCAGGCAGCTAATAAATACTTTCAAATGACACCCACATTCTTAGCTGCCTTGTCTGCATCCACAGCCCTCTAATAAGAGATGATAAGAACATCAGGGAGCCAACAACACGCCTGGTGGTCTAGCTGCATTCATTCAGCGCCTAATCTGCATGGTGAAGTTTAGAACTATCTTATATACTTCTGTTGAAGGCCAGCAAAATGCTCAGGTCTGCTTTTGATAGAGCAAAATATAAAGAACCTATACAAAAAAGTCTGAGAACTTCATAAGGGAATGCAACTTTTCAAAAAAGATATTGCTGTTCTTAGGTAATATCTCTAGAGAGAGTATTTCAAGAGAGTGTCAGGTCTGTTCCTGGTAAAATTTTAATTACTACGCTTGCTTCTTTATCTGTTTGAATTTTTGCCCCCCAGTCTCCCTCATCAATGCAAGACAGTATTTGAAGTGTGGGAGCTTTGTGTATAATTGTTTATTCATCATCACATTTTCTGTATTATACCAGAGTCCACAGACCATATAAAAGAACTTGGGTTTTTTGATCACAGATGTCGGGATGTCCAGAGTTCAGGGTCACTGTTAACACTTCGCCAAGAATTCATGATTCTTTAGGTGATGTCAGAGCATCTTACTATATTTTGTTATATGTTTCCATCTTAAGCTTCATAACATTTTGTGAATTAGACAAGTGTTATTTAACATTCTTTTTGTCATTCCAGCAAGTGAGGCCTTTGTGATTCAGATGTTACAATATTCACTAGAGATCCTCAACAAATATATAAAAATCTATTGCTTATTCTATTAGCCTCTTATGGCTAACCTCTAGGATAGTTCTACGACTATATTTTGCCGCTTAGCCATCAGCAAGCATAGGATCTTATCAGGGCAAAGTAGAGAACTAAATGAATTGATTTAAATGTAAAAGCAAATGAAAATGCATGTTACTTTCCTTGTCTATGAATGTGTATCCCTTTATGTACAGAGACCAGTGGTCACTTCTGTTAATTATGAAACAGATTAATCCCTAAATAGCAGAATATGTAAAAAATCACATGTATGCAATTGGTTTAGGAATGTGCTTTTGTACTTCCACTTGAATAAAGGTGTGTTTGATACTCAGAATCTGTTTCAAAAAAATATCTAAAGGCCTCAGCCAGAAGCATTTGAAAATCTTGGAGTCACCTTCCTGGCTGCAACTCACTTCCTTCCAGAAACCTGCTTCACAACAAGAGTGGATCACTCTCCTTCATACTGATACAAAGCTTGCTCTTCCACAGACTTCTGGAACAAAGTCTGAATGTTTAGGGTCTTAAAGGTTTTTCGATTGGGATGTTGTTGGCACATAAATAGATTGAGGTTTCAGAGAGCTAGGCAGAATAAGTAAAACGTTTAAAAATGAGAAACCAAAATAATCCTCAAGGAGAATTAACTTGTCTCTTTAAGCTTGCAATATTTAATCAGTCCAGTATGAGTTTGTGTTCTTATTCTTTTAATCTTGAAGACTGGGGAAGGAAGAGACAAAATCTAATAGTTAAGGTACATCTAATTTTATCTGTCTTCCATCTGTCCACCTACCTACATGTATCGTGTATGTGCATTCATATTCCAACTTAACTGTCACAACAACTCTGCAAGGGAACTAGCTCTGTATTCCAGAGGAACTGAGGTATAGAGAGGTGGAAGAACCTGCTAGGGTCGGTCAGCAAGTTAATGGCTCAAAGGCCTGACTCCCAAGCTTCCCATCATCATGATGTTGGTATTAGACATCCCAGAACCTGGAGAAGTTGTCTTTGGTAGCTTTTCATTCCCTGTTACATCCTCAGTGATTGACTATTATCAGTTTGCAGTTGATCCTGAATGCTCCCAGAGCTGTCTGGGATACTAGGAGACAGTACCTTTGGGGAGCTAGTCAGAGACCCTGCTCCCTGAAACAGGCTTAGATAGTTTTGACAATGACAGGCCACAGGTCAGAGCTCCCAAATTCTTACCTCCTGTCAAGGTACCTCCACGCCCATTACTAGATTTATATTTACACTTCTCAGTGCCCAGAATATGCTTTTTATCCTGCTAACTGGAATTTGCTCATTGATGGACTTGTATTCTTCGGTTTACTATCACTTCTGGTTAAATTATAGCAGTGGATAAAGTGGGTAATGGGAAAATCAAGTTTGATTCATAGGTTTTTGGCTTGAGCAAAAGAGTGAATAGAGGTAGACTAGACAGATGGAAACCACTGGAAGACGAAGGAGCAAGGGGAGGATTTCAGGCAAAAGAGAGCATGTTGGAAGGGTTTCAGATGAAGGAGTATGGCATCTTTGAGGTAATTAAGCTCTCTGGAGTAATGTCTCACCCTAGGAAGTGGGATGTAGGCAACTGAGGAAATTTAAGAATGAAGTTCCAAAGAGGCCCCTGAGGTATCATAATTGCAAAGCACAATGGGATTCCCACATCTGAAAATGTAATCTCAACGATTCTTTTCATTCATTCAGTAATACTATTGCCAGGTGCTAGGATATTCAGTAGTAGTAGCCTGTGGGTACAGTTAACATACAGGAATCAAACCGTTAAGCAATGAAGACTAAAGCAGATTAGTTACCAAAGCAATGGCTTTGGAATTAGACTTACCTATGTACTTTGCGGTTTACTAGCTGTGTGACTTTGGAAATTTTACTTAGCCTCTCTAGTTTCCTCGTCTGTACAATGGTTAACAGTAGCATGAAAATTAAATAAGATAATGTAAAAGGTACTGGTTATATATTAAGTGCCAAAAAATTACTATAAACACCAATATAAAAACCAGTGAGCATATAAGTGTTTGGCATAAAATCGAAAAAAGGGAACTAAGGAGCAAGCAGTTAGCAGTGCAGGACTAGCATTGTCCAGGGGAGTACCCTGGATTTGGAGAGCTTAAATATGAACTTGAGAGACCATCAGGAATCCTAGACTGGTAGGAATTGCCTCCCCTTAGGCACTCCTTACTGGAGTCATCAAAGTGTGACATCTGTCTCTTTTTGCTAACATTTGTATCCTAATGGTATCACATCTTACACTTCCTTCAAAAATTCAAGTGCATGGAGGAATGAGTGTTTAATCCCAGACCGGAAGGATGATTTCAAGCAGATGGTGTACTGTACAAGTCAAAGAAATACTGGAATTTTTCATTTTGCTGATGGATCTCATTCACTCTTCACCTTTAGAAAATGGTTAACCTCTTATATTTGTATTCCATCCATGTTTATAAATTTACAACTTGGGCATAATGACAGTATCTGTCTTTCTTTCCTGCACTTGCTCATTTACAAATCTCCACTCCATCTAACCATTGTCCTTCCTGGGCGCAGTTTGACTCGACGCTTTGGTTTGAACGGGCCAGGGTTCTAAATGCTGCCTTTACTTGCTTACTGAGTCTGCAGTTTCTGGCACTAAAATTACAAAAAGTACGAACTTCATGGGATTGTCGTGAAGATTAATGAGATAAGGTCAGTTTAAGTACTCCATAGCTGGTAACTGCTATTTCGGAGTTTAGCAGGAAACTCCCCTTATCATGAACAAATTTCCCTAACATATTTACTTTTCAACATGTCAAATATGCCCCTGGCAAACTCCGGGCACTGTAAGCTCTTTGAATCTTGACCCTATTTCTAAGGTTTTTCTTCCTCTTTTAGCCCATTGGTACTGATATGTCCTGCTTACTTATACCCTCGAGGCACAATTGGGAGGCCCTGGGAGTAGTGAAGGGGGAACACTGGCCAAGTTGAAGCCACAAAGGGAAAGGACTTGCCGGACTGCGGGCATAGGTATGATATTCGGGCCCCGCAGGGTCCCCGACTTGTGATTTGGAAGAAGAGAGAGAGGTGAAGATGGGTGGTAAAACGGCAAGGGTCAAGGGAGGAGGCAAATGGTGTGCACACGGGACAGTGGCGATGAGAAGGAAACCAATTTAGACCCTAGGTCCACTTGGGCAATGAAAGGACATTGCCCATCCTCTCTCAATCCCTCCTTGGAGAAAGACGAACGCCAAAGGAGGCCCCATCTTCACACCGCTCCCGAGTCCGGCTCCCCAGCGGCCCTGGGGAACCCACGATCGAGAGGAGACCTCCGAGCTGCCTAGACGGGACCCGGAAGTGCGCGCCGGGGAGCCCGAGTTTCCAGTCCTGCCCCGGGGGCCGAGGTGGCCGTCGTTACGGAGCGGCTGCGCGAGTGAGTGTCGGGGCTACGGGCCGGGGCTCCGGGTCTGCGCCGTGGCTGGGGGAAGCTCGGACTGCGGCGGGGGGCTCGGGCCGAAGGGATGCCCGTGGTGCGGGGTTGGGGCGGCAGGCCTGGCCGCGCCCCCGCGCGGGGCCCAGCCGGCCTGGGGAGAGTGAATTGGGAGCCTCTCCCGGGAAACCTGCCGTTTTCCCTGCATCTGCCCTCTTCTCCCTCCCTTTTCTGAAGTGACTGCCCATCCGTTGTGTCGCGCTCTGAAGACATTTTAGGGGAAGTCTTGGCCTTGGAGCAGCACCGGGGATTGGACCCAGCCCATGGAGAAGCTGCCTGAGCTGATGTCCCCGGAGTCCCTGTGCCCATCCTCCAAGCAGGAGCCTCGAAAGAGCAAGGGTGAGGAGCTGACCTAGCTGGCTTTCTTTGTCTAAACTTAGTCCTTCCGACCCGCGGCCTCAGATCAGATGGACACGATTGTCCTGTGAAAAACTACTGCTTTTTTTTTTTTTTTTTTAACCAGAGGCTCTATTACCTGTAAATAAAGCCTGTAACCAACGTTTTCTCTCTGTGTGGAGCAGATCTGCCGCAGCAGCACTATCCTAGCATAAGTCTTGGAGGATCTGTCATTCCAGCACCTGCTAACTTGCTTGGCCTTTGGAGAAGCTCACTAAATGTGTGAATAAAGAAATGAATGAACCCAGCCAAGTATGTCCCATACTGCAAATAACCAGTTAAGGAGCGGGCTCCTCCACTCATTCTACCCAAGCTCTCCTTCATCGTTAGGGAAAATACATTTACCACCCGAGGTATAAATTCCAAGAGGGTGCCTTTCCTGTGGAGTACAGTAGATAAGACAGCCACTTGCTGATGGAAAATGAGGTTAAGCTATAGGTATTAACATTTTTATTTCAATCTGCTATCCCCTCATTATCTGGTGTATGTCTGGCTATTAAAAAAATGGATATGGATGATTTAATTGGGAGACATAGGCTTAGATAATCCACATCAGGGGCTCTGAGATGGCTTATGTTTGGGGAGATTTTCTTTTACAGATTTATGTGTAAAAACTATGTTTTCGGGCTAATTTTTAATTTGGCAAGTATTTATTGAGCTTTTATTGTGAGGTGTTGAGACTAAGTTGAAAGAAAACCCAACCCCTACTCACCCACAAACTTAAGAGTTGAGTTAGAATAGTTAACTGAGAGGCTGTGGGTTAGTAAACAAGGTAGAAGTTCACAAGGGAGATCCCTGGGAACTGGGTATTGGCCCAGGAAACCTTAGAAAGTCACAGGTTTGGCCTGGAAAGAATTTAAAGTTCAAGGAATCAAATTTTAGATGAGAGGGGATAGACACCACAGGCTCCCTGTTGTTAGTCTTTCTAAAAGGCCAAGTGCCTGTACTCACCTTATTAAAATACTCATTTACTCCTGTTAGTTCACAGCGCCCACTGCATCCAGTCCATACTCCATAACTTGGCATTCAAGGCCCTCTGCAGGGTGGCCTCAACTCAACTTGAGAGTCTTCCCTTAGTGTTCCCCAATATAAACCGAGCAAGACTGGTGTGTCTACACAAGGTAATGCTGAAGACACTTTGCACTATCTACTGTTGTGCCTCTGTGTCTTTTTCTTAATGCATTGCTGTCCACTACATTCTCTGCCTATCCAAACGCCACTCATCCCAGCGTCCCATGCAAGACAGCCTCCTCCATGAAGTTTCTGAAATAAACAGTTGTAAGCGATATTTACATGAAAACCTGCAGGACTTGGTGGCTGATTGAGCATTAGGGGGAAACTGGGTATAATTGCCTTTGTTCCCTTCACTGTCATACCTCTTAAAAAAAAATCTTCATGAGTTGCTATTATCTTTGGAATGCAGGGCACTGCTTCTGCTCCATCAGAACTGATTACACCCAGGTTGCCAGTGGCTTACCTATAATGAATCCATTGGACACATTTTTTTCAGCTTTAATTTTTTGACCGTGATCCTGTCCCCTTCCAGGACTTTACTTAACCGCTATTTGCTGCTCTTGCTGCCACCTGGCTCCTGAATACTAGATGTTCATGGGTGTACCTCAGAGCACACTGTTTTCTGCCAGTCCCCACCTCCCTTCCCTCCAATGACAACCTTAGTTAATTTTAGTAACAGATTTTCCCAAGCTAGAAAACTTGGGAGTCATACTCTACTATTCTCCTTCCCTCCATATTCAGTCAGCCACCACATCCTGTCAGTTTTTCTTCAAAAAGTGCCTGATTCAGTTACCTGTCACTGCCATTTCCTCATTTTAGTCCCGTCCTATTTTTCTTGGATTGTTGATACATCACTATGCTATTGGTCATGCCCCTCACTCTAGGCTCTCCTCTATACTGCTGCCAGAAGAATTTCCCTGGGAACAAATTTGATCATGTTAGTCTTTGCCTATAAAATAAAGTGCAAAGCCCTGGGTGTGGCTTATATGCCTCTTCATAGGTGGCTCTACTCTACTTTTTCACTACATCTCCTGCTTCCTGCCCACGTGGAGCATACATTTCAGTCATATTGAATTTTTTTTCACTATTCCTTAAACTTAGTGTTCCTTTTTAAGTTGCTGAGCCTTAGCATATGCTATTACTTGTTTCTGGAATACTCTTTACCTTGTAGATCCTGATCATAGTCAAGATCCCGCTCCAAGTCATTCTTTGAGGATGCCATCTCCAATCACCTCGGTAGGGGTTGTCCTTCCTAGTTCTGCTTTGAGGCAGCATTATAATCCTTCTACCAGTATCCTGCACATAATGGGTGGTCTGTATGTTTTTGATTGGTTAAATCAAACAGGAAGTGTATTCATCTCCTAGGGTTGCCATAACAAATTACCACA
This sequence comes from Leopardus geoffroyi, assembly GCF_018350155.1. Classification (NCBI taxonomy): domain Eukaryota; kingdom Metazoa; phylum Chordata; class Mammalia; order Carnivora; family Felidae; genus Leopardus; species Leopardus geoffroyi. The sequence continues at coordinate 6,617,763 of NC_059340.1, forward strand.
ACTGCATGGCTTAATACAGCAGAACTATATTCTCACCATTTTGTAAGCTAGAAGTCCAAGAGGGCCTGTCTACCTCTGAAGGTTCTAGAGAGGAATCCGTCTTTGACTGATCCTAGCTTCTGGTGGTCCCCAGCAATTCTTGGGGCTCCTTGGCTTATGGCTGTATCATTCAATCTCTGTCTCTGTTGTTACATGACCTTCTTTTCTGTGTTTCCATATCCGAATCTTCCTCTTCTTTCTCTTAAAAAGATATCAGTCATTGGATTTAGCCCCAACCCCCCAATCCATTATGACCTCATCTGAACTCTGCAAAGACTCTGCTTCCAAATAAGGTCACATTCTGAGATTCCAGGTAGACATGAGTGGGGGGTGGGGGGGCATTATTTGACACAGTACAGTATTACTCATTTCTCCTGCTGTTAGAAGTGAATATACTTGAGATCACACAGCTTTGTAGTTAAACTACTTGAAGAACTGCATAGATTACCCCCTTTCCTCTAAATTAAAAGCAGATCAGCCAAGAAACTTTCTTTTAAACCTTTGTCCACAGGGACACATTTGATTTGCTTATTTCAGAGGGCAACTGCTCTCTTCTTGGGCTTCTCTAGCTCTGTCTTAGACTGGCCACTGTCTGTTGAGGCGTTCTAGGGGGCCCTGCTGTCTACCAGAGTTTGGATCCAAGTTTTTGATATTTTTTCTTTTTTTTTTTAATTTTTAAAATGTTTATTATTTTTTTAATATTTATTTTAGAGAGAGAGAGAGAGAGATAGAGCATGAGTGGGGGATGGGCAGAGAGAGAGGGAGACACAGAATCCAAAGCAGACTCAGGCTCTGAGCTGTCAGCACAGAACCTGATGCGGGGCTCGAACCCATGAAGCGCGAGATCATGACCTGAGCCGAAGTCAGATGCCTAACTGACTGAGCCACCCAGGTGCCCTAATGTTTGTTTATTTTTGAGTGACAGAGAAAGAAGGAGAGAGAATGAGCAGGGGAGAGGCAGAGAGAGAGGGAGACACAGAATCTGAAGCAGGCTCCAGGCTCTGAGCTGTCAGCACAGAGCCCATTGTAGGGCTTGAACCCACAAGCTGTGAGATCATGACCTGAGCCTAATTCAGATGTTCAACTGACTGAGCCACCCAGGCACCCCCTTCTTTTCTTTCTTTTTTTTTTTTTTTAATTTTTTTTTTCAACGTTTTATTTATTTTTGGGACAGAGAGAGACAGAGCATGAACGGGGGAGGGGCAGAGAGAGAGGGAGACACAGAATCGGAAACAGGCTCCAGGCTCCGAGCCATCAGCCCAGAGCCCGACGCGGGGCTCGAACTCACGGACCGCGAGATCGTGACCTGGCTGAAGTCGGACGCTTAACCGACTGCGCCACCCAGGCGCCCCCCCTTCTTTTCCTTAAAAAGAATTTTGTTTTCAATTTTATTTTAGAGAGTGCAAGCAGGGGAGAGGGGCAGAGAGAGAGAGAATGGGAATCTTAAGCAGTCTCCACGTTCAGTGCAGAACTCGATTTGATGCGGGGCTTGATCTCACGACCTGAGCCAAAATCAAGAGTCAGATGTCTGACTGTGCCAGCCAGGTGCCCCGATATTTTTTCTAAAAGTGGCTCTGATCTATGAAGAGATCTACCTCTCTGAATTTTATTTGAGCCTCAGTCCTGGAGAATTTTTTTTTCAATGTTTATTTATTTTTTTGGGGACAGAGAGAGACAGAGCATGAACGGGGGAGGGGCAGAGAGAGAGGGAGACACGGATTCGGAAACAGGCTCCAGGCTCCGAGCCATCAGCCCAGAGCCCGACGCGGGGCTCGAACTCACGGACCGCGAGATCGTGACCTGGCTGAAGTCGGACGCTTAACCGACTGCGCCACCTAGGCGCCCCCTGGAGACTTTTTATAAATGGTCTTTTTGGAACCGTCAGTGATTTATAGATTCTTCTCTTGATGGAGGGGAACTTCCTTTTAATGAATTGCCGGGAAATAATCAGGAGCATTTTGAAGCACCTAATGTGCACAGGACTCTTTTCATAGTAGTGGGCTTGGAGAAAAAGAAATGGAAGACATCTTTTATTCTGAGATGCTTTGAATATAAATTGACACACACACACACACACACACACACACACACACACACACACATAAAAATACTTCTGAGGAGAGGCCCAAAGACTGTGGTTAAATACCATGAAAGAGGTAGGAACTGAATGCTTTAGAGATTCAAAGGAGAGATCACTTCCAGCTAGGGTTAGAGCTGGGTTAGGTTTCAGGAAGGAGGCTGCCTTTGAGCTGGGTCTTGAAGGTCTAGGATTTTGATAGGTGACATTAGAATGGAGGCTGTTCCAGGTGGAGGAGAAGGATGTGTGTGGGGATATACATGTTCAGGAAATAGTTCACATTAATTGGAGTATAGAGAAGATGTGATAGGGGATGAGTCTGTAAATCAGAGTGGAGTAAGATTGTGGGAGAAGAATGCCAGGCCCAAGAGCTTAGTTTTTGTTCAGCAGATGTTGAGGTATGATATGTTAGCTTTTCTTAACAGGAGGCTAGCTGGTGAGCATTGCATATGAAGGAAGAGAATCTGACTTGTTGAGTGTGGTATGGGAGGTGAGAGTTGCTTAGGATCCGACTTTAGGACATGAATAGTGATAAGAGGAAGGTAGGGACAAAAATCAAGAAGTGATAACAGGAAGGTAGGGACAAAAATCAAGAAATGTGCTGTAGGTAGAAGCAATAGTACTTGTTTACCGAGTGGATGTGAGGGCAGAGAAAGGAGTCACTGATCATTGTCAGTGCTAAAATGCTAAAGCTACAGGAGAGTTGCAGGAATATTATACCAAATATTCAAACTCCAGAAGGAGGAACAGATTTGAGACCTATTGACCTCAAGAGACTGGTATGAGAGCCCCATGGAAATGTGTCTTTAGATTATTGGAGGTGCCGTAGCCTGTTACAGATATTCCCCGTTTCAGGAGATGGGAACACAATCCCTTCAGCTACTTAACCCAGAGAGAAACAGTTTCTCTCATATTCATATCCAGCAGTCAGTACTCCTGTCCACACAACCATCAACGTTGTTTTCCAGAATCCAAGTAATTCTTACTACCTTCTCCACCACAGTCTTGGTCCAGGGTGCCATCATCTTTCACCTGAACTATTGCAGCAGCCTCCTGGCTGGTTGTCCTGCCTCTACCATCGCCTTCCTACAGTCTATCCAAAATAGCAGCCGGTGTGATCCTGTTAAAATGCCAGGTCTTGTCTTCCTCTGGTCAAAAGCCTCCTGTGGCTCCCCATCTCACTCGGCGAAAGAACACCTCTTCCAGTAGCCTATAGGCTCCTATGTTCTCTGATTCCCTTTTAATGTCTGTGACCTCATTTCTTACTACCCCTCCCCCTGCTCATTGCATACCCATCACATTGCCTCCTTGAACACCCAGGGCCTTTGCACTTGTTATTTCTTCTATGTGCAATGCTCTTTCTCAGATACTCTTACCTCCTTCAAGTCTTTGCTTCAGTGTCATTTTCTTAGTCCTTCTTTGACCATGGTATGTAAAATTGGAACCCTTCTGCCCACTCCCTCCCCCTGGCACTCTACTCCTCTTCCTTGCTTTCTCTATGGTATGTGTATCTTCTTCCTCTAAGAGTATGTAATTTATAAGGTTTCTTGTCCAGCTCCCTTACTAAAATGAAATATCTTAGAAGGCAGAGTTTTTGCCTATTTGCCCACTGGTGTATCTCAGCACTTGGAACTGTACGTGGCATGTTGTTGGTGCTCAGTAAGATGGATGTGAATGAGTGAAGTGTCACAGGACTTATAAAGAGGAGAAGTATTGAAGAATTCTACAAGGATCACTTTCAGCCAATGAAGAAGGTGCTATTGAATGGAGCCTGAGAGCTGTAGGATTTGCATTCTTGACTATGTCGGGCAGGCTGTCAGATCCTCTGTCTGTCGGCCCAAATAAAAGGCTCATCCTCTAGCATGCCTAAGCCTTCACATGTTGTTGGAGACAACAAAGCAATTGGTTCAACAAAAAGAAAAGGTTTGGTGTAGGGGAGAGGATCAGAACAAGGCTGGAAAGACAGAGGCCAGGTCAGGGAGATACAGAAGAAACCCTCATTTGGCCTCAAGACCAAATGGAGGCATGCCCAGGTTATTGCTCTTTGACTTTTGATGAGCTGATGAAGACTTTATTAGCTTCTCTGTCTGATGTCTCATCTTATTAATGATCCCAGTTTTGAAGGGCTTCTGGGTTTAGATGCTCCTAGGCCTGTGGGACAAATCTGGAAGACTTAGAAGGTTCTAGAGTTAGGCTGTCCAGTAGGGTAGCACCAGCTACAATGGGCTAACTACATTGAAATTAATTAAATACAATTAAAAGTTCAGCTCCTCAGTTGCACTAGCCACATTTCAAGTGCTCAGTAGCCATCTGTGACTACTGGCTACTGTATTGGACAGTGCAGATGTGGAACAGTTACATAACCACAGTAAGTTCTGTTGGATTGTGCACAGTGAATGACTTGAATTTACAGTACCAGTTCATTTTGGTATCTTGCGAAAAAGAATTGGCCTGCCTACCTATTTGTTTGGGCTTGACTGATGCCTTTGTCACTTTTTTTTTTAAAGTACCTAACTTTTTAGACCTAGTCTCTGTGTTTGCAATTTGTGTGACTTACAAGGTAAACAGTTAAACACATGTGCAAATGGATATAAAAACATTAACCCAGTAGTCCATTCACACTGTTAGAATGGCTATCATTTAAACGACAAGAAGTAACAAGTGTTGGTGAGGATATGGAGAAAAGGAATTCTTATACACTGTTGGTGAGGATGTAAATTGATGAACTACCAATAGAACTACCATATGATCCAGCAATTCACTTCTGTGTGTTTATCTGAGGGAAATGAAAGCACAAATCTCAAGAAGATATCTGCACCCCCCATGTTCATTACAGCATTATGTACAACAGCCAAGACTTGGAAACAGCCTAAGTGTCCATCGATGGATGAGTGGATAAAGCACATATGGTATACATACAAATATACATGTGTATACACAGTGGAATATTGTTCAGCCATGAAAAGGAAATCTGTCATTTTTGGAAACATGGATGGACCTTGAGGATATTATGCTAAGTGAAATAAATCAGAGAAAGACAGATACTGTATGATCTCACTTATATATGACATCCAAAAAACAAACAAACAAAAAAACCCCACCCGAACTCTTAGACACAGAAAACAAACTGGTGATTGCCAGATGTTGGGGGTGGGCCTGGGGGAATTGGATGAAGGGTGTCAAAAAGTAGAAACTTCCAGTTACAAGGTAAATAAATCCTGAGGATGTAATGTACAACATGGCAACTATAGTTGATAATGCTGAATAGTATGTTTGAAAGTTGCTGTGAGAGAGGACCTTAAAAGTTCTTATTACAAGAAGAAAATTTTTACAAATACAATATCTAAATTGAACATACAGAGGATGAGAGCATATCTGGATGTGGAGAACAAGTGATAAGACATCACAGATAATTATTAAATTCCTTCAATAAAATGACTATTACCAAATAAAATCAGAGCTGTTTATATTCTAGGCTTTCCCTGCTGATGGAAATGCTGCATTGGATATTCCTCAGCACTCCCTTCTTTCAGAAAGATCCCTCTTGGTAGAGGGCCTGCTTTCTCTAATACCACTGCGAACAAAACAAAACAAAACAAAAACAAAAACTCTAGCTTCAGTGAGCCTTATTTCATAAGTATTTCTTGAGAGGAGGAATGTATTAAACAGGCAATGTTTTTCTATCATGTCTCCTTTAAATGCAGTTAGGGTGCAGGGTTTATTTTTGTATGTTCTGTTAGAGTTGAAATTGACTTGGAAATATTTCTACTCCATGCTTCATATTTAAACAACTCTTCCTCTTCTCCCCTTTCCTTTATTAAATCTTCCCAGGGGCGCCTGGGTGGCGCAGTCGGTTAGGCGTCCGACTTCAGCCAGGTCACGATCTCGCGGTCTGTGAGTTCGAGCCCCGCGTCGGGCTCTGGGCTGATGGCTCAGAGCCTGGAGCCTGTTTCCGATTCTGTGTCTCCCTCTCTCTCTGCCCCTCCCCCGTTCATGCTCTGTCTCTCTCTGTCCCCAAAAAAATGAATAAACGTTGAAAAAAAAATTAAAAAAAAAAAATCTTCCCAATTTGCAGTATTTTTTTTTATTTAAAAAAAAAATTTTTTTTTAACGTTTATTTATTTTTGAGACAGAGAGAGACAGAGCATGAATGCGGGAGGGTCAGAGAGAGAGGGAGACACAGAATCTGAAACAGGCTCCAGGCTCTGAGCTGTCAGCACAGAGCACGACGTGGGGCTCGAACTCAACGGACGTGAGATCATGACCTGGGCCGAAGTCGGACGCCCAACCAACTGAGCCACCCAGGCGCCCCTACAGTATTTTTTAAAGATGCACATAAGTAGGTCTGAGTGTGTCTGTCCATGAGTGAGCATCTGTGTATAGAGAGATGCTCTGGTGAAGAAGGTGTTGGCATTTGATGATGTGAAGATAGTCTTCCCTGTTACCTCAGAGACAATCACGAGGCCAGGGTACCATGTAGACAGAACCTCTGGGGTAGGATACTCCTCTTTAATTGACTTGTTTAGTCCCTTCCCCTCCCCACACAGAGACCCCAGAATCTCCCTTCTAATGTTCTGAGATACTTCCACTTCCCCCAAACACCGCTTTCCTTTCTGCTAATCCCAGTATGTCTGTCTGGTTAGCTACTTCATATATAAACCCTAATTTTAGTTTCCCACTGCTTTCTCCAGTTCTGCACAACTTGTATCCATCTTTTCTCTGTACTGCAAGGCCATTTTTCATACTTTTTGTTGAACCAAATCCTTCTTGAATACTCTGACCATCCTGTTTCCCACCAGGCATTTTTCTTATTACATTTTACCTTTTTTATATTTTCTGTCAGATGGTGAGACCTGGACTGAGGATCAATTAATTATAAAGCAGAAAAGTCTTGAAGTAGGGCTACACTACCTGAAGGAGATGAATGTGAACAAAACAAACATGAGGGGCCCTATGAATGCAGATGAAACTTCTGTAATGTCATAAACTCTATCCAACAGCCACAGATTCTTAATTGAAGAGACATCTCAAATGTGCAGTATTTGTGGAAAGTTATTTAGGTGAAACTCATACCTTATTCAGCATGGAAGAATCCACACACAAGGGAAGACTTTGGAGTGTCGTCAATGTGGAAAAACTTTTGGCCATAGTTCAAACCTTATCCAGCATCAAAGAATACATACTGAAGAAAAACCCTATGAATGCAGTAACTGTGGGAAAGCCTTCTGGTGCAGTTCACACCTTATCCAGCATCAGATAATTCATACAGGAGAAATGCCTTATATGTGTAATGAATGTGGAAAAGCTTTTGTTCAGAGCTCAAGTCTTACTTGACACTGGAGAATCCACATGAGGGAGAAACCCTATGTGTGTAGTGAGTGTGGGAAGGCCTTCAGCCGGAGCTCAAATCTAATAGGACATCAGTGAGTTCACACCAAAGAGAGACTATATGAATGCAATGACTGTGGGAAAGCTTACAGTTGTAACTCGCACCTCATTGAACACCACAGAGTCCACACAGGGGAGGCTCCTTATGATTGCAGCAAGTGTGGGAAATCTTTTAGTAGGAGTTCACTTCTTATTAAACACCATAGAATTCACATTGGAGAGAAACCCAATGAATGTAGTGAATGTGGGAAGGCCTTCAGTCAGAACTCTCACCTTATTCAGCAGCAGAAAACTCACAGTGAAGTAAAAGCTTGTGAATGTAAGGAGTGTGGGAAAACCTTCACGTACAGTTCATGCCTTTCTGATCATCTGGGAATCCACATAAGAGAGAAACCGAATGAAATGAAGATGGTAGATAGAGCCTTTGGTCAGAGTTCAGCTCTGATTGAATGCCAGAGAGCCTGCATGGGGAAGAAACCCTTTGGGTTTCATGAGGGTGTACAGCCTCCAGTCCTGGCTCAACTCTTATTAAGATGTGAAAATCCAGATAGTGGATAGATCTCATGGATGTGTTCAACACATGAAAACCTTTAGACAGAGTTTCCACCTTATTCAGCATCATTAGATTCACCTTGGAGGAAAGTGTGTCAGAGAGGGGTGTGAAAGGAACCTAATGCAGCACTACCAAGGTGATGGCTAAGTGGAACCTTCAGTTAGTGCTGCTGTTTATTTGATGTTTAGGATCTGCATCACAGGGAGATCCTGTGGTTTGCTTTTCAGATCTTCCCAGTTGTCTTCTGAAAATGGAATGAGTCAGATCCACTCCAGGGAAGAAAGAATCAGGGAATTCTAGATTCAGACTCATAGATCAGGAAAGCAGCAAGGTGACCTTTGAACCCAGTAGCTCTCCTTCTAGCTCATCTATTCTGTTGTAACTCTTGATGGAAGTGACCCTTAGGTCTTGGACCAGCATTTCACTCCTCAGTGTCCTGCAGATTATTGAATCTCTTGTTTTATATGACCTAAATGCACTTAATAAACAGGCATATTTTCTAGGCCAAATAACTTCAGTAGGACATGTCACGGGCTTTGTTATATGTCAGCTTGGGTAGGTTGAAATGCACTTGCCAGACTTCCCTTTCCTGTAATTTTTGGTTCTTGAGGGCTAGAGAGGGAGATTCTTGGGAGACTGGGAGGGCAGAAAAAAAGCAGCAGTTATTTTGTAACTCACCCATGTTGTTGCTAGTCAGCAGCTGGGCCTGCAAAGGGTCCACCTTCCCCTGGATCCTCCTTTGCCTTCCCTAGGTTGTGTGTGTGTGTGTGTGTGTGTGTGTTTGTGTCCTCGTGGTTTTACCCCTCTGATTGAATCCTAGTCATACTCAAGGTCACTGTTCTTGTGACAAGTATACATTTATTTTAAGTTTAGGTGGAGAGAAATGGGTAACTTCTGGCTGTTTTTGAAACAAACCTTCAATAATAATTTTCAAGATTTCCTTTGAGAAAAAGCCACAGTTCAAACTCCTTTATAACAAAAATTACATCATAACCTGAGGCAGAGCTTCACTACTGGGTAATTGTTGAGGAAAAAATTGAATAGTGTGATACATAATAGATCATTTTTTTAAGGATTTTTTATTTTGGGGTGCCTGGATGGCTCAGTTGGTTGAGCATCTGACTTCAGCTCAGGTCATCATCTCATGGTTTGGGAGTTTGAGCCCTGCATTGGGTTCTCTGCTGTCAGTGCAGAGCCTGCTTTGGATCCTCTGTCTCCCCTCTCTCCTCTCTGTCTCTGCCCCTCCCCCACTCATGTGTGTGCTAGCACTTGCTCTCTCAAAAATGAATAGGATTTTTATTTTTAAGAAATCTCTGCACCCAAACATGGGACTTGAATTCATGACCCTGAGATCAAGAGTCACATGCTTCACCAGCTGTGCCAGCCAGGTGCTCCCATAATGGATACAATTTAAAAAAACATAGGGGCGCCTGGGTGGCGCAGTCGGTTAAGCGTCCGACTTCAGCCAGGTCACGATCTCGCGGTCCATGAGTTCGAGCCCCGCGTCGGGCTCTGGGCGGATGGCTCAGAGCCTGGAGCCTGTTTCCGATTCTGTGTCTCCCTCTCTCTCTGCCCCTCCCCTGTTCATACTCTGTCTCTCTCTGTCCCAAAAATAAATAAACGTTGAAAAAAAAAATTAAAAAAAAAATAAGCATTTACAACAAAGTAGGTATTTTTCTCAGATACCTAGAATAAATCTAACAATGTACTACCCAGTAGAGATATTTTTGGGATTTCTTTCAGTGATAAAAATATTCATGGTAATGAGTACTCAAAAGTTTGTGTGTGTGTTTTTTTTTTTTTTTAATTTTTTTTTCAACGTTTATTTATTTTTGGGACAGAGAGAGACAGAGCATGAACGGGGGAGGGGCAGAGAGAGAGGGAGACACAGAATCGGAAACAGGCTCCAGGCTCTGAGCCATCCGCCCAGAGCCCGACGCGGGGCTCGAACTCACGGACCGCGAGATCGTGACCTGGCTGAAGTCGGACGCTTAACCGACTGCGCCACCCAGGCGCCCCTGTAAATGCTTATTTTTTATAACAAAAAATAAGATTGTTTTACCCCTAGTTAGTCTGGATTAATGATTATTTAAAATATCAAGTGAAAATTATACTTACATTGTAGACTCTTAAAATTGAAACTTGCCTGTCCTGCAGCTTCCATGCCTGGTCTGGTGCTGTGCACACAGTAGGTATTGAGTGGATGGCTGTGGAATGAATCTGTTTACGGGACACCAAAGTCTTGTTGTTTGTCTCAGCTCTTCTATCTACACTCCTCTACCTTCCTCTCTGTATAATCTGGAGGTGATTATTAGCACTAACTAAGGGTCACCTTGCCATCTAGATGTCCCGAGTATGGACTTGCACTCTGTGAGGCCTGGTCTGACCTCTGAGCTGGTGTGCCCTCTTACTCTACTCGGCATGTGACCCTTCTCGAGTCCCTCCCCACTCCTTTCACCACAGAACGGGCCCTTTCCTTCTGTGGGGTCTTGAGAAACTTCAGGGATGAGGCAGGGCTTGATGAGTTGGGTTTGAAGGCTGGGCAGGATTCTTTTTTTTAAGGGTATTTATCCATTTTGAGAGAAAGAGAGAGAGAAAGCACATGTCAGGAGGGCAGAGAGTGCGTGAGAGAGGGAATCTCAAGCAGGCTCCACACTGTCAGCACAGAGCCCAACGCAGGCTTGAACTCATGAACAGTGGATCATGACCAGAGCCAAGATCAAGAGTTGGACGCTTAACTGACTGAGGTGCCCCACTGACTGGGCAGGATTCTGATTGGCAGAAAAGAATAGCAGGGAGGGGCATCTCAGGACAAAGTCATTGTGCAGGGTCATGGGCCAGGCTCCAAGGGTGGAGGTGTCCGTGGAGACCAGGAAAGGAGAGCAAAGAGTTTGTCTAGCGTATCAAAGGCACTAAAGTAGTGGGGGAGCGGCTCCTGGCTGGCTCAGTCAGTGGAGCATGCAACTCTTGATCTCAGAGTTGTTAAGTTCAAGCCCCACGTAGGGTGTAGAGATTACTTAAAAAAAAAAAAAAAAAAAAAAAAAAAGGTGTAGGAAAAAACCCCACTAAAGCGGGGCTCTGGTTCTTTGGGCACAAGTGTTACTAGTGGCCAGAAAATTGACTAAGCTGTTAGACCTCAGGTGAACACGAGGGCAGCCGCTCATCCACGTTGGCCAGGCTTTTCTCAGTCTTAGTATTGGAAGTCTCACATCTGAGAAAATGCTCAGTCCTGTGCGAACCAGGATGACTGATCACCTGAAGCCATAGTAACCCCTCATCCTTGCCCACTCATGGCTTCTAGCTGCAACAGGACATAATAGAGCGGGAATTCTTAACTTAGGTAGCATCCTGTATCACCTGGGGGGCTTTCAAAGTACCTCAGTCCCAATCTCAGAGATTTTATGGAATTGAGTATGACCTGGATATTGGGATTTTGCAAGTTACCAGCGAATTCTAATGTGCATTCAAGGTTGGGAACCTATATATGCAATAGGGGACAACAATGCTTCACAGGTGCTGAAAGACACAAAAAGATCACATAGGATCTGTGGCATAGTCACTGAGGGCTAGCAAGAGGGCTGGACTGGGAGTGTGGAGCACATCAGGAGCCTATGTGAAAGGAGAGAGAAGGTGTCCAAGGTGAAGGAGCTGTGGGGCCCTGGCATTGGGAATGGAGCCAGCTAGTGGGTGGATTCCCTAAGTGCAGTAAACCAGGTCTGGGGGCTGGAGAGCAGAGGCCTGCTCACTTCCCAGTTCTGTTAACTGGTAAAACTACAGTTTGGGTTTTCCCTTGGGAGCTCTGGCCCAAGGAAGCACAGAGTCTGGGGGAAGTCAGAGCTCCAGCTCATGGGGACTCCACCCTATTTTCCAGCAGACAGTTATTCTTGCTTGTCCTCTACCCTGGACCTGGGAAAATATGAAAATGCTTCCAGAGGAGGCTATAACCTAAGCCTGTGCACACATTCTAAAATCTCCAGTCCTGGAGGGGGCTGGCCTGGTAGTCCTTAGCCATGCTAAGGGGACTGGGCTCCCCTGAATGAGAGGTTCTTCCTGTGCTCTGTTAGAGGATGGAATCTGGGAAAGGGAAGATAGTAAGAGGAAGAGGAATTTTGGCATTGGCGCCCAAATATGACTCCTTTAATTTACCAGAGGCCTCTCATGGCCCTTAGGATGTAACTCTACAAGACCCTTCACGTCTCTGCTCTGCCTATTGACGTCTTCAGTTCTCTGGGGGCCGCTCCTGCCAGTCATTTTGAAATTTGTTGGGTCCTTGAACACAGTATTTTTTCAAATGTAGGTCAAAGCAACTAGTGGGTCAGAAAATTAATTTATTGGAGTGAGTTGCAACCAGCACTGAGGGTAAAAGAAAAAAGTAAGCATGACTGGACTGGGATAGAAAGCATTTGTGTGCATTGCACGTAGCTAAGGGAAGTGAGATTTTTCCATGTGCACATGTACACATATGTACCATGTATAGTAGTTCTTGCTGAAGAGCAGGTGAAAATCTTTGCACAATGCAATCCCCTTTTGGGGATAAGATTCCATGTAAATCCTGCCTCCTTGCAGGTCTTCCCTTGGGCTGAATTGTCCTCTGCTATCCCTGTAGCGTGCTATCCATCCTTTGTGTACTGAGCACATTTTTTAAAAAAGTGATTTATTCAGGTACCGGTCTCTGTGCTAGATGGCAAGTTCTGCGAGGGCAAGGACTGTACACACAGAACATTGAACGTTGTATCTGTCGTTAGAGAAAGCACTTTGATGCTGCGTGGCTGAGTACTTTAGGTTACTGCTGTGGATATGTTCTTAGCCAAGTTTCTTTTTATTTTTTCCAGTTTTTTCTTTTTTTTATCTGAGAGATTTCAATATTCGGAAAAGTTGAAAAATGGTATAAATGAACACGCTATATATCCTCTATGTAGATAAGTAATTATTATCACTTGTCCGTATCTACTTTCTATCCATATAATTTTTTTTCTGAATTATTTGAGAGCACGCATGGACATAACCTTCACCCCTAAGTAGCATGGCATGCTTCTCCTACAAGTAAGGTTAGTCTCCTACATAATCGCATCACTTTTAACATACTTAAGAAAAAGAATTTAATTTCCTAATAACATCTAAAATGCAGTCTATATTCAGACTTTCCCCGGTTGCCCCAAGAATGTGTTTTATAGCAATTTTATTTCTAATCAGAAAAAAAAAAAAACAACCCAGGGTCACATTGCATTTGGCTTTATGTCTCTTTAGTTTCATTTAATCTAGAATAGTTCCTCTGCTTTTGTTTGTTCATTTGTTTGTGACAATGACTTTTGGAGGAGTCCAGAACAGTTATCCTTTAGAATTTTTCACAGAATTGGTTCCTGTTGTCCTGTGGTGGTATTTAACTTCCCTCCACCCCCCTGTATTTCCTCTAAACTGGAATGAGGTTTAGAGGCTTGATTAAACATTTTTGGCAAGAAAACCTCATAGGTCATGTCTCCATACTGTAATGCCTCCGTAGGCAACCACCCTAAGTCATGCCGTTTATTCACCTGTTTCAGGTAGTGACTACCAGATCTCTGCTACGTAAACGTATGTTTTCCTTTTGCAACTAGTAATTTGTAAGGACGATAAACTCTAGCACCATGCAAATAATGTATTCCCCTACAGCCTAATGTTTTTAGCAACTATCCATGATCTTCTGGGCAAGTTCTTAACCCGAGACTTTATTCATTTGCAGTATGAGGATAATAATGCCTGTCATTTGGATTTACTGTGTAATGAGATTCAAAAGTATAACATAACAGTGCACGTGAAAATGCTGCCCTGGTCTGCCATGATTTCTCCCTTCTTCTGAAGACACCATTCCTCTTCCTTTAAGAAAGTTTTTATGTTGATCCAGATATGTAATCCAAATTGCTGACTTCTCAGTGACCCTGTCTGCCTGGCCACTGTGAAGCACAGTTGACTTATCTTCTCTGGCCAGAGTGGAATGAGCATGTGACTTGAGCTAATCAGAATGCTTACTTGGGAAATTTTGAAACAAGGAGAGGATGAGAATAGGGTGAGGAAAACCTTCTTTTCCTCCAGGATGACTAAATGTGAAGACTGGAGTCTGGAAGTGAATTGTTTCCCCTGCCACGTGGAGAATGAAAACCTATCGGGTGGAGGAGATCAGAGTTATCTGTCTGAGATGAGGGCAGAAGGTTGTGGGAAGGGGGAGGGTCTTCCTGGCCTAGCTCTGGTCCTGCCAGCTGGACCTCTGCCCCGAGCCAGCTAAGCCTGTGGAGGCTGTCTCTGGGGAACATTTACAAATTGGGTTCTGAAACTTTGAGAGATACAATCCTGAACAGGATAGGGGCCTGTCACATGCCTCTCACGTGATAGGTGACTGGGTGAATTAGTGGCCCATCCCATCTCGGTTTTGAATATGTCAGGGCCAGAGGAGAAGTGAGCAGGTGCCAGACATGGTACTGGCTTTTAAAAATCTTAGAGTTACAAATGCATTTCCTTGGTGAAAGCAGACTCAAAGTGGGGCGGAGTGGGGGTTGTGTGTGGTGCTGCTGGTGGTTTATCCAGCTCTAAGTGTGGCCACCTCCTACCTGTCTCCCAAAGCCGGAAGTTAGTCCTGCCTTCTCTGAAGAGTCTTCCCCCAGGTTGAAACCAGCCGCCAGGGTGAGAAGGGTAGCCAGCCTTCTTAGGGGAGGGCAGAGAAGGGGAGAGGGATGGAGGGGCCGGGAGGCCTGAGGGTGATCAGGCCCATGCACAGGACAAAGGCTTGGGAGGCTGCAGGAGTGGGGTGATCGGGGATGAGGGTCTTGGAGAAGGGGAAGGAACTGGCAGGCTCCTGAGGAGTCAGGGGGGCTTGTCATTGGACGGGTCATTGGACCCTTTTAGCCCTCCAACAAGAGGAGTTACTATTATTATTCCCACTTCACAGACGAGAAAACTGACACCCAAGAAGAAGTAAATTACCCAAGGTCACCCTGCTGGTAATGGCAGAGCTGGAATTCGAATTGAGATCTGCCCGGCTCGAGATCACTTCCACCCCGTTTGGCGCACGGGTGCGCGAGGTCCGTTCTGCAAACAGCCCCGGAGGTCAGGTACCCCGGGCCGAGGGCCAGGTGAGTGGTCAGGTGAGGCTGCAGGGCCGATGAGCCCCCACCCTCCGCCCCAGGGCCCCACGCGGGCTCCGTGGGCTCTGTCAGGAGAGGGCGCATTCTTGCTCCCGCCTCCGGGCCAACGGAAGCTCTGGACAGAGGGACAAGCTCTGGGCCAAAGGGTTGGATGAGGGGCTGGCCTAGAGGGAAGCCCTGCCCTAGAGGCCCGGAAACCCCGAAGGTGCCCCAGGAGGGCGGAGAGACCACCCGGGAGGGAGCGGCAAGGTGGGCCCAAGGATTGGGGGCGTGGAGAGGGCCCCCAGCACCCCTCCCCCTGCCGCCTTCAGGCCACCCCCCAGGCTTTTGCGATCCACTGCGGTGGCGGTGGCGGGGCTGGGGGGATGATCAGAGGTGGCAGGGGTGGGGGGATGATCAGATCTGGGTCCATCGTTGTTTCCAGAAAATGTCACTGTGGCTTTGGGGCAAGGGAAGGTCCCAGGAGGCTTTTCAGCAGGAAGGAACCTCAGAGCAAACCCGGATCAATTTGCTGCCCAAGTTGCCACTAATGACTGGTGGGAAAAGGGAGTGAGGCACCCTGTGACCCTGACAGGTACCCCCACCATTCCAACCCAGATGTACTTTATGTCACCCACCTCATTCATCCCCTAGCGCAGGTCCCAGCTGACCCCGGGGTTGCACGGCCTGGGGGGGGGGGGGGGGACAGGGGTGCATTCTGGCTGCTGCAGGGTAGCTCAGGAACTGTCCCAGAGGGAGCCCAGAGTGAGAAGCCTCCGCACAAGCCCTGGTTCCCAGATGCCAGTCCTCCAGGCTCCACGTAGCTAGCAGCTCTTTTACTTTCCAGTGTCACAGATCCTTTTTAAATAACAGTTAAAACACTCTGTGTAATAGTAGCTGACAGTTGTTTTTGTTTTATTTTGAATGTTTTTGGCAAAATAAAAAGTTGGCAGTTCTACATATCCCCCCCCCCCCCCCCCCCCCCGCCCCTTCACTCTCCCTTTCTCACATATGCAAATGAGCTTACCTAGTAGGAAGAATTCACTGGCCACTAAATTCCAAACTAAACTGCTGGCCTGGTCAGCTGAGGTGGGAGAGGCAGCCATGTGGGATTCTGGTCCTTGCCCCAGGGCTGACTGACTGTGGGATCCTGGACCAGTGGTGGGTCTTTCTCTCCTGCTCTGTTTCAACACTACAAAAGGATGTACAAATCCCCTGTCATATTAACAGGTCTATGGTCCTTCGAGTCTGGCCTAGATCAATGCACCCCACAAGTTGTATATCTGTGGGGCGCAGTCATCCAGGCCCAGTGCTAAGAGCTGTTCCGAAGGTCCTTCTCACTGGTGAGCAGCTGGGCAGGGGGGATGATAGGACTGGGGTATGCCTGGCCCTGAAGTAAGCCAGGCAGGGGAGAGGAAAACATTGCACCTTGTGACGTGTTTTTGTGTCTCTCACCCCACAGTTACCAAGAGCCTGTGAGTTCCTGTCTGTTTTCATCCCTGAATCACCCCCATTGGCCTAAGCTGGTCATGGGGCGTCCAGTAAGTGTGGAGGGAATGGATAGTGGCTGGTGGCTGGGAGGGCTGTGTGCAGTGGCCAGGACCAGGCTGAGCTTCACAGGAGAGTTGGGCTTTGAGGAGGAAAGTGGGGAAGGAGGCTGGAGGAGTTGGGGATGGCTCTGGTATTCCAGGAGTGGAGGGAGACCTGTGGGCATGGGGCAGGAACAATGTGGGTGTGGGGACTTTCAGAGAGGAAGCCTGGGAGGACAAGGAAGGCGGATGAGATGGGGACATGGAGAGAGGGAGAGGCCGGCACGCGCTCCACGCCAGCATGTGGTGATGGAGAATGGCTGAAATGGGGAAAACACGAAGGGCGGTTTTAGACAAATTGAGGTTGCGCGGGGTGGGGGTGGGGGGTGTAGGCAGGACACAGACCATCGAAAGACAATGTCCAGTGTCCTCCGTCCCACCCAGAGCAGGGGGGTCAAGATGTAGCCATGACTTATACCGGACAGTTTTAGAGCTAGGACTGCTCTCCGGGCCAACCGACTCCATCATTTGAGAGCAAAGGAGACTGGGGCCCTGAAGTTCAAGTGACTCATCAGTGAGGCCTGGAGGGTGGAGGGAGTGTCTAAAGGGGAGCTTTGGAGAGAGGGAAGGATGAAGTTGTTCAGGTGGGAACAAGAAAAAGCAGTGACAGGAAGGAGGTGAAAGCACATTGGGATGTTTCCAAACCACTCTGCCAGCACTCGAAGAACACTCTGTGTACCTGGTTATACACAGCGTGTTTGGCTAGGAGGTGCAGGAGGGCACCCGCACTCCACCCTCCGCCATTAGTCTGGTCCTGTTTGTGGTGATCAGCAGGTCCCACAGCCTTAGAGACTCTCCTTGCCCTGGCTGCAGTTTGGGGGGTCTGCACTGGAGCCTCTCCAGGTGTTGGGCCTGAGCATGGATGTTCACACAGGATGAGGACTGGAGAGAGCAACCCCTCACACTGAGGGCTTTGCACCTCAGACCCCAGCCTTATTATCTCTCTCATCATCATTCTGAAATCCCCAAAGCTCTTAACTGTTAGCTGCCTGCCAAGCTTAGTGGAGAGGGTCTTTGTAGGTGGGTGGTAGTTAACAGAACTGAGCAGTGAGAACTTTAGGGTTGGAAGGGTTTGGGGGTGGCCCATTCCAACGTCCTCATTTTATTGAGGTGGAAATTAGGGCTCAGAGAAGGGACCCTGCTTACCCAAGATCACCCAGTGACTTAGCGGCAAAAAAAATGTTTTATGCATTTTTTTAGGTCTGCTGAAGAAGTCTGTGAGGCTGTAAAGTTTATCCAGGCAAGGAAATCAACATTTCCCGAGCCTCACATATGTGCTACCGTTTGTGCAGGTATCATCTCCTTCCCTGTGTTCCACTTGAGAAGCCTTCACTTTTCCCTTGAACAGGTGATGCTGACTTTGGAGGACAAGGACATGAAGGGGTTCACGTGGGCCATAGCCCCAGCCTTGACCTCCCTGGGCTACCTGCTTATACTGCTGGTCTCCATCTTTCCCTTCTGGGTGCGGCTTGTAAACGAGGAGTCCCACGAAGTGTTTTTCAGTGGCCTGTTTGAGAACTGTTTCCATATCAAATGCTGGAAGCCTCGACCCTTATCAGGTAAGGAGGGATGGAGGTGGGGATGGGGCAGAGGGAGATGGGGCCAGTGTGGGCAGTTTGGGTGACAGAGAGGACAGAATTTAATAAGCCCCTAAGGGCATTTTCTGAGTCTCTACTTTTGGGGTTAGAGGAAAGTAGTGGCCAGGAGAAGGTTGATAATATCAGGTTGACCACCAGGGTCAGGAGCAAATGTGTCAGCAACAAAGTTTATTTGCGGGGTAGGGCTGGCTCCATCTAGGATGGAGGGGCGGGGGTCCTGCCCTACTCTGTGAGGCTGGATTTCAGCCTCACTTCCAAACGCCCGTCCGACTGTGGGTGGCTGCTCTACAGAGAATGTGCTCAGGCCTGAGGACATTTCGAAGGGAATGCACAGAAATATGAGCTCAGTGGACTGTGGATGCACTTGAGGCTGTGTTTTTATAAGGGGCTTGAGAGGGTCAGGGGGATGTCTGTCTTGGAAAGGAGGTGAACCTGGGGGATATAGGGGTTCTCTCCTGATAACAGAAGAGGAGAAGCCTCTTTGGGGGAAGATGGGCCACACTGTGTGAGCTCCTTGACCTGGAGTTGCTCAGCCTCGGTACTACTGACACTTTGGCTGGAAAATCTTTGTTGCGGGGCTCTCCTGTTGTTTGCAGGACAGTTAGTAGCACCCCTGCCCTCTACGGCCCACTTGATGCCAGTAGTACCCCCTACCCTCAGTTGTGACAACCAACTTACCCCTTAGCATTGCCAAATATCCCCGGGGTGAGGAGGTGCAAACCTGCCTCCAGTTGAAAACTATTGGTTTAGCCCAAGAGTAGATTCTAGAAGTTTAGCGATACCTTTGTCTTAGGAGTTTAGTGATACGTTTGTCTTTTTGTCCCACCCCCAGCTGTCCATCTCTGCGTGCTTAGAAGGCTATAAAAACTCATATTAACGGCAGCTCTTTCTGCCCATGGGTCCCGTCCCCGTGCTTTAATAAAATCATCTTTTTTTGCACCACCCCCCCCCCAAAGAAACCCTAAAAACCTCATTTTAACATGGGTCTGAATCATGCCAATAATAGGGGAATAAATCACCCTGTCATCAAGTCCCTTGCTCTGCTATTTTGGATCTATTTCATGACTTGTGTTAACTGGGATAATTAAATAAGCATTCCCCACAGAGTTCAGAACATCTCAACCTCACAGGTTCTGATTTTCCACCAGCCACTTATTTCAGTGTGACCAGTATTGATGGAGTTCCTCACATTTCCACATGCAACTTGTATCATTTATGTTGCTTACTAAAATGACTGTCCATCTAATTTTTTTTCCCCATACACTTCCATGTCATGGGGAACAAAATGTTGGAACCAGAGCATTCATTGTTGGGGGCAAAGTGGAGGGGTCAGAGCTGGGGTCCCAGGCCATGCTGTGGGACTGAGGGTGGTAAGCTGGTGGGGGGTCTTCTCTTTGCAGGCTCTGCGGGGCTCTGTCCCTTGTCACGGGTCAGGTGTCCAGCTGCAGCCCAGCCTCCCCTCCCCCACAGTGTACATCATTCTCGGCCGCGTTTTCCTGCTGTCCGCGGTTGTCCTGTCTTTCCTCACCACCTTCATCCTGGTGTCCTTTGCATCTCAGCTGTTTCCGAGGACCCGGAAGCACAATTTGGTGTCAGCCTTCATCAGCTTCCTCACAGGTGTGGAACAGGCAGGCAAGCCTTGTTGTCAGGCAGGCCTCAGCCTTGGGAAGGGGCTGGGGAGGGGCCCAAAGGCAGGGAGATGGTTGGTCTCTGTGGTGTCAGGAGAGAGAATTTTTAGGGACCCTCTCACCTGTGGCCTTCTCTGAGGCAGGCTTCCCACCCCCCCCACCCCCCCCCCGGATCACAGTCCCTCTCTCTGAGGTTGCACAGCACCCTGTACTTCCAGCTAGCTCCACCCTCACTATGTTGGCTTGGGGTCATTTGTCTGGGGGTCTTTTTACCATAATCTCTATCCCAGTGACTTTCATAGAATCTGACACAGAATGATAATACACAAGTGAAATATGTGAGTGAAATATAAGTGTTTGTTGGATGAATGGATGGAAGACACCATCTCTGCCCTTTGGAACCTTTTGACTTTAAAAGGCTGGCCAAGGCCCTACCCTGGGAGGCTCCCATCACATGGAGGAGGTGGAACGCTCACAGTGGGAAAATCAGGTTGAATTGCACCCAAAGCATCACACCCAGAGGGCCCCGTCTGGAGTCAGCCAATGGCACAGGCACAGAGGGTACCCGGGAAAGGGATTTCTGGTTATGGGGCCTCTGGGAGGTGAGGCACATGGGCTTTGAAATGTGTTGGGAAGGAGGGCAAGACAGGCATGTGGGGTAGAGGTTATTGACTCTGAGAGGGCACAGGTGTGGGCTGGAGAAAGGAGCCTCCATGTAGGAACCATACAGGCTGTAAGCCATGTGACTCTGTTTGATTAAGAGCAAAGGTGGGAACCATGTGAGGAGATCAAGAGTGCTTCCCTATGACCCTGCAGGGGCCAGTGCCTTCCTGGCCTTGTTGCTGCATGCCCTGGAGATCCAGAATCTGAGGATGAAGCCCAGCCCCCCCAAGTTCTCGGTGCAGTGGCCTTACTACGTTCTGGGCTTTGCCATCCTTCTGTTCATAGTGGCTGGTGAGTGTCCTGGGGCTGGTGCCCTTCTCCCTGCCCTCTGTCTGGATTCAGAAGCCATGGACACTCTAGAGCAACACTGTCCAAAACTGTGGTCAGTAGCTACTTGTGGCCATTTCATTACTTAAAATGAAATAAATAGAAATTCAGTTTCTCGGTCATGCTAGCCACATTTCAGATGTTCAGTAACCACATTATTATGTGTCTAGTGGCTGCCATATTGAATGGTGCAGATGCAGATATTTCCATCGTTGCAGAAAGTTCTACTCAACAGCACTGCTCTAGAGCCTCAGCCCTATATCCCATCTTCCTCCTCTTTGACTTTGGAACCAACCTCCAGATCTCATATTCTGTCTTACTCTGTCCTGGCTCCTAAGGGTTTCTATGCCTATCTCTATCTCTATCTCGGAATCTACAATCTTACTCACCTCAGTCTCGCTTTACTCTCTTATTTTATATACCATCACCGTCTAAGTCTCAATCCTATTTAATTTTTTCCTTTTTCCTAATCTTCTTCCTACTATATTAATCTGACCCATGACATAATCTGTGTTAACTTGATTTTATTATACACTGAATATATAAAAACATTTATAATATATAAGAGGTAATTAAAAATAAACTGTGCACCCATTTCCACCATATAGTTTAAGAACTAGCCATATTTTCATGGAATCCATTGTTTGTAAGTTACACCTTTATTTTATTTACCACTGAAAGAGAAAAAAGGATGCTAGGAATAATTCTAAGGTGGTATAACTTGTAAGGCACATCCTTATTTCAGAGATGTTAAGTGAAGAAAATTGGCTTGTCTGCATTAATGAAATATGTTAGAGTATTAAGAATCTTTGAAGCCCTGCCCCCTCAACCATGTGATGTGGCTCTTCCTGATCTTGTCCTCCTCTCTCCCCTTGGGAACCAATTATTCTGCAATTTATGATAATCATATTACTACACACATATATATCCTTAATATATTACTTAGTCTTACATGTTTTAAAACTTTGTGTAATCATACTATATTTATTTTTCTGGAACTTGTTATGTTTGATCAACATTGTAACCTCCATGGTAATATGAGGAACTCTTAAGGTTCATTCATTTTTACCATCTTAAGTATTTAACTGTATAACTAAGCTTGCCTGTAGAAGGAATATGGTATTTCTCTGTGGGAGAATTTTAAGCTCACGATTCAGTTTCTTAAATGACTATAGGACTATTTAGGTGTTTTATTTCCTTTTGAGTTAGTTTCAGTAATTTATATATGTCTATAAGCTTATACATTTTGTTTAAAATTTGAAATTTATTGGCATAAGTTTATTCAAAATGTTTTCTTTTTTAACTCTTTATTTTGTGATGCACCTGTAGTGATGTGCTTCTTTTTTCATACCTAATTTTCTCTTTTTTCATTGCCAATTTTGTCAGAGGTTTACCGTATTTTTAGTCTTTTCAAAGAACCAGGTTTAAGCTTTCTTGAACCTTCATATTTTATGTTTGTTTTCTATTGAATTAATTTTTACTTCTTATTTTGAACTTCCTTCCCTACTTCTTTTTTGCATTTATTCTGCTATTCTGTTTCCAGCTTCTTAAATCACGATCTAAACTCATGGCTTACTTCTTCTTTTCTAAGTAGACAATTAAAGCTCCAATTTCCCTGTAAGAATTGCTTTATTTGAATCTCCCATTTTCATATGTAATATTTTATGTTATTGTTCTATTTCAAACATTTTCCAGTTCCCCTTATGATATTTTGGATCCATGAAGTATTTTAAAATATACTTTTAAATTTCTAAGCATATAATTTTTTACTGTATCTTGTGTTAATGATTTTAACTTAATTTCAATTTGATGAGAGATCATGGTCTGTATAATCCTAATGTGTTCAGATTTATTGAGACATGTTTTATAGTCTAGTTTGAGGTCCACTTTCATGTTTTATGTTGAATACAACTTTTCATTTATAAACATTAGATCAAGCTTGTTTATTATATTGTTCAAATCTTGATTTAGAATTGTTCTGTTTTACTAGTGAATTGAACTTTTATTTAATCATTATGCCATGATCTTTTTTATTTCTAGAAATCCCTTTTGTTAAAGTCTGTTTTATCTGATATTACTCTAGCTATTTCTACATTCTTTAGGTTAGTATTTGCCTGTTATATATCTTTTTGATCTTTTACTTATATGTAACACATAGCTTATGATTGTATTTTTTCATCTAGACTTACAATCTTTGTTTTTTTAAATGTTTATTTATTTTTGAGAGAGAGAGAGAGAGAGAGAGAGAGAGAGAGAGAGAGAGAATGAGAATGAGAATACAAGCAGGGGAGGGGCAGAGAGAAGGGGAGACACAGAAGCCGAAGCAGGCTCCAGGCTCTGAGCTCTCAGTACAGAGCCTGACTCAGGGCTCAGTCTCACGAACTGTGAGATGATGACCTGAGCCAAAGTCGGGCACTTAATCCATGGAGTCACCTAGGCTCCCCCTACACTCTTTGTCTTTTAACTGGAGCATTTATTATTGACTGACATTTATTGTGACTACTGATACATTTGATCCTTTTTTTTGAAGTTTATTTTATTTATTTTGAGAGAGAGAGAGTGAGAGTGGGAGAGGGGCAGAGAGAGAGGAAGACAGAGAATCCCAAGCAGGCTCCACACTGCCAGTGCAGATCCCAACGTGGGGCTCGATCTCAAGAACTGTGAGATTATGACCTCAGCCAATATCAAGAGTTGGATACCTGATTGACTGAGCCACCCAGGTGCCCCATATTTGTATTTTTTCTACCACCTTACCTCGTGCTTTCAATTTTTTCTGCTCCCCAGTCCCACCTCTCTTGCCTTGCTTCTAATTGATTGACTTTTATCTATACATTTCTCATTATATCCTCCCCCTCTTTAGTTTGGAAGTTATGGAATCTATTTGTATTCTTGTAGTAGTTACTCTTGACATTTTAATACGTTTACTTAACAAAGTTGGAAGTTCATCAACACATTTATTTTCTTCATAAGTAATACAAGGTACTTCCCTCCTAATTTATATGCTATTTTGCACAATGTTTTAGTTTCTTCTGTTTTCTTTTTAGTTCTATATATTTGACAGTATTGTTACTTTATGCATTTAATATTTATTTGTTTAAATTTACCCACATATTTATCAGTTTAGATGCTCATCAAACCTCAGACCTTCTGTCTAAGGACCCTCTGTCCTTCTGCCTGAAATACATCCTTTATAATGTGTTTTAGTGAGGTTCAGTTAGAGATACACTTTCTCTCATATTTTGTTTGTATGAAATTATCTTCCTTTAATTTTTGTTTACTAAGATTAATTTTGCCATACTTACATTTTTTAGATAGTATTTTTTTAAGTTTATTTATTTATTTTGAGAGAGAGAGAGAGAATATCCCACTCTCAAACTCACGAACTGCGAAATCATGACCTGAGCCCAAATCAAGATGCTTAACCGACTGAGCCACCCAGGCGGCCTGCTGTACTTACATTTTTAAGTTGACAGTATTCTCACAGCATTCAAGATATTCTGTTATTACTTTACTACTTCCATTGTTGTTGTTAAGCTGACTCTGTAAAAATATCATTCTTTTGGGACACTTGGGTGGCTCAGTCGGTTGAGTGTCAGACTTTGGCTCAGGTCTTGATCTCGAGGTTCGTGAGTTCGAGCCCCGCATCAGGCTGTCTGCTGTCAGTGCAGAGTATGCTCGGATCCTGTGTCTCCCTCTCTCTCTGCCCTTCCCCCACTCTCTCGCGTGCTCTCTCTCTGTCAAAAATAAACATTTAAACAGTATATCATTTAAAAAAAAATTTAATGTTTGTTTATTTTTGAGAGAGAGAGAGACAGACAGAGCACAAGCTGGGGAGGGGCAGAGAGAGAGGAAGACACAGAATTTGAAGCGGGCTCCAGGCCCCACTCCGTTAGCACAGAGCGTGGGGCTCGAACTCATGAACTGTGAGATCATGACCTGAGCCGAAGTCAGAGGCTCAACTGACTGAGCCACCCAGGCACCCCTATATCATTCTTTTTGAGGCACTCTTTGTTTTCTGTAAAGCTCTCTTGGGCATTTTGCAGAGTGTAGATATTTGTGTTATGATTTGTGGTGTGAACTGAGTCTGAGGAGTAATGTCTTTCAGAATTTCTCAAATATTTTTATCTTCTTTCTATATTCTTTCCCTCTTTTCCAGGAAGACGTATGTTAGACTTTGTTACTGTATCCTGCGTGTGTGTCTCTCTCTCTTGCTTTCCATTTCTTTGCTTCCCCCCCCCCCCTTCTATCTCTTTGTCTTTCTGGGCTGTATTCTGAATAACTTATATAGATGTATCTTCAATTTAATCCATTCACTTTTTAGCTGTGTCTGATCTGCTATTTAACTTACCCATTAATTATTTTAGTCAATCTGTTTTTATAACCAGAAGTTATATTTTTCCTTAATTCTTGTTATTTTTTATACTCTTTTCTCTACTTATATTTTTAATCTATTCTATAAATATATTTTTATTATACATGTTAAACATACTTTACATTCTGTGTCTTATAAGTTTAACAACAGAAATACAAGTCTGTCTGTTGGCTGCTGCTTTTGCAGGCTTTTGCTGGCTTTTGCTTATGGCATCTTATTTCTTGGTACAGTTGTGATTTTTGACTGTGAATTATTTTCCTTGAAAAAAAATATTTTTTGGTGGAAATCCTTTGAAGCCTGTATATAAAGTATTTTCTCAAAAAAGGATCTGCATTTGTTTCTGCTTGGTGCTTATATGCACAACTAGCCTAGAATCACATAGGTATTTGTGTAGTTGCAGATCCGTATAACAGCTAGCCTCTGTTTATGAGTTCTTAGTCAATCTTGGTAACTTCAAAGTTCTAGCTTTGTAGACCCTTGTTAGATTCATCTTGAGTAGGCCCTGGGCTTTTCCTCTCATTTTCTGTATCCCAAAAGGCCCGCAGAATGGAAACTCAGGGTCACTGAAGTTGAGTGTATGTCTCCAAGGTGAAGGCTAATTGTGTGCTTGCTTAACTCTCTAGGTTCCTGTTTTCACTAGGGTTTTGTTTCTAAGAATGCCTTACTCTGATGCCAGTTTGCTGATATATTTACAAATTAGTTTTTGAAGAAAAATCTTATTTATAATTTTTGTCGTTTTTAGTGGGAGGGTATGTAGTCTGCTATATTGCTGAAAATAGAAGTTGTCCTTTATCTGAGTCTTAACCTTAATACAGCATTTACTGTTCACTCAAGATACCTCTATTTGTTTTATGACATCAATTCTCTTCTTCCATTTTACTTTACTGAGGGTCTTGAGTTGCATCAAAAAGCCTGGGTTTTATGTCTTAAACCTCTTTTTCTTGCCTATTAATAGTTAGACAGTTGCTAAGATGCCTTCCAACACTGGCCGTGGTTCTGTGAGTTTATCCATCTATTTGTATGCCTTGTCTTGTGATGGGTCCTGTTTTCCCATCTATCTCTGTAATTCTCTACCTCGGAGGGGAGAACTAGGGAAGGTGGGTGCAGACCGGAAGGGGTCACACATTAAAGGAGGGAGTGCCTGACCTCTAGGGCACGGAGAGCTCGACTCAACTCTGACCTGAACTTCCGCTGTCACCCAGGTGCCATCTGCCTCTTTCAAGAAGCAGCCTGCCTTCGCTGCCGTTTGTTGCCCAATTCCCAGAGCATCCAGGAGACCCAAGGGGCCATACACCTGGAGAATATGGAGCGTCTGGGAGGGGACCTGAGCTCAATACAAAAGGAGACACTGCTGAAGGAAGAAACAATTATCTAGTCCAGGAGAGCGTCCTCCGCCATCGGCAGCTGTGTGAGTGCGTGTGTGGAGGCGTAAGCGGCAGCCAGTTTCCGCTGCTTTTGGTGAGCTTCCTGAGTGTCAGATCTATGTTCCACTTCCCCACACTCACAGTGATTCTGTCTTGCTTGTATTTGCAATTCGTTAAAAAATTTTTTTGAATTTTTCTGAGTTTCCTGAGTGGTTTTTTTTTGGGGGGTGGGGGGTGGGGAGGCAAGTGTTTTCAATAAAAGGACTACTGTCTTTTAATCCATACCAACTTAGAGGACAGGAAGGGAGGAAGGAATATTACAAAATGGTCAAGTGAAGTCAGCTTTTGTAAAACAAAAACAAAACAACAAAAGCAAAAACAACAGAAGGTGTTTGAGTTAGTGACATTAATAAGAAAAAAGTGATGTCCCCAGACAAAGATGGGACTCAGTGCAGGAAACTTCCTAAGTCTGTGTTAGAGGGAAGGGTTGGGAGTGGTTAAAGGGTGAACGCTTCTCAGGATTGAGCTCCCAGATCTGGAAGTCTGAGCCTAATGGGTCTGTGCTCTGGAGGAAGCACAGGCAAGTTAGCCAACCAATGTATGGGTGTTGCCTCCTCTCACTAGAGCCGGAGACCTCCTGAGGGCATCTCTAACGTGTCCCCTTCACGGTCCTCCTGGTGCTTACAGAATGGGGAGCTCTTAGCTCCCTGGTGTAGCTGGTAAGTACAAATGCCTTAGGACAATGAAGGGGATAGAACAGTGATCCAAGTCCTCTGCTGGCTTCATACCCACTTTTCATCTGAACAATACCAGTCAGCAATGCCTTCCCACTTTGCTCTCTAAAGAACACAGATATGGGAAAAGCTCTTGCAACTTAAGCAGTGCAACTTCAGAAACAAGTATGGGGAGCCATGTATCTGGAGGGGCATGTGGTGGGCAAGACTAGAGTCAAGTGGGCTTTGCTGTGACTGTTAGCCAGTGGCCATTAAAGGTGGACCTTGTGCCATGCACCACAGGGGCTAGTTCCTGTTCTCCAGAGGCTCACACCCCAGCAGAGGAGCCAAGACATACACACCAGAAAAATAGCCACTTAATGTTTTAGATTGCTTTTAGTTTCTTACCACATTTCTCTCCAAAAGGTATCTTGAGAGTTTCTTGCAGGGATATGGTGACAGCCTAGTTCTAGTCTGCCCACTTTTCCTCCTAGAAAACAACCCAAAAACCCATACAGGAACTATAATTATCAGTGAAACTAGGAACAGAGAAAACTTACAAACTCTAAAATATGTAACTGCAGCCCAAAGCACTAAGCCAGCAGAACCAGTATGGGAGGCTACAACTGGGAGACCAGCATGGTGAGCAAGGGGGAGTGGGTCAGAGAATACACAGAGGCCCTAGTGGTGGCAAGCTAAAAAAGCCACTAGCAAATATGAACCTTCAGATTTCTGAGAAGGACCCACCTTGAGAGGAAATGGCTATGAATAGGATAGGGAAGCAACAGGGTGGGGCACGTGTGGGGGGTGGGCAGAGAAGGCACAGAAAGTGCCTGGGAGTCTATCAAAGGAAATTTTTAAGGAAGCACCACTATTTATTTATTTATTTATTTATTTATTTATTTTTAACGTTTATTTATTATTGAGAGACTGCGAGACACAGAGAGTGAGCAGGGGAGGGGCAGAGACAGGGGTAGACACAGAATCTGAAGCAGTCTCCAGGCTCTGAGCTGTCAGCACAGAGCCTGATGCGTGGCTCAAACTCACAAACCGTGAGATCATGATCTGAGCTGAAGTCAGAGGCTTAACTGACTGAGGCAGCCCAGGAAGCACTGCTTTTTAAAAAGAGAGACCACCTGGGAAGGTGGATGACAGTGTCTCTTGGTAGTGTTAGAGAATGGAAGGAAGGAAAGAGAGTGTAGTATGATCCCTCTGAACCAAGTTAGGATGTAAGAATCCGAGGAATCTTGGCTACATAGGGAACCATATATTAAAGAAAGCATCCTTCCATGTAGCAGTGGAAGAGTCCTCACACCGAGAAGTGGGGAACACTCTGCTTCTCTGACTCCCCTTCCACAGGATACTCCTGCAAATAGCTGGCCCAGGAAAATCAAACTCATTCAAATAAAAGAGTGAAACAGCAACATCAATACAAAGGTATTATTATTTAAAAAAAAAAAAAAAGGCACAAAGAAGGGGCACCTGGGTGGCTCAGTTGGATAAGCATCCGACTTCAACTGTGATCTCACAGTTAGTGGGTTTGAGCCCTGTGTCGGGCTCTGTGCTGACAGCTCAGAGCCTGGATCCTGCTTTGGATTCTGTGTCTCCCTTTCTCTCTGCCCCCCTCCTCCTCTCTCTCTCTCAAAAATAAATAAACATTAAAAAATTTTTTTTAAAGCAGAGAAGTAAAAGTCTGGATATGAAGAAAACTCACCAGAAGTGTTGCCACAAAGTAGAGGAAAATTATAACACAATATTCCAAGCTAAATTTAAACATTTAATGAAACAATTGCAGCTAGGGGGAATCAGAATTATAGGAACTCAGAGAAGAACATTCTGAGAACAGAAGGTGAGAGACAGATAACAGGGGAATATGAGAGGAGAATGGAGAGAATTCAAGAAAGAACTGGAAAAGGGAAGGAAGACTAACTTAGAAGAAGCACCAGAGAGAGGAGATACTAGAACAGTAAGAGGCGTAAAGCATAAGGGTAGTAACAGTGAAGAAAATGAAATAAAGAAATGAAAAGGTTTAGCGAGAATGTGGAAGCAATGAAAGACAGATAAAGGAGATCCAAGATATGTAAAATTGGAGTCCCTGAGGAAAAACTGAAATAAAGGGACAAAACATATTTAAAATGAAAATTCAAGAAAATGTTTCTGAAGTAGATTTCCTTTCTATTGAAAAGTAGTAACAGGGGGCGCCTGGGTGGCGCAGTCGGTTAAGCGTCCGACTTCAGCCAGGTCACGATCTCGCAGTCCGTGAGTTCGAGCCCCGCGTCGGGCTCTGGGCTGATGGCTCAGAGCCTGGAGCCTGTTTCCGATTCTGTGTCTCCCTCTCTCTCTGCCCCTCCCCCGTTCATGCTCTGTCTCTCTCTGTCCCAAAAATAAATAAACGTTGAAAAAAAATTAAAAAAAAGAAAAGTAGTAACAGTTACCTGGGACAACTGATACAAAATGATCAATTCCTTCCATGATGGGGCTGTGCTTTGTTGTTTTGTTTTTTATTGAAATACACAGTTTTTCTGGAACAAAGTGCGGCCCCATCATGGAAGACCTGGAGAGTTTTTACTTCCTTTATCCACAAACACTGGCATACGATACAAGATGTGCAAAAATGTGAATCAGAGAAAAAAATAACCAATAACCAATAGAAGCAGATGCCATGATTATCCAAACATTGGAGTTAGTGGACACAAACTTTAAAATAGCTATTATTAATAAGTTAAAGAAATTAGAAGGAGAAAAAGCACAGAATTTTAAAAAAACACAGAAAACTCTACCGAGATGCCATTTCTCCCTATGAGATTTGCAAAAGTCAAATTTTTGAGACAACACATTGTTTTGGCTATGCTGTGGGGATAGTGGGCACTGTCACATGATGTGGGTGGAATGACAAAAATGGCATGATCCCTGCTGAGGGGAATCTTGCAATGTCTGCAAAGCTATGGAAGCATTACTGATGTGATTTGAAGTTTGGGTTTGAGAGCGAACGGCCAGGAAAGAATTCTTAAAACTTTTTGGTGCAAATTATTTTATTATAGCACAGAGACAGGACCCAGGGGCAGAAAGAGCCGTACTGAGATTGTGAGGAGTGGCTGATTATATACTTTTTAATTAGTGGGGGTTAGGGACAGTTTAACTCTCTAAGGAATTTGGAAGCAAGGCTTTTGGGACCTTGAGGGGCTAGCTGCTGTTAAGATAAGGTTATTCTTGGGGCAGTTGGATGGCTCAGTTGGTTGAACATCTGTCTCTTGATAGGGGTTCAGGTTGTGATCTCAAGGTTGTGGGACTGAGCCCTGCAACACTCAGTGTGGAGCCTGTTTGGGATTCTCTCTCTGCCCCTCCTCCCCCTGCCCCCCACCTGCTCTCATGCACAAGTGCTCTCTCTCTCTCTCTCTCTGTCTCTAAGTAAGTAAATAAATAAACATGAAAGAAAGATATGGTTACTCTTAGTCCTTAAAAAAATTTTTTTTAACGTTTATTTATTTTTGAGACAATGTGAGAGAGTGCAAGCAGCGGAGGGGCAGACAGAGGGAGACACAGAATCTGAAGCAGGCTCCAAGCTGTGAGCTGTCAGCCCAGAACCCAATGGCGGGGCTGGAATTCATGAACGGTGAGATCATGACCTGAGCCAAAGTCAGACGCTTAACCAACTGAGCCACTCAGGCACCCCGGTTGCTTACTGTTAGTCTTTAATAAGACATAAACATTAAGGCAGCCATGAGTTCCTTGAGGAAGGTCACGTTCTGCGTGTCTCTGGTATCTTATCTGAGCTTCAAGCTGTAAGGAAATTTAATTTTGGCTACTTTCTCTTGCCTTTGTTCTCCTCATCAATTAGTGCTTTAACAATCTCAATTTCATGATTTATCTAACAGATAATACCTGTACACACACTTAAAACTGACATTGGTCCAGGGTTATTAATTGCTGCATTTGTCACATCGAATGAGCAACTCAAATGTCCATTAGTAGGGGACATGTTAAATTCTGTTACATCCACACTAGCTTTAAAAAAATGATGTTGTCGGGGCGCTTGGGTGGCGCAGTCGGTTAAGCGTCCGACTTCAGCCAGGTCACGATCTTGCGGTCCGTGAGTTCGAGCCCCGCGTCGGGCTCTGGGCTGATGGCTCAGAGCCTGGAGCCTGTTTCCGATTCTGTGTCTCCCTCTCTCTCTGCCCCTCCCCTGTTCATGCTCTGTCTCTCTCTGTCCCAAAAATAAATAAACGTTGAAAAAAAAAATTTTTTTTAAAAAATGAGGATGTCTATGTATAGACATGGAACATTTTCTAGGACATATTACATGATAAGAAACAAGGCATCTAATGTAGTTCCTTTTGTGTAAGAAAAGGGGAGACGATAGGGAAAAATATACCAATATTAGTATTTGCAAACAAACTAATAAATCTTTAGAGATGGGGGTAGATTAGCGAATGGGCTGGGAGGAGTGGGCAGAGGTAGGAGCAATAATTCTGTGTAACTTATATGATTTTGACTCTCAAATCATGTAAACGTTTTACCTATTCAAAAATTCATATTAAGTCTTAAAGGATAAGTGGGGTAATATAAGTAAAATATCCCAAACTGTCCAAACCAGCACTTTGAACCCCTTAACCTTCATTTCTATAGTTAATGCAAAACATCTCTCACATCGGCCATTTTGTCTTGCTAAATATAGGCCAGATTTAATTCTACCCATTTTTTTTTTTTTTTTTAATTAAAGAACTGGAGAGATGAAGTATTTACTCCAATGCCAGGCCTGACACCCCAGGTCCTCTGATGTTCATTCGGTACAGGTTTTTATTTTTTTATTTTTTAAATGTTCATTTCTGAGAGAGAAAGAGAGAGAGAGAGAGAGAGAGAGAGAGAGAGAGAGAGAATGAGAGGGGGAGGGGCAGCGAGGGGGACAGAGGATCCAAAGCAGGCTCTGCGCTGACAGTGGTGAGCCCCATGTGGGGCTCCAACTGAAGGGACCCTGAGATCATTGATGAGGTTTTACGGGGTGTTGGTGGAGTTTGTGGGGTCCAGAGCCGATGGCCAAGGAAGAATTCTTGAGACGTCTTTAGTGCAAAAAAGGTGATTTTATTAAAGCACACGACAGGACCGGTGGGTAGAAGAGCTGCCCTGGGACCATGAGGAGAGACTGGTTATATATTATGGTGTTGGGGGAGGTAAAGTCCAGCGGAAGTTTCCAATGAGATTTTCATATGCTAAAGAAGACTCCCAGGACACTGTGGCCCAGGTATTGTCAAGCTAAGGTTGTTTTTCCCTCTAGCAAAGCATTAGCATCAAGATAGTAGGGAGTTCCTGGAGAAACATTTTACTCTGCCAGCCTCAAGTATTTGTAATGGGCTGCAGGTTATAAGGAAATTTAATTTTATCTGCCATTTCCTTTTGCCTTTGTTTCCCACGTCAATCATGACCTGAGCTGAAGTCAGAGGCTTGACTGACTGAACCACCCAGGCATCCAGTACAGATTTTTAAGTGTTTTATTTATTTATTTATTTATTTATTTATTTATGTATTTATATTAAAAATTTTTTTCAAGTTTATCTTAAAGTTTATTTATTTATTTAGAGCACTCTCAGAACAGGGGCAGAGAGAGAATCCCAAGGAAGCTCAGCACTGTCAGTGCAGAGCCCAATATGGGGTTCAAACTTACGAACCATGAAATCATGACCTGAGCGGAAGCTGGACACTTAACTGATTGAGCCACGCAGGTACCCCTAAATGTTTGATTTTTAAGTAAATTCTACTGCCTCTTCTGTTTCCTTTCTGTGGTAATGACCCCCCCCCCCCACCCCCCCCCCCCACACACACACCCTGCCCCACCATTTCTGTAGTTCACTTCATACCCTCATTTCTTTGGTCTTTTGTCAGATAATTTCCTTCTTCTCTGCCTATGCCCCTCTCTCTTTCTCCCTTCCTTCTTCTCTTTCCCCTTCTTTTCTCTCAGGCTCTCACAATGCTCTCAATTCATTCAGTACCATGTTCATTGCTAGGAAAAACTGCCTTCACTTGTTATGATGAGCACTGGTTATCGTATGTAAGTGATGAATCACTAAATTCGATGCCTGAAACCAATATTACACTACGCATTAGCTCACTAGAATTTAAATAAAAATTTGAAAGAAAGAAAGAAAGAAAGAAAAAATGCCATCATATTTACTCACCATCCCTGAAATCGGTCTTCTGTTTGACAATGCCATTTCCCTAGCAATCCCTTGGTTATATTCTGATCTCTCAGCCAGGAACATGAGGTTGGTTTCCTTTGTAGTTTTCAGACTAATGTTCTTAATTTTTCTTCAAAAATCTTCTGTTTAGATCATGGAAAAGAAGGGCCAGTGATGTAGATAAAAGCTCTTCCAAATATAAAAGATAAGTATAAAACTGCAGTTATGAAAACAATTTGGCAGGTCCTGACACAGGATACAGATAGATTACAGAATAGGTGTGTGAACATAGAGACAACTTTATATAGGAAAAGACAGATCCTTCAATAAATGGTGTTGAGGAAAACTTCCCAGCCATTTGGAGTATGGAAGGCAAAAAGCAGATTTTAAAAACAGGATGAAAGAATTTGAAATATAAAACATATAATCTTTTGCAATGCATGAAGTTCATTAAGAAAGAGAAATAGGAGGGGTGCCTGGATGGCTCAGTCTATTAAGCATATGGCTCTTGATCTCGGCTCAGGTAATGATCTCAAGGTTCCTGAGTTTGAGCTAAGCCTGGGGCTCTCTGCATTGTCAGTACAGAGCCTGCTTGGGATTCTCTCTCCCTGCCTCTGCTCCTCCCATGCTCACACACACGTGCATGCGTGCTTTCTCTCAGAATATATAAATAAACTTAAAAAAAATTTTTTTAAATAAGAAAACTGGGACAATATTTGCAAGACATTTGAAAAAGGGCTAGGTTTCTTTCTTTTTTTTTTTTAATTTTTTTTTTTTAATTTTTTTTTTTCAACGTTTATTTATTTTTGGGACAGAGAGAGACAGAGCATGAACGGGGGAGGGTCAGAGAGAGAGAGAGAGAGGGAGACACAGAATCGGAAACAGGCTCCAGGCTCTGAGCCATTATGAGCCATCAGCCCAGAGCCTGACGCGGGGCTCGAACTCACGGACCGTGAGATCGTGACCTGGCTGAAGTCGGACGCTTAACCGACTGCGCCACCCAGGCGCCCCTTAAATTTTTTTTTAATGTTTATTTATTTTTGAGACAGAGAGAGACAGAGCATGAATGGGGGAGGGGCAGAGAGAGAGGGAGACACAGAATCAGAAGCAGGCTCCAGGCTCTGAGCCATCAGCCCAGAGCCTGACGCGGGGCTCAAACTCACGAACTGTGAGATCGTGACCCGAGCTGAAGTCGGACGCCCAACCGACTGAGCCACCCAGGCGCCCCAGGGCTAGGTTTCTTAATGTGCAAGAACCACATACATCAATAAGAAAGAGATAAATAACCTAACAAAAATAGAGGGAAGGATAAAAATAGCCAGTTCGCAGGAAAAGAAATACAAGTAACTAATGTAGGTAGAAATAATGATTGACTTCCCTTGTAATTAAGAAGTGAAAATAAAAATTGGGGCACCATTTATTTCCCTTATCAGATTGGCAAAGATGGAAAGGTTTGATAACATCCATTGTTGATGAGATTGTGGGGAAACGAACCTTATTCCCCATCATCATTGGGAATGGAAATAGGCGCAGTCTGTAATGTAGGGTAATTCATTTGGCAACAGCCAACAAAATTCCACATGCATATAACTTTTAGACTCGGCAATTTCATGTATGGAAATTCATCCTAAGATTCATTTGCAAAAAGTGAAAGAGGAATGACATATAACAATGTTCATTCTAGATTTCTGGTCAAACCTAATGCTGGAAAAAACCTAAATGGCCACCAAGAGTCTTCAGAAGTCATGGCAAATCCATGCAATGAAACACTATGCAGCTGGTAAAAAGAGCTGAGTAGATCAATATATGTAGATAAGGAAAGATAAGTTATTTAGTGAATAAAAGCAAAGTGCAGAACAGAATATAGCATGGTTCTATTTATGGAACACAAAAAGGAAATGCATTTTATGCTTAGTTTGGCTATAACATCTCTGGAAAAGTTCCTGAAACCTGGCTCATGGCCTCATCCTTGCCTCTGAGTCTTCAGTTTCTCCTTGTTGTTCTTGTTGGTTTCCATCCCTCCTTTCTGCTCAGCTTGTACTCATGGTCACTCAACGTAAACATCTCCCATCAGAACCCCCATCCTCTCATATGACAAATCCCAACATTACATTAATCCACCTGTTTGTTTTAAGCAAATTTGCTCCAGATGGCGCAAACAATTGTGTGGATTGATTCTGTCACTTGTTTTGTTTTTACCTTCACTTGGGTGTGCAGTGTTATTTGACAATCTTTCCATTCACCTTACAATTTTTTCTTACATCATTCCTCACAATAGATCATTGTCCCTTGCATTCTAGCAGGTAATATCACTAAGGAAAGAGGCCAAGAATGAACTCCTTAGACACCTCTCTAGAGTAATTTTAAAACCATCTACTTCAGGGGTCAGCAAACTACAGGCTTTGTGTCAAATCTAGCACTGGCTGTCAGCTAAACATAATTTTGATATTTTTACAGGATTGTAAAGATGAAGAATATGTGAAAATGTGTCCAGTAAAGCCTAGGGTAGTCACTTTCTGGTCTTTCATAGAAAAAGTTTGCTAAGCCCCAACCTAGACCATCACCCATGTTTCTTTTCTTCCCAATTAGCAGGAGCCCCTTTCTCCTCTCCACAGTTGCCCTGGAAACCTGTGATCTTATCCAATCTCCTCCTGCCTCTACCAGAATGCTCTCTTCCCTGTATCTTCTCCATGGCAAGCTGAAGAAATGTTTTTGATATCACTAGGAATAGCTCAATTTTCCCAGACATATTGAGCCAATCAGCCAGTTTCATTTGGCCCTGAGTGACGAGGTTGTCTCCTATCTCTCAGAAGTGAGTGCATGTTAGTGGATGGAGGCTATCTGAAACTATTTCCGAGGTGGACTGAAAATGTAATTTGTAGTATAAAAGAACCTGAGATCTTGTGAGCTCAGTTGGACTTGGCCCTGGATGTGGTATAAGGTGTGGACCCAATATTATCTCTTTCCAGATGACCAGCCTGTTGTCTGCTTTTTAAATGTCCATTATTTTTTTTAAGTTTATTTATTTATTTTGAGAGATAGATAGATAGAGAGAGAGAGAGAGAGAGAGAGAGAGAGAGAGAGAACCCCAAGCAGGCTCCACACTGTCAGTGCAGAGCCCCATGTGGGACTGGGGCTTGATCTCACAAACCGTGAGATCATGACCTGAGTCAAAATCAAGAGCTGGCGCTCAAACAACTGAGCCACCCAGGTGTCCCTAAATGTCCATTCTTATCCATATATATGGTCTTTATAATTTACTAAATTATTCCATCTTCTCTCTCGTCCTCCATATCCAATCAATCCTCAAACCTTGGCAACTTTACTTCCCCAATAAGTTTCCTATCTAATCACTCCTTGCAAGCTCTAGTCACCAACTGCCCCAGGTCTGCATCATCCTCTTTTTCCTGGACTGCCTTACTCAGCCTCGTTTTACCCAACAGTCAGTCCTCTCATTTTCCACTTCCCTCCTTTCTTGCTCAGTCTTTCTCCAAGGGTTCTCAGCAGCATCTTTCTAAAATCTGTCCCTTCCCGCCTTTAAACCTTTACACGGCTTCCCGTTGCCTTTAAATTGTTCTCCGAAACACCTGGTTTAACCACCTGCACTAGTGGCTAAGATGGTGTGGGAATGCCGGCAATCCCTCCACACTCGCTGGGCTCGTCGTGCTCCCTCTGCTGGGGACACTCTCCTCACTTTTTGGTCCATCCTTCAAAACTGAGCTGAGGTGCCGGCTCCTCTGGCCAACTCCCTCCTCCCAACTACTCGGGTCGAGGCCCCTCTTCTGCGAACCTATAATATTCACTGCTTCCCTCCGTCTCCCTCTGCCCCTGCGACAAAGTACGCGAATATGCACGTGGTGACCGACGGGACTACAAAGCCCCTTGAGGGAGGCTTCGTGTCCGGTAGTATGTCTGGAGGGTCCTCCTCACCGAGAAAAAGCAGGTGCAATGGCACGGAGGCTCCTAAAGGCCTGACGGCTGCGAGCCTCCTAAGGACGAGTCAGTCCCGGCGCGCGTTCAGGCACAGCCCCAGTGGACCAGCAACCACCGAGACGCACGGACCTCCGAGAGCCCTAGAGAGGAAGCGGAAGGGGCTCTTTCCTCACGCACCTGTCTGACAGCGTCCGCGGCCCACATCCGGTCTCTGAGGGCTCGGGTCGGGTCGTCGTGGCTGAGGGGCTGAGGGTGAGAGCCGTGCTGGGGCGTCGCAGGGCTTCGCGGGGCGGCGGGCCGGCGGCGGATGCGGCGGGTGTGGGGGCCGGCTTTCGGTACGGCTGCGGGTCGCGGAGGCGTTGGCGGAGGCGGCGGGGCTGACACAGCGGGCGGCGCGTTTCCCCGGAGCTGCCTCCCGCGGCACCGGGGCCCGGCGGGCGCGACCCCGGGGGTTCAGGTGGGAGCGACGTTGGTCCCGCCGGGCCTAGGTTACCTCAGCGCGGGGGCGTCCACGAACTCGAGACCTCGAACCGACGCGGATCTCTCTGAAAATCGAAAGTAGTCATTTTAGAGCGAGACGTGGGAGACTCACTTAAAGAATGACTTCTTTTCAAGCCTTCTTTCTCTTCGTGAAGTACCAGGGATGAAAGATGAATGAAGACCTTTCTTGCCTTTAGAGAATCTGGTCATCGGGGACACGTCGGTTAACGTTTGTGCTGTGGTATGGTAATGCGATAGGGGTGTGAAGAAATGCAGTAGCTAGAAAGTCGTGAAAGAGAAATCTCAATAGATGTAGCAAAATGAAAAATGAATCGACTGAAAACGTAAAGTAGGTTTAGGAAGGATGTAGAAGTACACAAACACAATAGGGTATTAAGTAGAAGCTTCGGACGAACCTCCTGCCAGTTGCTTATTCTCTGTTGCATTAAGAGTGGTCTTTCCCTCCAAAAATGGAGCCCCTTCCCCACTTTGGACTCCCAGCCTACATACCCCTCACCCCCAACCCAAGCTCATCATGAAATTAAATAGTACTCATTCTCTAGTCTGGTATAAGCCTCTTCTTCTTCTTTTTTTAAATTTTTATTCATTTTTGAGAGAGAGCTTAAGTGGGGGAGGGGCAGAGAGAGAAGGGGACAGAGGATCCCAAGCAGGCTCTGTGCTGACAGCAGCGCCCAAAAAGGGGCTCCAGTTCATGAACCATGGGATCATGACATGAGCTGAAGTCAGATGCTCCACCGACTGAGCCACCCAGGCGCCCAAACCTTTTTCATGAGTAGTTGAACCTACGTTAACCTTTCTCTCATTTTGACTTCCTGTGTTTCTCATCTGTACCGTATCTTTTGGGAGGCAGACTTTGGCCAGCCGTCTAACCTCTTACATCTTCAGTGTCGTCTTTGAAAAGTAAGGGGAGTAATACTCCCTATACATAATTGTATGTGTGTGTTCAGAGGCTTTCTAAATGGTAAAGCCTACACAAGTTAAAAGTCTTTTCGTTAATTATGATGATATATATGTCACTCTGTTGTTTTCAACATGTGACACATGGTCACATCCAAGCCACCAGTAAGTCTTTTGGTTTTACCTCCAAAATCTGTCTCGACTCTTTCTGCATCTTTGCCACCATCTTGATCATCTCCTGCTTGGACCACTGTTAAGTGCTGCTTCCCTTCTTTTTCTCTCTAACCTATTCTCTGTTGACATACGCCAGGCAAAATGACCTTTTACGCCAGGCAATGTAAAAACGTATAGCTCCCTGCTAAAATAAGAAGATTAAGCCATAATTCTTTTTTTTTTTTTTTAATTTTTTTTAACGTTTATTTATTTTTGAGACAGAGAGAGACAGAGCATGAATGGGGGAGGGACAGAGAGAGAGGGAGACACAGAATCGGAAGCATGCTCCAGGCTCTGAGCCATCAGCCCAGAGCCCGATGCGGGGTTCGAACTCACGGACCGCGAGATGGTGACCTGAGCTGAAGTCAGACGCTTAACCGACTGAGCCACCCAGGCGCCCCTAAGCCATAACTCTTAGTGTGGCCCATTTCCTGGATAATCTGGTTCTGCCTGCCTCTGTCACTTCTTCTCGTGCGGCTCTATCCCTCACTTAACTTTGCCAAAGCTTCACTCCCATCGCCTTATTCTCAGACATGTGGAGTAATTTCTGACCTCAAGTCTGGTGCCTGGAAAAATCTCTGAATGACTGGCTCATACTCATTGGTGGGTCTCAGCCTAAGTGTCATCTCTTCAGAAGAGCCTTCTTTAAGTTATTCATCCCCCATTAACAGACCACCCTACACATTTCCTTTCTAGAAGTTATCTCCATTTAATTTTAACTTATTTGCTTGTATTTGTTTTTTTCTGTCTGTTGCACTAGTATATGAGTTTCAAAGGGCAGGTGCCTTGTTTGTCTTGTTCTGTATTATATTTCTAGTTTCTGCAGGCCTGGCACATATATTTGTTGAACGTGTTAATCCTTACAGTGTTGGAAGAGTAGGCCCTGGTGACTCATCTAATTATAACCTATTTTATATTTTCTGATTTTAGTGTTATCTCCCTAATGAGATCCTACAATGTTTGTGGGTATAAAGTAAACTCTTTACATTTTTCTTCACATACTAGGTGGTTAGCAAATACTTACTGAATTGAATTGGCATGATTTTCAGGATATATGTTTGGTCTTTTGTTCTGCTTCACAGAAACTAATTATGCTCTCCAGCAGAGTATCCATTGATGTAGACAAAGAACTGTGATGGACTGACCTTTCCTTGTGTCACTTATGCTGCCATTATTGTTTGTCTGGTCTTCCCAATAGACCCTCAGTCTTCTGGGAGGAGTGTGAAGATGCTAAAGGAGCGTCCAGGGATGGCAGAAGACCCCCAGCAACAGATGGGTGTTCCTGTGGTAAAGCTGGAGAAAGAGTTGCCATGGGCCAAGGGAAGGGAGGACCCTAGTCCTGAGACTTTTCGTCTGAGGTTTCGGCAGTTCCGCTACCAGGAGGCAGCTGGTCCTCAGGAAGCCCTCAGGGAACTCCAGGAACTCTGTCGCCAGTGGCTGAGGCCTGAGCTGCATACCAAGGAGCAGATCATGGAGCTGCTGGTGCTGGAGCAGTTCCTGACCATCCTGCCACGGGAGTTCTATGCCTGGATTCGGGAGCATGGCTTGGAGAGTGGCAAGGCTCTTGTGGCCATGGTGGAGGACTTCACAGAGAGAACGTTGGAGGCCAAGGCGGTGGGTGAGAAGGGGGTATCTGGGTCTTGTTTTGTCGGTATGGGAAGGGGACATTTAAAGAATTGAAAGGTTTGAAGAAGCAGTGGGAGTAGATGAGGCGTACAGTCTCTTTCATCTGCTCCCAGACTCCCTGAGGTACTTTTTGGAAGGCAGTGGAGTTTTCAGCATGAGAAGCCATTCCCAAGGAAGATGCAGGGCCTGTAGAAGAGCTGTTAGCTTCCTTTCTGGTCATCAGGACAAAGGCCTGGCCATATTTCCTTTGTGAGCCCCAGGCCCAAAGAAGGTAGTCGTGACCAATTTGAAGATCCCTCATAGACTCCTTCTCTTTGGGCAGAGATGCATGTGGAAAGTGGGGAATTCCAATTGGGTGAATATTATTATTAAGAAGCATTGTCTAAACAGTGCTGTTTCGCTATCTGGGACGTTGGCTCAAGTGGCTCACGTTAGTGGTTCTGTGGTGGTGTTCTGGTGACACCAAGTAACTGCATCTCAGATGCTTCCTTGGGACTCTGGCCACATGTTTGTCATTCTGTGGTATAGTCACCTTATTGTTGGCTGGGAAAGAAGAGAGTAGGACTGAACATTACTGTTTTGCTTGCAAGTAATCATCTTTCTTCAGTTTATTCTTCCTTTTCCTACTGCAGTTATTCGTGACTTCCTCTGTAATCCTAAGAATTATTTTTTTATTCTCAATTCAGGAGCTTAAAAGTAGACCAAGAAGGGCCTGTTTTTGTGAGTGTATCACAGTGTGAGTTGTCCTGATTTTCCTCGCTGTTTTTAGAGCAAGTTTTTCTCACTAGCTAATTCACTGCTGAATCAAGGCTTTGTATTTTTTACTTTCAGCATTTATAATTGGGGGATTTTTTTCCTAGTAGGGAGCATTTTGGGCTAAAGTTGTCAACCAAACAATATTTAGTCTCTCTGTGATATTATTCCTGGTGGAATTTGGTCAGTATTGAGGCAGGCAGGAGGGACCCTTGTAAAAGGGCAGGGACACATAACAGTTGCTCGGAGCCTGATAAAGAGAGGTTAACCTCTTTTTCACCTTCTCACTGATGTCCTGGGGAAGAGCTGAGCCGGCTTTGTCCTCCTCTTGCAGTTGGAATGGTCCTTTTCTTTGTTCTCTTTTTAGGTTTTAATTCAACTCCCTCACCCAGGCCTCATTCTAATAGGTGTTGGGGACTGTTCTTAGGTTCCATGCCTCGTGCAGGGAGAACGGGAGGAGACAGCACTTTGCAGAGGCCCTTGGGAACCAGGTGTTCACCTGGGGCCAGTGGAGGTCAAGCCTGAGTGGGGGATGCCCCATGGGGAAGGAGTTCAAGGCCTAGACCAAGGCACTGAGGAGCAACTCAGTCAAGACCCTGGAGCTGGGACACAAGCCTTCCAGGAGCAGGGTAAGATGTGAACAGTAAAGAAGTAAGGATGCAGAAAACTGCACTTTGTGACCCTCCTTTACAAGCCCAGCAATTGATAAATAAGTTATCTGTGAGCTGTAATTAGGAGTTTTCCTGATTACTTCCTTGACTTCAGTAGGAAACAGATGAAGTGAAATTGTTTTCTATACCTTGACTCTCTGATTTTTGCAGGGGATATCTGGGGTTGTGCTCTCTTACCATTTCTTCTCTTCTTTCCCTCACATCCCTTCTAGAAACCTCCTGGAAATATGCAGGTGACATAGGGGGATTTTTTAAGTGGGCAGACAAACCATATCCCTAAAAGTAATGTATGACTTCATTGTGTTACTGAATCTCAAAGAGGGTTATTCCCAGAGTGTGACCAGAGAGCATGAATAGCCTTCAAGGGCCAGGGTACATTGGGTCGAGACCATCTGCCCAGTTGAGAAGAGGGTAGGTCTGTGTGGAGTCTCCTTAAGGTTCCTGGGTTCTGTGTGTCAGGCAGTGGACACCTTTGAACAAGCTAACTACAAGACAGCACTAATCTTTCTCATGCTTTTTTTCCCCTTTGCTTAGCTCTGCCAGTTCTTCAGGCTGGTTCTGGCCTCCCTCCAGTGAACACCAGAGACCAAGAGATGGCAGCTGGGTTCCTTTCAGCTGGACCCCAGGTGAGCTGTACTTCTGCTTTTCTGACGTTGCTTTGAATGAGATTCACCTTCCCCAAAGTTTCCCTGCACAACAAAGCGCCGCCCACAAGTTGAATTATTGTACCTTTCTTGTTCTGATGGATATGGTAGCTTTGTTTTCTCCACTTTGTCATCCTGATTTGTTGAGTTGAGCCTTATGCCTTAGGGCCCAGGCATGAGGCTCAATTCAGTTGATTTTATTGCTCTGTGACTTTTTTTTTTTAATTGACTCTGTATTACTTTTTACTGAGGAGGAAGACATTATTGATAGAAACCCTATAAGCTTGATCTAGGCAGTGGTGGTCGATCAGGAAATCAGTACCCTTTGTAGATCGTCTTTACGGATACTTTTGCTGCTGCTTTTCCTTGGGATCCTCTCCTCCTCCCGCGTCAGCAGGAATGTAGCTGACTCAGGGTTGGAGACTCCCTGGAACACTGAGCAGAGTGTTCCCTCTGGCCTCTACCCCGACTACACCAAGATTTGGCCTTGTTTGACTTCTTTGCCTGCCACATATGGGGGTAATGAGCACAGTTGGGGCACTCCTGTCATGTCTACTCTGTGTTGAGTATTACCAGGGAGGTGGGAGATTTCCAGTGTGGCACCTTTTTGAAGGGGACAGTGAGTGTTTTGTTTTTTATTTCGAGAGAGAGAGAGAGAGAGCAGGGAAGGGGCAGAGAGAGAGGGAGAGATTGAGAATCCCAAGCAGGATTCCGCATTCAGTGTGGAGTCCAGTGCAGGGCTTGATGTGGGGCTCGAACACATGAATCATGAGGTCATGACCTGAGATGCAATCAAGAGTTGGATGCTTAACCAACTGAGCCACCCAGGTGTCCCAGAGACAGTGAGTTTTAAAGTGAAGAGTCCTTATAGAAGGAAGGTAGAAGGAAAGGGGTCATTTGCCAGAAAAAAATAATGACTCAAATCTGGTCTAGCTAAAGCACTGTTTGGGCAAGTTTTATGCC
This sequence comes from Leopardus geoffroyi, assembly GCF_018350155.1. NCBI lineage: Eukaryota > Metazoa > Chordata > Mammalia > Carnivora > Felidae > Leopardus > Leopardus geoffroyi. The sequence goes on from NC_059340.1 coordinate 6,661,539, forward strand.
TGTACCATTTCCTGTTTCTGTTTCCCTAGCATGTGTTTTGGAGGAGATGAAGGATGATAGCATGTTTTAATTTTTCCAGACCCTCTTTTTTGCCGTAATAGTTCTTCATGGTGTTGTGGATGATAGTGAATTTATTTTATTTTATTACTATTTTTTTAAATGTTTATTTTAGGGGCGCCTGGGTGGCGCAGTCGGTTAAGCGTCCGACTTCAGCCAGGTCACGATCTCGCGGTCCGTGAGTTCGAGCCCCGCGTCGGGCTCTGGGCTGATGGCTCAGAGCCTGGAGCCTGTTTCCGATTCTGTGTCTCCCTCTCTCTCTGCCCCTCCCCTGTTCATGCTCTGTCTCACTCTGTCCCAAAAATAAATAAACGTTGAAAAAAAAAAAAAAAATGTTTATTTTAGAGAGAGACAGAGAATGTGTGTGTGCACAAGCAGGGGAGGGACAGAGAGAGAGGGAGACACAGAATCTGAAGCAGGCTTTGCACTGTCAGCTCAGAGCCTGATGTGGGACTCAAACCCACGACTGTGAGATCATGATCTGAACTGAAGTCAGTTGCTTAACTTACTGAGCCACCCAGGCGCCCAATACTGAATTTATCTTAATACAGTATTGTTCTTAAGACAAGGCCTGCCCAAATATTTACTTCCCTTTGAGGGAAGATCAGTTTTATTTTTTATTTATTTATTTTTAAAAAAATTTTTTTTTTTCAACGTTTATTTATTTTGGGACAGAGAGAGACAGAGCATGAATGGGGGAGGGGCAGAGAGAGAGGGAGACACAGAATCGGAAACAGGCTCCAGGCTCTGAGCCATCAGCTCAGAGCCTGACGCGGGGCTCGAACTCACGGACCGCGAGATCGTGACCTGGCTGAAGTCGGACGCTTAACCGACTGCGCCACCCAGGCGCCCCGGGAAGATCAGTTTTAGATGAAGGGATAAATAGCTCTGGGTCTTGATCAAGCTTGAGGATTGAGTGGAGGCAATTGAAAAGCAGGAATTAGGTGTTGTGGTTGTTAGGGTACAACCTAGGTGTCTGCAGCAGAGACTCAGAAATATAGTAGCTCAGACAAGTCCATTACTTCCCTGTCATTAAACTATCAAGAGGTAGGGACTTGTGCTCCCAAGACCATCTAGGGGTCTGGTTCCTTCTGTCTCTTGCTCTGTTCTTCCCTAGAGTATTATCCCTCTGTTTGCTTCCGCTTTTAGACTCTTCCTACTTTGGGATTATTTCTTTATCCATAACACTCTTCTGTTGTTTCAGGGGTTGGGGCCATTTAAAGATATGACTCTGGCCTTCCCTGAGGAGGAATGGAGACATGTGACCCCAGCCCAGATAGACTGTTTTGGGGAATATGTGGAACCCCAGGACTGTGGGGTCTCACCTCCAGGTAAGACTGTTTCCATCCCAAAGGTAAGAAACTGAGAAGTTGTGAAAGTTACAGGTTGGAGTTTTTGCCCTTGCCCCAGATTTCAGAACCTGGTGCTACCAACAAAAGAAGGTAAGTAAATGGGTCCAAGGAAAGAGTGTGGACCCAGGGTTTAAGGAGCCGGGCATGTGCTTTCCTGTCGGGAGAGGAACCAACGAGGGGGCAAGAAAACACAAGGTAGTTGTACTGGCTGTGATGAGACAGGTTGCTCATTAGGATTCCTGGAGCACCTGTTCTGTCTCTGACTGAAGAGTACCCACGCAGGCTTGAAAGCAAAAGACGATCTTGTGTCTCGTTCCCTCAGCAGGGATTTATTGAGTGTCCCTCAGGCACTGGCTCCAACTTTGCAGCTTTGTGTTGGGGCAGGACTAACGGTAGGGAAGCCTTCGGAGCACCAGGCATGTGTACAGAGAATGCCCAGCTGCTCGATGTGGGCCCCTGTCACAGAGCAAGCAGAGCCTGGGCTCGGTCTGTCTCAGGTGGTGGCCAGGTTTTACCTGGGGTTGGAGCTGGAAGGGTGAGACCATGATGCACATGGAAAGTGCTCACAGGAGGAGGAGCAGCAAGAGAAGGAGGAAGAGTGAGCCTGGCGAAGTACAGGGAGAGGCCCTGGCGGGGAAGCCGGGGAGGGCACTGCAGGGGCTGGAGACTGCCGGAGTGGTGGTATGTCTGCAGGTTGGAGAGGGAGAGGAAAAGAAACGTGAGTGGGAACAACCCTTTCCTCTGTTCCCTCTGCTTTTCTTTTCATAACTTTTTGAGTATGTGCTGACTGCTCATCTGTCCTGACTTCACCCCACCTGGCATTTTTCCATCTTGAAATATGTTGAGGGATAAATGAGAGTATCACTGTACTGCCTTTAGTGCATGAGAGAACCGGTCCTGGCTCCACCACTTACTGTGACCTTTCTGGGCTTCCGTTTCTTCAGTCGCAAAACGGGCACATTCACAGAGCTCTCATGGCGTCGTGAGGATTAAGTGAGATGATAAATCTTAGCATTTGGTGAATATGATAGTGTTAGATACTTTTATTAGCTATACAAATATTATTCCTTTATGAGTCAGTCAACATTCATTTATTCACCCAAAAATATTTATTTGGTATTGTGGCCAGTACTCTGCCAGTCACTATGAAGAGTTAAAGTCCCTTGCCTTTGCGATCTTAGCAGTTCATATGAAGAGTCCAAATGCACGGAATAATGGTCATTATGGAGTAGTGTAAGGGGCCCTAGAGGAGGGGCTCAGGAGACCTGGGTCCAGGACAGGGTTGTCACACCATGGCAGTGATGCGAGTGGCCAAAGGATGCCAACATGTGTTACAAAGAGATGTAAGACTTCTTTTTTTATTAAAAACTATTATTAAAAAATGTTTATTTGTTTTTGACAGAGAAAGAGAGAGAGAGAGAGAGGGGAGGGGAGGGGCAGAGAGAAAGGGAGACACAGAATTCGAAGCAGGCTCCAGGCTCTGAGCTGTCAGTACAGAGCCTGACATGGGGCTTGAACCTATGAACTGTGAGATCATGACCAGAGCAGAAGTTGGACGCTTAATCGACTAAGCCATCCAGGCGTCCTGAGATATAAGACTTCTGTAGATGGTAGAGGATGTGGAAACCTTCAGACATAACCATGCGGTTCAGGACCTCTTGCAACACAGCTGAGATGGTGGGGATACCAATATTCTAGTGCTTTGATGCCCCCAGGGACCCTCTGCTGGTGATGCTGCTGTGTGTTGGAATGATTCTGCCCTCTTACTCCAGAGGATTTTTATACCTGCCCCGCCCCCCGTCCCTGCCATCTGACTGTTCTAGAGACTCTGGTTGTATTCTTGTGCTGTTCTCACTGTTTCAAACGACCCAAGCACTTCCATAAGCATTTATGTGGAGTCTGGGTGGGCCAAGGTCCATTTCCCACGCATACTGTCTACTGGCTGTCTCAGCCTTCAGGTCTTCCTGTGATTTATTCCCATGTACTTGTGGCTCCTGCATTGATAGCTGTTTTGGATTAGGCCTGAGAAACTAGAATTCTATGATACATAATACCTAGCACATACTCACATCTCCCCAGGGTCCAGCTAAGACTCGTGCATTGCATTTAGTGTCAGTTTTACTATTCGTAGCACCTGAAAACTGGAAATTACCCAAATGAATATCAGTCAAGTTCATAAATAGATTACAATATATTCTGACAGTGTCATACCAATGAAAAAGAACATAGTGTAACTATAGCTACATTCCATAATATGGGTGAATCTTTTAAGGATAATAATGAGCGGAAGCATCCAGAAACAATATTTGAATCCACTACACAAAGTTCAAGACCAGGTAAAAGTACTTTATGCTGATAAAAGTTTGAATAGCATGTTAGCCAGGGGGCGGCAGAATATAGTCACCGGAGGGGCTGGTAGAGGGCTTTCTGGATACTGGTAGTTTCTTGAACTGGATGCTTTTTATATAGTTGTGTTCATTATGAAAATTCTTTGAATTCTACAGTTATGTTTTGTGCATCTTTCATGGAAAGTTTATAGAAGAATCTGTCAGAGGTGACAGCTGTGTCCTTCATATTTGTTTAGGCATGTGATGTTTTCCTTTTTGTGTTTTAATGGCCTTACCTGAAAGGACCCTTTCTGTGCCTAAGTGCTGCTTGTCATTTTTGTCTCTTTCTCTCTCCTTTTTTTTTTTTTAAGATTTTATTTTTAAGTAATTTCTATACCCAATGTGGGGCTTGAGCTCACAGCCCTGAGATCAAGAGTCACATGCTATATTGACTGAGCCAGGTACCCCTCCTCTCTTTTTTTCTGTCTTGGCTCTTTTGCTCCCTAGGGCCTTCCCTTTTGTTCACCTCCCCTTCCGCCTGTTCTGTAAACAATTGTTCTGTTAATTTAGAGAGAGTGAAACAGGGATCAGAGAAAGAACTTCTAGAAGGGTTGAGGCATTTCAGCAGCATTCACGTGCATTTCAGTCTGGTAGAAGTCAGTGACAGATCGGATTCATTCATTCATCTAGTAGTTCGTAAGCCTGTGACAGTCTCCCAGGAGACCCAGATTAATAAAATCTGGTTAGGTGGAGGGAGGAGCGGGGGCAGGGACCGTGTGCTGAGCAAGTGTATGGAGGCTATGGAGAACTCTCAAGTAGCCCACCTGGATGGAATAAGCTGGAATAGGTTTATAATCTCTAGGGCAGGGAGAACACCTTGAGGAATGTAAAATGGCATTTTCAACAAGGTCGTGTATAAATAAGTGCACAATAAACAAAGTGCTAATTCAGTATAAATGTGCTGAAGAGACATAGCTAAGAGAGCAATCAGGGAATGTTTCTTCAAGGAAATCATTGAGTTAGATTTAGAAGGAAATACAAGTTTGAGTTAGAAAATTAACTGAGAGCACATTAAGATTTGGCAGACTATTCTGTAAAAAAGATATGGAGAGTTTTAGCTCAGGTTGCTACAATAGAATATTACAGGCCAGTGACTTAAAACAACAAACATTTATTTCTCCGAGTTCTGGAGGCTGAGAAGTTCAAGATCAAGGTTCCTGTAGATTCAATGTCTGGAGAGCGCCCTCCTCCTGGCTTGCAGCTGGCTGCCACCTCACTGTCTTCACATGGCAGACAGAGTGAGATTGTGGGATTGAGGGATCTATCCTGTGTCTTTGCCTCTCCCATCATGAGGGATCATGCTCACATGATTTCTGTGCTAAGAGCTCTGGTTTCCCTTCCTCTTTTTATAAGGACACTGATCCCATCATGGGGGCTCCACCCTAATGACTGTACCTTATAACTTCCTGAACAGCCCATCTCCTGATATCATCATGTTGGAGCTTAGGTTTTCAACCTATGAATTTGGGGAAGACACAAACATTCAGTCAGTAACAAAGTGGGAAAAGGTAAAGTGAAGTCTGGTTTTAGAGTCCATGAAAGAAAACTGTATTGAGGTTATTGGTCAAAGGGAAAAAGAAAGAACTGTTAATGGGACATCTTTAGAAGCCAAGTTCTAACATAGAACTTTACTTTCATAACTGCTACAGAATTAGCTTGTATCTCCTTTGTCCTGTAGGCATTGGGAGCAAGGAAAAGGAGTCTAAAACCCAGCAGGCAGACCTCAAGGGGGCGCTTGCTCGGGTGACGGCAGAGAGGTTTGGGGAAGCCACACTCCAGAGCCCTGAGCTTGGAAGAACCTGTGAGCAGGAGCCCAGTAGCTCTGTGGGAAACATGCCAGGGCCGCCTCCTCCTCAGCATGCTGTCATACCCCTGCCCGATGACCTCAAGACCCACAGCTCCTTTTGGAAGCCTTTTCAGTGCCCCGAGTGTGGAAAAGGCTTCAGTCGGAGCTCAAATCTTGTCAGACACCAGCGAACCCATGAAGAAGAGAAATCCTATGGGTGTGTCGAGTGTGGGAAGGGGTTCACCTTGAGAGAGTACCTCATGAAGCACCAGAGAACCCACCTGGGAAAGAGACCCTATGTGTGCAGTGAGTGCTGGAAAACGTTCAGTCAGAGGCACCACCTCGAGGTCCACCAGAGGAGTCACACAGGGGAGAAGCCTTACAAGTGTGGTGACTGCTGGAAAAGCTTTAGCCGGAGGCAGCATCTGCAGGTGCATCGGAGAACTCACACAGGGGAGAAGCCCTACACTTGTGAGTGCGGCAAGAGCTTCAGCAGGAACGCAAACCTGGCTGTGCACCGGCGAGCCCACACCGGGGAGAAGCCGTATGGGTGCCAGGTGTGTGGGAAGCGGTTCAGTAAAGGGGAGCGATTGGTCAGACACCAGAGGATCCACACTGGGGAGAAGCCCTACCACTGTCCAGCCTGCGGGAGGAGCTTCAACCAGAGGTCCATCCTCAATCGGCATCAGAAAACTCAGCATCGCCAGGAGACCCTGGCACAGTAAGGATGCACCTTTTTTACGAAAGGAAGGTGCTGGAAGGTGTAGGACCTTTCAGGATCGCCAAGTGGAGGGAGATCCCATTGGAGGATGCATTTGTCTTTCCTCACTGAAGGGCTTTGAGGAGGGAGTGGTAGAGTGATAGGGTGCAGAAAGGCACTTTGACCCATTTTCTTTCCATTTGTTGTCAAACAAAAGCAAGGCAATGCCTGATTTATTTTGAGTTTCCAGAGAGCACAGCACCTCACGTCTCTTATCCAAGTGGTGCAAACTGTTTTTTACTGTCTTTTGGGAAATTATATCCTGAACTTCAGTTCAGGTTGAAGTTTTTCTCCTTCATTGGGATTTCATATACGCCTCTCGAGCAAGTCTGACAAAGTTTTGTCCCATGTTGGCAAGTTACACCTCATTGTGATGAGGGCTGTATCGACCTGCAAAATCATTAGTTCAGACTCTGCCTCTCTTCTGTTCCATTTAACAAGTATTTATTGAACAGCTACTGTGTCTGATGCTGGGAGCACAGTGGTGAATGAGGCACATGAGCTGTGGGCCTCCTGGAACTGGTGATTTAGCAGTGGGAACACACACAGAACCATTAATAGCTCCAGACATTCTAAGTTATGTTTGTGGTACGTGCTGTTTGAGAGGGTAGTCTTCTGGTGCTCACTCGTTCTGCCCTGCCACTCAGGTGCTGGATCTTCCCCTCCCTAGTTAGGATCTCTCAGGCAGCCTTGTTTATTTTACTTTATTTTTACCCCCTTTGTCTCTGTAACAGCATACCCTCATTTGTATAGTTTCCCCATTATTCCTTGTACTGTAACAACTATCCACCCATCCAATAGGAAATTAATATTTTGCTATTGATTACCGAATAAACATGAAAGTATTTTAAAAAGTGTTCAGTTCTATATAAAGATCTAATTAAATAAGTCTGAAAGATGAACTATTATTAATACACTGTATTTGATGGCATTTTATAGCATATAAGATGCTTTTTTTTCTATTTTCACTTTATCATTCCACACATATTTATTGAGGCCCAATAGTGTGCCAGGAACTCTTAGGTGCTTGCCATATATCAGTAAATAAAATGGGAGAAGTCCCTGACCTCGTGGAGCCTACATTTTAGTGAATATATTTGATCTTCAGAACCTCCTAAGGTGGAACCCATGGGTACTCCCATAAACTCTCTGGACCTGGGATCTGAGCCTTTGTCCTTGGTCCTTGTCAGTGTCTTGCCTTGAAATGCATTCGCCACCTACCTCTTGCTACCGGATAGTCTTCTGTCAATACATCTAGATCCTTGTCATCTGAGAGGCTCTCAGTTGCCAACTGGGACTGATGAGGTGGTAGCGATGTGTTTTACATAAGTGCCGATTCAGGCAAAATAGAGATGTTTGTAGGCATTTAAAAATACTTAATGACGGGGCGCCTGGGTGGCGCAGTCGGTTAAGCGTCCGACTTCAGCCAGGTCACGATCTCGCGGTCCGTGAGTTCGAGCCCCGCGTCGGGCTCTGGGCTGATGGCTCAGAGCCTGGAGCCTGTTTCCGATTCTGTGTCTCCCTCTCTCTCTGCCCCTCCCCCGTTCATGCTCTGTCTCTCTCTGTCCCAAAAATAAATAAACGTTGAAAAAAAAAAAAAATGAGAAGATACAGTATTTGTACTGTTTACACTTTCTTATTTTGCCATCACTAAAAGGTTTCCTTTCTGTTTAAAATTCTGTTTTTTTTTTTTTTTAAATTTTTTTTTTTTTTCAACGTTTATTTTATTTTTGGGACAGAGAGAGACAGAGCATGAACGGGGGAGGGGCAGAGAGAGAGGGAGACACAGAATCGGAAACAGGCTCCAGGCTCTGAGCCATCAGCCCAGAGCCTGACGTGGGGCTCGAACTCACGGACCGCGAGATCGTGACCTGGCTGAAGTCGGACGCTTAACCGACTGCGCCACCCAGGCGCCCCTAAAATTCTGTTTAAAATATCTGTGTAATGAGCATGGACTACAATGCAGTGTTGTTGTAGTGCTATGCTTTCAAATGCTGGACGCTGGGTGAGTTTGTCTTTTGTTGACATGGTACTATAATTATTTAAAAAAAATTTTTTTTTTTCAACGTTTATTTATTTTTGGGACAGAGAGAGACAGAGCATGAACGGGGGAGGGGCAGAGAGAGAGGGAGACACAGAATCGGAAACAGGCTCCAGGCTCTGAGCCATCAGCCCAGAGCCTGATGCGGGGCTCGAACTCACGGACCGCGAGATCGTGACCTGGCCGAAGTCGGACGCTTAACCGACTGCGCCACCCAGGCGCCCCAACATGGTACTATAATTATAAGATGTGATTTGTTTTGTGGCGCCTTTTAATATTAGATTCTTTTACTCTAAGGTTTTTTTTCTCCCCATTTTTTATTGTAAATCAGATAAATGATGACTTCAACACAGTTGTATTACTCAGTCTACTTTGAAACACATTATTTTATCACATATTTCTTAGATAACTATGGTAGATAGCCATGATGTTTAATTTTGATTTAGCAGATGATTTCCTGGCCTCTCCACTGTCTCCATGAGCCTCTAGTAGCCAGGCCATAAATATATCTGAGATGTCATCCACTATCTGAGACACTAGGCTGCTTCTCCTTAGCAGTGTTGTGATCCAGTTGCAGAATCAGCTCTTTTTTCCCCACTTCCCAGACAAGCTTGGCAAAGCTTGTAGCCAGCTAGCAGCCAAACCCAGGGAAAGGCTTTTCATGAGTCTCTGGCTTCTGGTCTGTAGGACCTGGGGGCTGACCTGGCTTGAGCTTGGCCTTCTCTAGGAGGTCCATATTCCAAAGCTAGGTGAGGAGTGTTGGGCCACTACAGGCTGGGAGTTGCTCATCAGTGGTCTTCCTGTTTACCTGAATTAAATGGTTAGATTCTTTTTGATAATATGCTTAGCCAAATAGGACTGTGGGTTTTCAGCCAATTGGAATCTCTCTTCAGAGAAACTAAGGTAGGAGCCAGGCCTTGCCTTTTTTCTTGGGCGCCTGTATCTGCTTTGAGACCAAAGTTCATGGATGATGCCTCAAACAGCCTCAAAAAATTTTTTCCATGGAATTTTAGTAGCATGTATTTTTGTTATGTATTCAAATGTTAAATATTTTTCTGTATTTTTCTATTTAGAGATTTTTTTATAATAGAAAATTTCAGACATATATAATGAATCCCCATGTATTCATTATTTGGCTTTACCCATTGTAAACTCCTAGCTGATCTTGTTTTATGTCTATACCCTTTTCCCTGTCTTCCTACCCTACTGAAGTATTTCAAAACAGCTCTCAAATACTGTCTATAAATATTTCAGTGTGTACCTCTGAAAGATAAGAACTCCTTGAGGGACGCCTGGGTGGCTCAGTCAGTTAAGTGTCCAACTCTTGATTTTGGCTCAGGTTATGACCTCACAATTCGTGAGATCAAGCCCCGCGTTGAGCTCTGTGTTGACAGCGTAGGGCCTGCTTGGGACTCTCTCTTTTCCTCTTTCTCCTGTCTCTCTCTGCTCTTTCCCTGCTCGCACTTGCTCTCTCAAAATAAACTCTTTGCAAAAGAAAACCCACAATACTATTATCATACCAATAAAAATAATTTCATAATTTGCAATTAATGTTTTCTTAAAAAGCACATACTTTTAAAAAGTTTATTTGAATTAGGATCTAAATAAGATGCATAAATTGTAATTGGTTGCTTTGTCTTCTAAGTCTTACAATGTATAGTTCCTATTTTTTCTCTTGAAATTCATTCATGGAAGCAACTGCATTATTTATTTATCCTGTAGAATTTCTTGTCTTTGAATTTTGCTGTTTGCATACCCATGACGTTATTTAATATGTTTTTTTGCCCTCTATATTAACCAAAAACTTAAAGGAATAACCAAATTCATTTCTTGTATTTTGGCAAGAACACATTATAGATGATGGCATGTCTGGTTGTTTCTCTCTGATGTTAGGATCCTAGATGTATTTATTTCATAAATTCTATAAATGATTCATTTATTAGCTGGAATGCTTCTGTCAGAAATTTTCCCTCATTAACCATTAGGTTTCTTAGATAGAGTTCACAGGAAAGGAAATGCTTGATTCGTCCTTTTGCCTGTTTTCACAATAATGATCTGGTTGCTTTGTTTTCTGTAATTGTGATCAGGTATTTTTTCAATCAGAATACATTCATGGATTTTGGATTTACAGCCAGTCCACTGTACTTCTTGATGCTCAGATCATTTCACTTTTGGTCATTGGGAGCGTTTTCAACTTGCCTCCTGATTCCTTTTGACATAACTCTAGTCATCTTTGATAGCTTCTTTATTTTCTGATAGGACAAGATGTTGCAAACTCCTCTTGTACATTTCCTGCTCCCTTTGAGAGTGAAGAGAAGTGCTATTAATTATGCCAGGACAATATGGTAAAGTGGGACTCCAGGACAGATGGGGATATTTGGTCACCTTATATACAGCCCTTATCGTGTGTGATTGGGTGTCTGTGGTTTCTTCACCCAATTATAATGTTGGGCACTTTCAGGGCTGGCAGGTAGTGTGTCCCATGCTGCTGTGATAATGAAGAGTGCCACTCCAAGGGGTATGACCTTTGTAAGAGAAACCCCTTTTTATACCTTGGGTGGTGACTTTCTGCCCAAGGTCTGTCCTGGGGAGCTATTGCATTAAACATTTGCTTTTCAAAATGTATGCCATGAATGTTATCAGCAGCCTGATTAACTATATTTCAGTACTTTCAGGTCGTCTTTTATTCCAGCCTAGGGGCAATTTGAAGAGCCCTTGTTTCTTAAAAAGTAAGTTGGTTTCAAGTTCATCATGCAACACAGGCTGACTTTATCTACTTCTGAGGTGAGGAAAGTAACTATCAGGAACATGTTTCTCTAGAGTCTACTTGCCCTTTTATTTTTTTATTTGTATTCTATTTTTAATTTTTTTTAAAGTTTATTTATTTTGAGAGAGTGTACATGAACGAGCATGTGAGTGGGGGAGTGGCAGAGAGGGGGAGTGAGAGAATCCCAACCAGGCTCCACACTGGCATTACAGGGCTGATATGAAATTCAAGATCATGACCTGAACTAAAATCAAGAGTTGGATGCTTAACTGACTGAGCCATCCAGGAGCCCTGCTACTTGTTCTTTTACAATTTAGCCAGTTTCTAAGCCTCTGCACTACTAATATTTTGTGCCAGGTAGTTCTTTGTTTTGGAGGCTGTCCTTGCTGTTTTGTGCATCAGCCTACTACATGCTAGTAACACTCCCCAATCATAACAACTAAGGAGGTTTCCAGACATTTCCAAATGTCCCCTGGGTGGCAAAATTGACCCTTGCTGAGAATCACTGCTTGTAACATTCAGGATAATTGCTGTTGCGAATTAGATGTTTTGTTTTTTTCTAATTTAAATTTTAGTTAGCCAACATAGAATGCAATATTGATTTCAGGAGTAGAATTTATTGATTCATCACTTACAGCATGCAATGCTCATTACAACTGCTCTTCTTAAGTACCCATCATTCATCTAGCCCATTCCCCCCCCCCCCCCCCCATTAACCCTCAGTTTGTTCTCTATCTTGTTAAGTAGTTGGTTTAGTTAGTGAAAGAAAGGACTGGCATTTCAAGGACTAGAGCTATTTCCTGCTAAGCTTAGTACCCCAGCCTAACTTTCTAGCGAACAAAGCTTTACTAGAGATCACTGGGATTAAATGTAGTATTGCCATGTAGAGCCAAGAGCTATTGAGATAGAATCTCAGGATAGAGGCCTGGAAACTCTAAAACCTAGGTGGTTTCTATGCAGGCAACCTGGCTCATTGCTTTGGGTTCTTTTCAGACAAGCACCTGCCACAGAGCCTCTATATCACAGAGAACTTTTGCTTGGGGCCCAGATTCGCCTTTCTCAGTAAATGCATGTGTGTAGTGGGGGCCACTTAAACTCAATGCAGCCAATGCCAGCCTTTTTTCCTTCATAATAAGGTCCTCAAGGCACACAGTAGACAGTAAATATTTCAATGAAAGGTCTGGATTTCTGCTTTTTTAGTAGCTATAATGGTCATAAGAGTGCCTGAGAAAGAAACATGACATCACATTGCCCCTAGTGGCCCTTCTGATATGGCTGACATCTCTAGCTGTTGTGCTACCAACTGCAGTCACATCGAATTCACTTAGAAATGCCATAAGCCAAAGAAATTCACTGGGGCTTCCTACAATTTTGTATTCCTATCTTATTTTTTCCCTTTTATCTCAGTTTCTGAAGGACACATTTCTAAAGATTTATCATGTCCAACCTATCCCCAGTATTGACACATTTCAATAAAAAATTTCAGTAAAAATTTGTTCACGACAGGGAGGGCGGGCACCGTTCTCCCTTGTGTTTGTTGCTGGGAATCTGAACTGCTAAGAGTGAGGATGGAGAGGGTTGGGTAAGGCAGGTGTCGTCCCTTGGTAAACAGAGGGACTTGGGAGGAGCAATTCCAGTTTCCTGGAAGGGTGAATGGGCTCCAGTAGAATGGCTGCCATTGCTGCCACATGCTGTAGCCATAGCTCTGTCATCTGAGTGGCCAGAGACCAGGAAATGGCCGTACTCCCAAGAGCTCACCTCATATGTTTCCCTTCCTTAGTAAAAACCATAATCTCTGGAAAAGGTAGTAGATTAAACTTTAGATAGATTGGAAACAAAGAGGTGGCACGAGTCTATACCTTGTGACTCCCACCTCTGGTAGCTATTTGAGTATTACGTTATCTCTGTGTCTGTCAAACAGTTGAGGAAAATCTGATCTACATCACCTAGAGATTTCATTGACTCCTGCAAAAGCTCAGCCTGTTGTATGAACAGGAAAAGTGGAATGAACAATAAGTGGTTTCTCATCAAGAGCCAGTCTTCTTACTAGGTTTCTCCAGTCTTTAAGGGTTCCTGCTGCCTGAACTGAGGTGCTAATGGAAGGACTGGAAAGTAAGAGATGGAAAAAATCCCAGCAGTTAAAACAGTGTGGAACTCATTCGTAAATAGACCAATGGAATAGCAGGAAAGGTTGAGAAATAGCCCTGGCTCTGTACTGAAGAGGTTAATTTTTTTAAAAGTCACATTGGTATAATTGGATAGCTATTTGGAGAAAGATAAAAATAGACCCACTTCTCACATCATATCCAAGAGTGAACTCCAGATGTATCAGGGATGTAACTAAAAAATGAAACTACCCAAGTACCAGAAGACACTGCGGATGAATTCCTCTAAAACATGGGTTCAGGGAAAAGGCTTTAAAACTATGGCTTAAAATCCAGATGCACTAGGGGCGCCTGGGTGGTGCAGTCGGTTAAGCGTCCGACTTCAGCCAGGTCACGATCTCGCGGTCCGTGAGTTCGAGCCCCGCGTCGGGCTCTGGGCTGATGGCTCAGAGCCTGGAGCCTGTTTCCGATTCTGTGTCTCCCTCTCTCTCTGCCCCTCCCCCGTTCATGCTCTGTCTCTCTCTGTCCTAAAAATAAATAAACGTTGAAAAAAAAAATTTAAAAAAAAATCCAGATGCACTAAAAGAAAAGATTGGTGCATTCCTACATAAAAATTTTGAGAACTTATGAATGGCAAAAACCATAAGCAAAGACAAATGACAAGTTGGAAGAAAATACTTGCAACATAACGCAAAGTTTCAGTATTTCTAATATATGAAGAACTTTGTAAAAAAAAAATGAGTTAACCCCCCAAACAAAACAACCCCACTGAAAAATTGATAAACTAGAGATCACAAAAAAAGATACCAAAATGGCTATTAATGATATAAAAAGATGTTCACCTTCGCTCAAAGTAAACTCCAATTAAAACTGCACTGAGAGATTTCTTTTCCATCACATTGGCCAAAATTCCAAAGCTTGACAATACACACTATTGATGACTTTGTGGGGAAACAAACAGGAATTCTTACCCATTGCTAGCAGAATGCAAAATAGTGCAGCCTCATGTGGAGGAGAATTTAGTAATAGCTAACAAAATTATGGATGAATTTACTGTAAAGCTATCCCTCTAACAATATGAAAATACACACGCACAACATTATTCATTACAGCATTCTTACTGCAAAAAATACTGGAAGCTGCATAAATATCCAAGATAGATGATTGAAAAAATTATGACACATCCACACAATGTAGTATTGTGCAAATTTTAAAAACATTATCATGGGGCACCTAGGTCGCTCAGTCAGTTAAGCATCTGATTCTTGGTGTCGGCTCAGGTTATGATCTCATAGTTTGTGAGTTCAAGCCCCACATTGGGCTCTGCGCTGGCTGCATGGAGCCTCTCTTTCCCTCTCTCTCTGCCCCTCCTCCACTCCCACTGTCTCTGTCTCTCTCAAAATAAATAAATACACTTTAAAAACGTAAAAAACATTGGGTCAGTTTTCACAATTGGAATATGAGTCTGGCTTAGGTAGAATCATATCAATGTTAAATGTACTAATGTTGATAATTGTGTTGTGGTTATGTAAGAGAATATCCCTGTTCTTAGGAAATACACACTGAAAAATTTAAGGATAAAGGACCATTGTGTATATGTGAGGAGGGGGAGGAAGGAGGAAGAAGAGGGAAGAAAAGAAACAAGGTAAAAATGTTAAGGATAAGTTAATCCAGGTTAAAGGGCTATATGGATACGTTGTACTATTGTCATTGTAACTTTTATGTAATTATTGAAAATTCTTGAAATTATTTTATTATAAAAATTTCAAGTGTTAAAAAAAAAGAACTAACATCATTTACTACTTCTGACCATGGGAGGAAAAGGGTCCCACGTACTTGTCCGATGATAATGGCCCTAAAGTGGGAGCAAGAGGGTGGCACAGCATATAGCTCACAAGATACACCAATTTAATCATACCTCATCTTGCTCAAGAGCTGCAGATTCATTCCCACATTTTTTTCACTGTGCATGGTGGGCCAAGCCTCCTTCATGCAGTGAATGAAGCTGGTGTGGCAGCTTTCTTTTCAGTGTCTTCATCCATATTCTTGATTTTGTGTAGGTGTACTCACAAAATACTTTCCATTCAGCCTTTAGACCGGTCATTTGCTTCAGGCCTTGTGACCTCTACAGGTGCTTTCAGCCACATTATACCTCCTGCCGCAAATTAGGGATCATCTTCCCCAAACCTGCTGGCTTTAGCCCATTGCTTCAGGGAGCATCTTTGGTCATTAATGTATGCTCTGGTTGATACATACGTACAGGTATCCCTGTGGGCATTCAATCTCACAGTGTTTTGGAATTATTTCATAATTTGTAATTTACTTGGTGCTTATGACAGACCTCTATGACAGTACAAAACTGATGGTCAAATAAATGAAATCTGGAGGGTTAACTGGTTTGAACAGCAATGAGTTAAAAGGGAAGAGTAAGCCTCATTGTAGAATTGTTGAATATGAAATAACAGAAGGGTTGTTAGATGTTGGGGACTGGTCTTTAGAAGGCAGGTCAGGGTTGAAAGCCTAGTTTTTTGGTGTGTTTTGTTTTGTTTTTTTAGAGTCAGTGGGTATGCCAGAAATTAGGCTTTCTGGGTGCCTATCACACACCCCTAGTATGTGATAGAGTTTACCTACCATCCAGTGACCCTGGGTATACATCTGGAAGCTCCCCCAATGCCAAGCCCTAGCAAACTTTGCAGGACCTCAGCTCCAGCCCACATCTAGTATCTTTACGCACGTTAGATCAGCAAGAGCTGTTATGCCTAGAGACCCATAACATTCCAGTGTCCTCACTGGTCCCTGACTGCTCTGTCACCCCCTACTCCAAATGTGACCCTGATGCCTCTCTGGTAAATCCTACCTGGCTCTGATCATACCTCTACCTTGAAGTACTTTATACTTCAGGAAACTCAGGGAAGGGGAGTAGTGGGACATGTAACTGGATTGTGTGGGGTTGGACTTTAGAAGATCATTTTCTCATAGAATAATGGCATCTGACTCAAAAGATCCAGTGTAGCAGATCTAGAAGTTAGTGATCCAGCTCCACTGTCTAAGAACTTTCCCTTGCTTTCCACGCTACTGCAGAGGATACTGCTGCCTCTGGGTGGTAGTCAACACTCAGTAAATCCAGCTATGTCAGCTTGCTCGGGTGTATTCACATCCTTGCTAGTGGTGGAGTTAGCAAGTCTTTGTCATACTTTGTGCTCAAGGTGAAAACTGTCCTTAGGATAGTCCAGATAGAGGTTTTGTTCTTTATGCTGTTAAGTTAATTAAAAAAGGAGGCCATTAATTTGACTGAGGTAGTTCTAATGCCTTGGCAGCCTACATAAGCAACCCAAAACCTAAGTCTGTAAATGCCTCAAGGTTAAGAAATCAAAACCTAAGGACAAACAGTCACAAACAGCCAACTGGGCTTTCTCATACAAGACAAATGTAAGCTCTAGCCAATCAAATGGTTTCCTTGCTTTGCTTCCTATCTTTTTACATGTCATGCCACTACCTCCTGTGGATAGAGTGCTGCTAACCACTTCTGGTTTGATACTGCCTGATGGGACTCAGTTTTTGCTCAAACTTAACAATTTAAAAACGCTTCAGGTTATCTTTTAACAGTGCTTTTCAACAGAGATTCTCAAATTATTATCTGAAGACCACTTGACATCAAAATCACCTGGGGAACTTTTTTTTTTTTTTTAACATTTATTCATTTTTGAGAGAGAGAGAGAGATACAGAGCATGAGTGGGGAAGGGGCAGAGTGAGAGGGAGACATAGAATCAGAAGCAGGCTCCAGGCCCTGAGCTGTCAGCACAGAGCCTGACACGGGGCTCGAACTCACAGACTGCGAGATCATGACCTGAGCCGAAGTCGGACATTTAACTGACTGAACCACCCAGGTGCCCCTTGGGAAACTTTTAAAAACTGTATTTGTGGATGGAGTAGTGGTCCAAAGGGACCTAAGAATCTTCATTTTACCCAACTCCTCAGATGATAATAATGCACATAAATTTTAAGAATGGTAGCTCCATTGAGTAGAACACTGTGGCTTCACCAGAGCACTCATTCAAACATTGGAACAGATCCTGAAGTTTATTCCCACCAGCCCAGAGCAAGTATGAGATGGCTCTAGGAAGGAACAGCAACGCATGACCTTCCATAGCAAAATGTTACTGTACTCCTCTCAGGTTGTAGCCATAACACACAAATTTCTTCAACAACAGGACAGTTACATCCTGATCTCCCACTAGCAAAGTACTTTGTAAACTAACAGAACCAAATCTGTAAGTTGTTCTGAGATCTGTGTTGGTAAAAGATCTTTAACAGTATTCTTTTAAGTAAACTCTTTGTTCTGTATAACTATAGAGGAGGATTCAGAGTGCATTGAGGGCATTGATGGTGAGACCACTGAAATGATACAGGAGAGTTTGAGAAAGAGCACAGCTTCTGTGACTGAGAATCAGTCCTCATCCAGAAGGCGAGTTCAATAGTAGACTGGATTCTAGATCAGATCTCTGTTCAAGAAAAAAAAAAAGCCTTCCCTTTTGTTTTTTTTTTTTTTGAATGACGTGTTGTTTCCTCTTATTTTACCTTGACTTCTTAGTAAAATATCTTAAGATGTAATCCTTTTGTGCCTGACTAAAGTGATGTCTTGATTTGTTGAAGGAAAAAGAAGATAAGAGGGAGGAAGATAAGGGAGGGGAAGACTAAGTGCAGGGCCATTTGTAGATTTGGCTGTCACTTTGTTGGAAGAAGCCTTCACAAAGGACACATGTCCTTTATTATGTAGAGGTAGCAAAAATAATTCTCCTTATCTTTCTCATTCCACTGGATCTTTTCTCAGTATTTTGTTATTTTTATTTTATTTTATTTTATTTTATTTTATTTTATTTTATTTTATTTACTTTCCAGTGTAGTTTCAGGTGTACAATTTAGTGATTCAACTATTCCATACAAAAATACAAAATGTTTCACAAATTTGCATGTTATCCTTGTGCAGAGGCCATGCTAATCTTCTCTGTATGGTCCCAATTTTAGTATAAGTGCTGTCAAAGTGAGCACTCTTTTCAGTTTTAATATCTATTTCCTTACCACCCTTCCATCCAAACTGTTCCAAACCTACTTTGTTTACGTGGAGCTGACTCTAGGTGTCATCTAAGGGGAGATCCATTCCTATACTGTAATTTCTATAGACCATATCATGGTCAGAATAGCTCCATTCATACAGAACACACTGACATCTCAATATTGGATCTTTATTCAGTATGTATTATATTACTGCATTTCATTTTCCTTTCCTAATTTAGTAAGTGTAGTAGCAAAAACGAAAAAAAGTAGTAGACTAACCTCAAGCTAGGGGCAACTGGGTGGCTCATTTGGTTAAGTGTCTGACTTTGGCTCAGATCATGATCTCACCATTTGTGGATATGAGCCCTGTGTCAGGCTCTGTGCTGACAGCTCAGAGCCTGGAGCCTGCTTCTGATTCTATGACTCCCTCTCTCTCTGCCCCTCCCTGGCTCAGCTTGTGCTCTGTCTCTCTCTGTCTCTAAAACATAAATAAACATTAAAAAAGTTTTTTTAGAATAGCCTCAGGCTACAGACAGATAGAAAGACATGCAACTTTTCACCGAAGACGTTTAATAGAGATTTCAAGGTTTGTTTGTTTGTTTTCATCTCTTAGTTTGAGTGTGGAAAAAATAGAACACTTGTACACTGTTGGTGGGAATATAAAAAGCAAAAGTGCTTTGTAAGACAGTATGGCGTCTCCTCAAAAAATTAAAACTCGAGTTACCATATGATGTAGCAATTCCACTTCTGGGTGTAGACTCCAAAGAATTAAAAACAGGGACTGCCATGTTCATAGCAGTGTTATTCACCATAGTCAAAAGGTGGAGGCAACCCAAGTGTCCATCAATGGATGAATGGATAAGCAAAATGTGGTCTTTCCATAAAATGGATTATTCAGCGTTAAAAAAGGGAGGACATTCTGACATGCTATAGCATGGATGAACCTTGAAGGCATTGTGCTAAGTGAAATAAAAGGACAAGTGCTGTATGATTCCATTTATATGAAGTACCTAGAGTAGTCAAATTCAGAAGGACAGAAAGTAGAGGAGTGGTTGCCAGGGTCTGGGAGCAGAAGGAATGGGGAGTTGGTGTTTAATGGGTAGAGAGTTTCAGTTTTGCAAAGTGAGGAGTTCTATGGAGGGATGATGGTGTGGCTGCACAACAGTGTGAATGTACTGTATGCCACTGAACTGAGCACTTTAAGATGATAAATTTATGTTATATGTATTTTACCACTAAAAAAAAAAAAGACAGAAATGTGCATTGGCTTTATCAACTTAAAGAATCATTGGTGGCATTGGTAAGAGCAGTTTCAGTGGCATGGTGGGGTGGGGGGAAGCGAGATTCCAGGGTGTTTTGAATTCTCCCTTGAGTTCTAACTCATAGATACTGCTACCCACTTTGAAGATCAAATAGGCATCTCAAACTTATCACAAAACCAACTGCTTGGTTTTCTCTCCACCATCCAAACCTCTCTCTCTCCCTCTTTTTTTTTTTTTTCTCATCTTAGTGGATAGACCTTGCATTCCCTCAGTTGCTCAGGCCAAAAAGCCTACAACACTCTCTCATACCCTGAATCCACACCATCAGCAAATTCTGCTGGTTCTCCTTTCAACCCACACACGGTCTGGCAACTTAATATTACCTCCAGCATGTTCAGGTCCGAGCCACCATCTCTCTTGGACTACTTTAACAGCCTTCTGATTAATTTGCATGCTTCTATTCTTTCTTCTTGATAGTCTCTTCACCATGTAAGAACCAGACAATCTTTAGAAAATATAAATAAGATTATCTCACTTCTCTGTTCAGAACTTTCCAAAGGCTTCCCTTCTCAGAATAAAAGCCAAAGACCTTACTTAACTAACAGTTCTTCCTGGAGCACATTGACCAACATGCCAGGAATGCTCCCTCTTAGGGCCTATGCTTTTGTTCTCTTTGTCTGGAACCCATTTTCTCAAGACCTTTTGCAACTTTATATCTCTTCTTCATGTGAGTTTCTGTTTTGAAAGACCTTTCCTAACTACCTGTGATATTTTTAAAATGTGTCTGCAAATTCTTTGTCATTCTTCCCATTAAGAGATAGAGTCTAATTCCTTTCCTCTTGAATATTGACTGACCTTAGTGACTCTTAACAAAATACGGAGGCAGTGAGGCTATGTTACTCCTCAGGGTAGGTCATGAAAAACAGTAGTTGGGATGCTGGCCTTGGAACAGAACCGTCATGCTGTGAAGAAGCCCATGTCACACAGACATGCCACATTCCAGCAACAACAGCCCTAACTGTGGTCCTCACTGACAACCAGCATCAACCATTAGATACATGAGTGGGGAATCCTTCAGGAGAACTCCAGCCCAAGCTTGTTTGTATACAACTGCGTGATGGACCCTGAGGGAGCATTGCTGAGATCAACCCAGTCACCCCCAGAAATATGAGAGAGAAAATAAATGATTGCTGTTACTTTTTAAAGATTGCTTTAACTAACATTTATTGACTATCTATTAGTTATCACAGGTTATTTTATATACAAGAACTTGTTTAACCTCTATAGTAGCCCTGGTTAGATAGGCATTATTTATTTTTTATTGTTTTATTATTTCTTTTAAGTAGGGTCCATGCCCAATGTGGACCTTGAACTCACCACCCTGAGATTAAGGGTCACATGCTCCACCAACTGAGCCAGCCAGGTACCCCAGTGATTGCTGTTATTTTAAGCCACTAAATTTGGGTGTTTTTTTTCTCAGCAATGGACACTTGAAGCACAGACCCTACCACAATTATACTCCTCATCAGTTGCTAGTTCCTGACCTGAATATGTTTTTCTTTTTCTTTATAGCACTTAGCACTTACAGCTTTCTGACATGTGCATATTTGTTGTTGTTGTTTTTTTTCCTGTTCTCCTCCCATGCCCTGGAACATTAGCTGCATGAAGGTAGAAACTTTCTTTCGTTTGCTGATGTATCAGTACCTATAATATTACCTGGTGCAGAATTGTCATTGGAGCTCAAATTGTATTTGTTAAGTGGATGTAGCTATGGCCCTCTGGTGTGGAAAAGGCATCCACTGTGAACAGGAAGGTATCGGGGTGAAAGGGTTATATAGGACTTGGAAAATGCTATAAAGGAGATATTTATTATTCTCATTATTCTTTTTTTTAAGTTTATTTTCAGAGAGAGAGAGAAAGAGAGAGAGAGAGAGAGCACAAGTTGGGGAGGGGCAGGGAGAGAAGGAGAGAAGGAATCCCAAGCAGGTTCTGCACTGTCAACATAGAGCCCCACCTGGGGCTTGAACTCATGAACTGTAAGATCAGGACCTGAGCTGAAATCAAAGTTGGATGCTTAGCCAACTGAGCCTTCTAGGCGCCCCTATTCTTATTCTTATTCTTTTTTTTTTTGTCTTCAAGCTTTTATTTAAGGGCAATTATCTACAATGAACTTCAGATCTTATTAAAAGCAGCCATGTCCATGGACTGCACATAGTCCTCAAAAGCAGTGATCCACTCCTCCAGCATATCTGTTCCAACTTTATCATCTTCCACTACACACTGTATTTGAAGTGTTTTGATTCCATACTCCACTGGAACTAGTTTAGAAGAGCCCCAAACCAAGCCGTCTGCTTGAATGCTTCAGACGCACTCAGTTGCATATCTGTCTCATCGTCCCAAGGTTTCACGTCTAGTAAGATGGAAGACTTGGCAACAAGTGCAGGTTTTTTGGCTTTCTTTGACTCATATTGTGCAAGGCGTTCCTCTCTTAGCCGCTTTGCTTCCTCACCTTCTTCCTCCTCCTCAGAACCAAAGAGATCAATGTCATCATCATCTTTACTATCTGTAGCTCCACTTACTGTGATGCATTCCACATTAGCAGGGCCATACTTGCCCAAAGTTTTCTTCACTCCTGGAAGGCTGGTCTTTTCCTTTTCGTAAGACTTGATGTGATTATACCAACATAGGACATGATACAAGTTGGCAGGTGGAGGGCCGGAGACTACTTCAAATACTGCCACGTCTGCTTGTGATGGCACATACCCCTCGATGTAGCTCTTGTCTGCCAGGTAGTCGTTGAGCACCTGGAGGCCAGTGGGGGTTTTCAGGTCTCCAAAACCCATGGCGTGAGCTGATCCCAGAACGGGGCTGCAGTGGAGGAAAAGACGAGCGTGGGGAGTGAGAGCCTTGTGCTAAGAGGGAAAAGGGTCTCATTATTCTTGAAGATGCTTCCACTTTACTACTGGTGGTACTTAATAATGCTATTTAAAAAAATGTGGATACTAGAACTATTTTTTCCTTTCTTCTTGAATACCTTATTTATTATTAATTTTAAAATATAATTTATTGTCAAGTTAGCTAACACAGTGTTTACACTGTGCTCTTGGCTTCGGGAGTAGATTCCCATGATTCATCGCTTACATACAACACGCAGTGCTTATCCCAACAAGTATCCTCCTCAATGCCTATCACCCATTTTCTCCTTTCCCCCAAGCCCCCATCAACCCTCAGTTTGTTCTCTGTATTTGAGTCTCTTATGGTTTGCCTCCCTCTCTGTTTGAAACTATTTTTTCCCCTTCCCTTCCCCCATGGTCTTCTGTTAAGTTTCTCAAATTCCACATGTGAGTGAAAACATATGATATGTGTCTTTCTCTGACTGACTTGTTTCACTTAGCATAATACTCTCCAGTTCCATCCATGTTGTTGCAAATGGCAAGATTTCATTCTTTCTCATTGCCAAGTAGTATTCCATTGTATATATAAACCATATCTTTATCCATTCATCAGTTGATGGACATTTGGGCTCTTTCCATAATTTGGCTATTGTTGATAGCGCTGCTATAAATATTGGGGTACGTGTGCCCCTATGAATCAGCACTTTTGTCTCCTTTGGATAAATTCCTGGTAGTGCTATTGCTAGGTCTTGGGGTAGTTCTATTTTTAGTTTTTGGGGAACCTCCACACTGTTTTCCAGCAACTGCACCAGTTTGCATTCCCACCAACAGCGCAAGAGGGTTCCTGTTTCTCCACATCTGCGCCAGCATCTGTTGTTTCCTGAGTTGTTAATTTTAGCCACTCTGACGGTGTGAGGTGGTATCTCAGTGTGGTTTTAATTTGTATTTCCCTGATGACGAGTGATGTTGAGCATTTTTTCATGTGTCAGTTGGCCATCTGGATGTCTTCTTTGGAAAAGTGTCTGTTCATGTCTTCTACCTATTTCTTCACTGTATTATTTGTTTTTTGGGTGCAGAGTTTGGTAAGTTCTTTATAGATTTTGGATACTAACCCTTTATCCGATATGTCATTTGCAAATATCTTCTCCCATTCAGTCAGTTGCCTTTTAGTTTTGTTGATTGTTTCTGTTGCAGTGCAGAAGCTTTTTATCTTGATGATGTACCAATAGTTCATTTTTGCTTTTAATTCTCTTGCCTTTAGAGACATGTTGAGCAAGAAATTGCTGCGGCTGAGGTCAAAGAGGTTGTTGCCTGTTTTCTCCTCTAAGGTTTTGATGGTTTCCTGTCTAACATTTAGGTCTTTCATTCACCTTGAGTTTATTTTTGTGTATGGCATAAGAATTTAACACTTTATTTTTTAAATAGAAATTAACAGTCTGATAAGTTCACAGAATTAGGTTTATGCTGCCAAGACTGTAAAGGTGGCTGGGCTTCTGAACTTTTTATAGTTGACCTCTGTGTAGGATGAGGAAGAGAACATCCTTTTCCACTTGCCCCTCAGCAAGCAGTCTCTGGGCCAGGAATAGAGCCAGTATGCAAAGGTGTTTGCTATGAGAGAAGGATTATCTCATCCTGTGCCCTTCCTTGGAAGAGAGGCCTCTGAGCCAGAGAGCCTTCTCACAGCCCACCAGTGAGCAAGGTCAGTTGAAGGTCTTTCATATTTATTCAGCACTGCCCCTCTTTTTTTTTTTTCTTGTTCACTTTTTTTTTTTAACCTTGGGTCCAAACCATTGTATTATTCACCATTGTAGCAAAACCATATTAAAGGAAGACCTCCCCTCCATGTTGACATCGGCTTTTCTTCACATCATTTTTATAGGTTTGAGGTGAGATTTTCTTGCTGTTATTGTGGTTTTATGGTCAGAGACCCAAGAAAGCCTAAATCCTTTCCTGCCAAATCATTACAACTCTTGAAGGTTCCCAAGGAAACACTATGCTCAAAGGACAATAGCAAACTTTGAGCCAGAGTACCACTTTGTGGGTGTCTGAGTTATACTCAGTAACCTCCATCGTGGACTCAGTGATCAAAAGTGAGCTGGAAAATAGTATGGGCCTACCTGCTTCCTACTCTTAGCCCCAAATCTGAATTGAGGATCGTGTGCTCGGGCATGGTGTGGAGAGAGAGAGAGGGGTGACTGGGCTGCAAGTGGGGATTCCAGGCAGACCACAAATAGAAGAGGACTAACCAGGGGCCAGGCTAGAAGGAGGGGACTTCATTCCTGGATGCTAACCCTCTAGGGTATACTGCCCTTTATAAAATATGCACCAGTGAACTCCTTAGGCTCTGACCTCCCAGATTGGTAGCTCTTTTACCTTGAAAGGGGAGAGGAAGATATAAAACATATTGGTTAAGACTAAATCATGGGGAGAAAGGATGTAAATGTTTTTTTTTCCCAGTGTTTGCCACCATTGTCATGGTCATCATTAGCATCTATTAGCAGCATACTTTTATTGAGTCATTATTTAAAAAACTTTTTTAAATGTCTTATTTATTTTTAGAGAGAGAGAGAGACAGAGCAGGAGCAGGTGAGTGGCAGAGCGAGAGAGGGACACAGAATCTGAAGCAGGCTCCAGGCTCTGAGCTGTCTGCACAGAGCCCGACGCGGGGCTTGAACTCATAGACTGCGAGATCATGACCTCAGCCGAAGTCGGACACTTAACCAACTAAGCCACCCAGGTGCCCCGAGTCATTATTTTAAACCAGGCACTTGATAAAGTCTTCTGAGGATGAGTTTCTTAAGATGAATAGGAGCTTTTATAAAATTTAAAAATGACCCAACCATCCTGTTTGGAGTGGAGTTGTGGTGAACACGAATCATGCAAAGCCAGATATGAAAGGGTTGAACAGCATTACAATTATATGGTGTTCCAGGAGACAGAAAATTCTCTCAGCTGGGGAGACTTGAGGTGGCTTCATGAAGGGTATGGTATTTTATCTGAGCCTGAAGGACACCTGGAAATTTGATAGAAATGGGCAAGTTGACTCTACTGGAACAGCAAAAGTAGAGACTAAAAAAGCACAGTGTGTTTGGTAGAATGGTGAATTTCAGATGGACTGGAGTCAAATGGCCAGTAACTATGGGGCCAGGACCAGAAGTCAGTGGTTAGGACTTTCTGTGTAATGCTCTATCAAGTTCTTCCATACCCCTTGCAGCCTGTCTAGGTGTTCAGCTGAGATATCACTGTAAGCATCCCTAATGCGAGTATACAGAGCTATGGAACCCTACCCAGCAGCATCCAAGGCCAAGAGTGGGATGGCTTTGAGGACAATCAAGTCTGTCCCCAGAGCTAGATTCAACCCAGAATATGGGGATGATGGTTGAGGAAGTGGGGGTACAGCAGAAGAGTTTAGAAATTGGGATGCATGAAGGTTAAGGATTTGAGGAACAGAGGGTGCATGGGAGCTCTGAGAGGGCATCCCTTTGGCACAGGCTATCAGCACAGGCCACAGATTCTTTTTTCACATGGACTTCTCTGGAAGGTCTGCAGACAAAGCTAATTTGCATCTGTTTATGTGGTTCTGTCTTTAGGGGAGAGGTTATGCCCCTCACCATGTTTGGGCAGTTTGAGCAAAGCCCAAGAAGGAACTTGCAAATTACTTATGGAGAAATGAGAGGACTTCCTGGCCATGGTGACCCAGGACAACTAAGTCTATGTTTCTCTAGCCCTCTATATGTGGAGCCTGTCTCTAATTCATCCCCTTCCCAGCACAAAGGCCGTAAGAGGGGTCTTTGCTGTCACAGCCCACAGGATAAAGCCTTTATACTGAACAGTTTTCTTGTGGCTCCCTTCATGTCCTTGTTTCTCAAGCAGTAAATGAAGGGGTTCAGCATGGGTGTGACCACCATATACATCACTGAAGCCAGTGAATCCTTGTCAGTTGAATGGGATGATGAGGGACTCAAGTAGACCCCCGTGATAGTCCCATAGAAGAGGGTGACTACAGCGAGATGAGAACCACAGGTAGAAAAGGCCTTTTGTTTGCCCTGGGTAGATGGGACCTTAAGCACAGCAGACACAATGTGGGTGTAGGACACAAGAATGGCGAGGAAAGGAATGAGGACAATCAAACCCCCCACCAGCAGAATCATGAGCTGGTTGAGCTGTGTATTGGAACAGGATAGCTGGAGCAGGGGAATGAGGTCACAAAAGAAGTAAGGGATGACGTTGCTGGCACAGAACTCCAGCTGAGCCATGAGGACAGTGTGTAGCAGGGAGTGGAGGCTGGCGATGAGCCAGGAGCTCCCCAGCATCAGGGCACAGATTTGCAGACTCATCATGGTGGAATAGTGAAGGGGGTGGCAGATGGCCACATAACGGTCATAAGCCATTGCCATCAGGAGAAAGTTGTCCATGTTGGCAAGCAAAATGCAGAAGTAGATCTGGGTTAGGCAGCCACAATAAGAAATGGACTGAGTCTGCATCTGGATGTTCACAAGCATCTTAGGGACTGTGGAGGAGATGAAGCAGAAATCCACAAGGGAAAGGTTGCTGAGGAAGAAGTACATGGGTGTGTGGAGGTGGGAGTCTGAACCAATGGCCAGGATGATGAGCAAGTTCCCTGCTGCCCCGACCAGGTACATGACAAGGAAGAGCCCAAAGATCAGATCTTGCCTTTCGGGCTGGCTGGAGAGCCCTAGGAGGATGAACTCAGAGGCACTCGTGTAGTTTTCTTCCTCCATGGTTGCCTGGTCCTGCTGGGAGATAAGATCAGGCACAGGCTATATGGAGCAGGGGGTGGCACCCGTGCCTCCCTTTTTTTCCTCATATAACTCCTCAGCTCACATCTGGCCAACTCACATCTCTGTTCACTTGGTACAAACTCCAAAGAAAGCTCTCCACCTACCATAGGAAAAGCTTCAACCAGGGAGTCTTATGGTCCCAACAGATCCCAAAGTCAGGGTTTTAATTATTCACTAGCAAAATGCTGCTGATCTGGAACGGTGCAAAGCCCCATCTGCCATCCCTCAAAAGAGAATCCTTGTGACACATGGCCAGGTACTCAGTGGTGCCCCCCAAATTTCTGTCATACTCATTTTTTGATCTGAGCAACTGATGTTACCTCACTATTAAATAAAGAACCATAGGGGTTCTTTGGGTTCTTTGGGTGGCTCAGTCGGTTAAGCATCTGACTTCAGCTCAGGTCATGATCACGTAGCTTGTGGGTTTGAGCCACACGTCGGGCTCTGTGCTGACAGCTCAGATCCTGGGGCCTGCTTCAGATTTTCTGTCTCCCTCTCTCTATGCCCCTCCCCTACTCCTGCTCTGTCTCTCAAAAATAAACATTTATTATTTTTTTAAATTAAATTTTATTTTTTTAGTGTTTATTTCTGAGACAGAGACAGAGCATGAACGGGGGAGGAAGAGAGAGAGAGGGAGACACAGAATCTGAAGCAGGCTCCCGGCTCTGAGCTGTCAGCACAGAGCCCGACGCAGGGCTCGAACTTCCAGACTGTGAGATCGTGACCTGAGCCGAAGTCGGTTACTCAACCGACTGAGCCACCCAGGTGCCCCTCAAAAATAAACATTTAAAAATAAAAAAAGGGGCGCCTGAGTGGCGCAGTCGGTTAAGCGTCCGACTTCAGCCAGGTCACGATCTCGCGGTCCGTGAGTTCGAGCCCTGCGTCGGGCTCTGGGCTGATGGCTCAGAGCCTGGAGCCTGTTTCCGATTCTGTGTCTCCCTCTCTTTCTGCCCCTCCCCCGTTCATGCTCTGTCTCTCTCTGTCCCAAAAATAAATAAACGTTGAAAAAAAATTTTTTTAATAAAAAAAAAATAATAAAAAAAAAAAAAAAAAAAAAAGAACTATGAAAACACAGTTTCTTCTTATTCCCAATAAGGTTGCCACCTGAAGGCCCTTCCTCTACAGAATTCTGGAACCACAATGGCGCATATATAGAACCAGAGGGTATTATTTGTACATACCTTCCTTCCCCTCAAATACTTTGTCTTCCTTTGTTCCTCCAGTCAAGTATAGCCTGGGGCTTAGGGTGCCCTGGCTGATTTGTCACCGGCTCTGGGTCACCTTGGTCCTGGTGATGATGTGGATGGAGTACATCAGGACAAACCTGGACAAAAGAGCCTGCTGACTGGGACAGCTCAGCCAGCCCTTTTGTCTGGGCTTATCCAGGAAGGGACTTGCTCTGGTGAGTGAGAGTTGCCCCTGCGGATAACAAAGAGAAACTTCTACAAGTGTGACATTGCCCAAAGGAATAAAGTTGACGGAAAGGAAACAGAAGGACCCCACTAAACAGTGTGAGCTCAGTTGAAGTTTCATTAGATATAATATTAATTATTTCCCACTGCTTCACAAGACATAGTTGGGATTTACGGTCCTATGAGAATGTAAATCACGAAAAGGGAGAGAGGATACTTGAGTCGGTGTCTTGACGGGACGGGGGAAGAGCTGATGAGGGAAATCAGTCTGGAAAAGCTTGGGGGTAGTGTTGTGGTCCACTGGGGGAACTGGGTAGGGAGTGACAGGGGGAAGCTGTCTTGGGAGGTTGCCTTCATCCATGCCTCCACTTTGCTGAGGCAGAGCCTGCTAGGAGCAAAGGAACTTACCAGTGCAGCTGAGGAGGGTAAAGGAGGGATGGAGATTTTGGTCTGCTGCAGATCTCAGTTGAGTTCTTGGCCTGTGTTGAGAGAGCTGTTCCTTAGTGTGGAAGCTAAATGTCCTCCTTCAATTTCACTGCTTTGTTTTTCTCCAAAAGACCAAAAAAGCACTACCAGGTGAACTTAGACTTGGGGCATTTGGGTCAGGGCCTCCTGGAATGGCCAGCACTGGGGCAGGCAAGAGGTATGTTGAGCAGCTTGGTGGGGCAGGGGCATGGTGGGGAGAATCATCTGTACTGGGTGTACTGAGAGAAATCTCCTCTGAGACTGGGACCAGCAGTGTGTGTAGTGGCAAAAGCTCTATCCCTTCCTTGTGTAATACTCCTTTCAAACCAGAGTGGCACCATCCTATTTTCCTTCTAAGCCTCCACTTCCCCAGAGATGTGGGAGAAAAAAAAAAAATTCTTGTTACAACTTCCCACTTGTTAGGAAGGTACTCTTCCCAAGTGCTCCTATTTGAAGAAAACTGAAGTTAAGAGAGTCTAACTTAAAATGAAAAGGGTTTTTCTCCTAGCTTCTGAATCATTCCTGTCAGCATGCAGACATCACCCAGTTTTCAAAATCCACTCTTGACCCACATTCCCTCCATCCTTGGGGCTATCAGGTTACCTTTCTACTCCCCCTTTCCACAAAAGTCCTCAAACTGTGGCCAGGATACATTCCCCATTCCCTTCTTCCCATTTACTCATGAAGCCCCCTTCTCAGGCTTCCCCACAATCCACAAAACATCTTTGGTCAAGGCCACCATTGCCACATCTCAGGTTGGTTCTCAGGCTCCATCTTACTAAACGAAAAAGCCATAGTTGGCATGGTTGGTCACTCCCACCGTCTGGAAATATGCTCTCCACTGGGTTTCAAAGCACAGTTTTGAAACTCCTGCCTCACTGGTTTCTTGCTTAATGTCCTTCTCATCCTTCTGACCTGCACCAATTGGGATGTGCCATTGACTCCTCAAGCTCCATCTCTTCTCTGTACACTCATGCCTGAAGTGGTCTCAGTAGTCCCAAAGCTTCAAATGCCATCCAAATTTCTATTTCCAGTTTGGGATTTTCCCCCTTGAGCTTCAAACCTAGGTATGTCTAACTGCCTACTCCTCATGTCCATTTAGGTGTCCAATAGGCATTTCAGATTGTCCAAAACCGTGCCGTTGATCTTCCCTTCTTCCAGCCCGCTGCCACCTCATTCATCCTCATCTTACTATTTTAATTGCTCAAGCCAAAACCTCAGCACCACCTCTCACTCCTCTTTTGTTTTACTGTCCTTATCCAGTGTGTTGGCAAATTCTGTCATCTCTAACTTTGAAATATATCCAATGGTACTTTTTCTCTCTGTTCCCTGCTACTTTCATAGCCCAAACAATCATTATTTCCATCCAGATCATTAAAAATAGTTTCTTAGCTGTGTTCTGTTTCTATCCTTACCCTACCCTCGACATTGTTTCTACAAGGCAACCAGAGGGAAAATTAAGAAATATGAGTCAGATTGTTACTTCTCTGTTCAAAATCCTCCAATGGCTCCCCATCTCACTTGGGACAAAACCCACAGTCGTTGCCAAATCCTCAGGGCTATGCATGACCCAGACCTTTGCCCTTCCCCTGATCTCACCTCCTTCTGTTGCCCCCTCACTTTCCATAGGCTGGCCATCAGGGCCTTCTCACCCAACCTGAACATGTCAAACATGTCCCTACCTCAGGGCCCTTGTACTTGTTATACAACTGCCTGGAATTCTCTTCCTTCAGTCCTTTACTTCATTCCAATTTCTGCTCAAATGTGATCTCTGCTCAGGGTTCCCGCAACCACCTATCTAAAATAGTGCCCCTTTCTGTCTTCCCCCTTGTTTTGCTTTGTTTTTATTCTCAGCATCATTTATTGTGTGTCTGTCTATCTATCTATCTATCTATCTATCTATCTATCATCCATCTATCATTCTGTTTCTCTAGTATATAAGCCAATGAGGGCAGGAACTTTATTTTTATGTATTATTGTATCCCCAGTTTCTAGAACCATGCCTGGACTAAAGGAGACACTCAGTTGTTTTTATGTAGTTGTTGAATGAAGGGATAACTGTTCTTAATGTTCCCCTTTGTGACCATATGTCCTTGAGATTGGGCGAGACCTTAAATATAGTCCTCCTTCACCTGATATCAACCTCCTATCTCTCAGACGTCACTCATATTAACTTATCACCTGTATTGTTTCCTTAATACTGTTATTTAACTCACTAATTTTGTTAAGTGGAATTCATTTATTAAAAATGAAAATTTGCACTCCATGATACAGAAGAAAACAATATCACTTGCTGAATTTTAGCTAGATGCTATTACCTGTAGAGAGTTCTGAGTCTGAAACCTACCTTTTCTTGGTTAAAAAAGGAGAATGTAAAGTCCTAGGGAGGAGTTAAAGAAATGGCACTTGAGTATTTCTCAGAGAGGTAGTCTGAAGGGTTGAGGGAGAACTCAAAAAGGAATCAATTTCTCACCATGTGATTTGATACTATTTGTCTCCATCTTTGTAAGCCACCGAATGCCAAACCCTCAGACCCCTGTAGATACAGACTCCACACTGCAGGACACACTGCCCTGCATACCTAGACTCATACATCTATTCACTGAGGTCTGGTCCTTGGGCAGCCAGCACACAGAATGGCTTGAATCTCTCTCTGGTGACCACAGCAGCTCTGAGGTTTGTGTTGGCTTCAATACCAGACCTGTTTTGTGAGAGCCCAAGGGTTGGATAAAGTGCTTGTCTTTGACTTTGGAGTACTCATGTTTAATTTTATCCAGTGATTGAACCATAGTGAACTTTGCTTAAATAATTTAGAAGGGGAAACAAGTTAAAATACAGATAATAAAACTAAAAACAAATGATGCAGAAAAAGAATTTAAGCAGAAGTCTTTTAATTGATTCTTTGAAAAAGAATTGATAAAAAAATAATTGATAAACAGTGTCAATTTTGACAAACAAATGAGAATGAAAATTAGAATGAAGCCATGTTAATTGCTAGTGCAAAAGATTTACATTTAGGTGCTCCTGGGTGACTCAGTTGATTATGCCCCACATTGGGCTCCATGCTGACAGCATGGAGCCTGCTTGGGATTCTCTCTCTCACTTTCTCTCTACCCCTCCCCCTCTTGTACTCTTTCCCTGTCAAAAAAATAAGTAAATAGACATTAAAAAAAAAGAAAAAAAAAAGGTTCATATTTAAGTGGACTATTATTTTCAATTAGAGGCTAACATATCTTATCAAATAAAGTAGATGGCTACCTACATATATACAGTTGCCCCAAAGATGCAAAAATAATTAGAGAGCATGCATATAACAAGAACAGAGAAAGGAATACAAAGTTATTAAATAGTTTCTAGGAGCTTCTGACTCCGATGAAGAAAATGTGCTTTCTTTTTCTTTTTTTTTTATTTTTGAGAGAGAGAGAGAGAGAGAGAGAATGGGGGAAAGGGGAAGAGGGAGGGAGGGAAGGGGAGGGGGGAGAGAGAGAGAGAGAGAGAGAGAGAGAGAGAGAGAGAGAATATCTTAAGCAGGCTCCATGCTCAGTGCAGTGCCTGACATGGTGGCTCTTATCTCTCGACTGTGAGATCATGCCTGAGCTGAAACCAAGAATCAGATGCTTAGCCAATTGAGCCACTCAGGCACCCTGACAAATGGTGTATTTAAAAACAAGAGCTGGGTCTCCTGGGTGGCTCAGTTGCTTAAGCGTCTGACTTCAGCTCAGGTCATGATCTTGCAGTTCATGAGTTCAAGCCCCGCATCGGGCTCTGTGCTGACAGCTCAGAGCCTGGAACCCTGCTTCAGATTCTGTGTCTCCCTCTCTTTGCCTCTTCTCCACTCACACTCTGTCTGTCTGTCTGTCTCTAAAGTAAATAAACATTAAAATAAAATAGAATAAAAATGAGTCAACATTATGTTCATTGAAGACTTACACTTTTTCCTTAAAAAGAACAAAATGTGGATGTTCTCTGTTTTCATTCCTTATTTAATATTTAGCTAAAAATGCTGGCAATGGCTATCAGAAAAGAAAAAAAAAACATACCTTTTTTTTTCAAAATATCTAATAGCTAAGCTATTAAAAGAAATGAAGTCAGTGATGAAAATAAAGTTAGCCGAACAAAGTTGCAGAGTATAATGTCACACAAAAATTGGTAAATTGCTTACTGACATAGCAACAATAAATAAACACCAAAAAAAAAGATGAAAAGGTGATTTCATTCCCACCAATGATGAATTTGAATATTTGGATTTTAATTCAATTTGGGAAATGAAATATTTGTTCAAAGAAAATTATAATGGATAAAGTAAAGGAACATATAGAAGGAAATTGAAGAAGACACAAAGAAATGGAAAAATATTCCATGCTAATGGATTGGAAGAATAAATATTGTTAAAATGTCAGTACTGTGCAAAGCAATCTACACATTCAGTGCAATCCCAATCAAAATTATACTGGCATTCTTCTCGAAGCTAGAACAAGCAATCCTAAAATGTGTATGGAACCACAAAAGACCCCAAATAGCCAAAGTAATGTTGAAAAAGAAAACCAAAGCAGGAGGCATCACAATCCCAGACTTTAGCCTCTACTACAAACCTGTAATCATCAAGACGGTATGGTATTGGTACAAAAACAGACACATAGATCAATGGCATAGAATAGAGAAGACAGAATTGGACCCATAAATGTATGGCCAACTAATCTTTGACAAAGCAGGAAAGAGTATCCAATGGAAAAAAGACAGTCTCTTTAACAGATGGTGCTGGGAGAACTGGACAGCAACATGCAGAAGAATGAAACTAGGCCACTTTCTTACACCATACACAAAAATAAACTCAAGATGGATGAAAGACCTAAATGTGAGACAGGAAACCGTCAAAACCCTAGAGGAGAAAAAAGGAAACAACCTCTCTGACCTCAGCTGCAGCAATTTCTTGCTTGACACATCTCCAAAGGCAAGGGAATTAAAAGCAAAAATGAACTATTGAGACCACATCAGCACCACAAAGGAAACAATCAACAAAACTAAAAGGCAACTGACTGAATGGGAGAAGATATTTGCAAATGACATATCCAGGGTTAGTATCCAAAATCTATAAAGAACTTACCAAACTCAACACCTGAAAAAAAACAAATAAACAGTGAAGAAGTGGGCAGAAGACATGAATAGACACTTTTCCAGAGAAGACATCCACATGGCCAACAGGCACATGAAAAGATGCTCAATGTCATCAACATCAGGGAAATACAAATCAAAACCACACTGAGATACTATCTCACACCGTCAGAGTGGCTAAAATTAACAACTAAGGAAACAACAGATGCTGGCGCAGATGTGGAGAAACGAGAACCCTCTTGCACTGTTGGCGGAAATGCAAACTGGTGCAGCTGCTCTGGAAAACAGTATGGAGGTTCCCCAAAAATTTTAAAATAGAACTACCCTATGACCTAGCAATAACACTACTAGGAATTTATCCAAAAGAGACAGGAGTGTTGATTCATAGGGACACATATACCCCAATGTTTATAGCAGCACTTTCAACAATAGCCAAATTATGGAAAGAGCCTAAATGTCCAACTGATGAATGGTTAAGGAAGATGTGGTTTATATATACAATGGAGTACTACTTGGCAATGAGAAAAAATGAAATCACACCATTTGCAGCAATGTGGATGGAACTGGAGAGTATTAAGCTAAGTGAAATAAGTCAGTCAGAGAAAGACAGATATCATATGTTTTCACTCATATGTGGAACTTGAGAAACTTAACAGAAGACCATGGGGGAAGGGAAGGGGAAAAGATAGTTACAGAGAGGGAGAGAGGCAAACCATAGGAGACTATTAAATAGAGAGAACAAACTGAGGGTTGATGGGGCAAGTTGGGGAGAGGGGAAATTCGGTGATGAGCATTGAGGAGGGCACTTGTTGGGATGAGCACTGGGTGTTGTATGTAAGCAATGAATCACGGGAATCTACCCCCAAAACCAAGAGCACACTGTACACACTGTATGCTAGTCAATTTGACAATAAATTATGTTAAAAAAATAAAAATAAATAATTTTTTGAGCCACTCTAAAAAAAAGAAACATACGAAATAGAAGTCTATTCTAATTGAAAGGTTTTAATTAATTCAGTTGATCATGCTTCTAAGTAAGTATATAGATATGTTATTAATAATAGTTGATCATGCTTCTAAGTAAGTATATAGATATGTTATTAATAATAAATTAATATATACTCTATAGCAGGCACTGTACCAAGTGCTTAAACATTAGTTTTTAATTTTTAACCCAAAGTCTATAGCTTTGCAACTGTGATGTCAATGCAAGAAAATATCAGACAGGTATTAAAAGTGAAAAAAATGTGTCAATTGCTGGATATTTGTTTATGACATAGGCCTTAAAAGCAGAACATAAGATAGCATGTACATACAGACAACATTTATGTACATCTGCCAACAAAAATAAGATATTAATTTGGAGGGTGATGGGAATAGTTTGAGGTTTAATTTCTGTTAGTTTTTTCCCTGCTAAATTGCTTACATTAAAGATGATGTGAGAATTAGGCCATTGTAGGCAGTCACTTGCTCTGCTTCTGAGATTGTCTTGGTGCCAGCAAACATTTTCAGATGTCTCTGCCAAGGATAAGCATTAGAAGGGGTTGGATAGTTGGGAATGAGAGTGGGGTTGAGATAGGTTGTCCAGGAATCTAATTCTATTTGATTTTAGGAAGTCTGTACTCTACTTTGTTGTCTGTAACGTTATGGGCTTGGATCCTTGCATGGTTTCCAAGGTTCCTACAGGTCTCTGATTCTACTTGTCTTTGAGAAGTGGAGGAGTAGTAGTCTTTAGCCTTACATATTTTGGGGCATTGAGAGAGGAGTGTCTTCTCCCATTGTCACTGACCTGTTCAGCTGGTCTGATTTCTGCTAAGCTCACCCAAGGAAGCCACCTCCTCCTGAGTTACTTCTCACTAAAGAGGGACAGATGGCTCACAGCAGCCTAGAGCTGGAGACCCAAGCCTGGGCCCCATTAGAAGTAAGATGAGGAACAAGCGTGTGGGTGGAAAGTGAGTTGAGCAAGGAGGCTGAGAGCAGGGCTTATTCCCTGATTCTCCTTGGGCCAAGGAGAGATGTATGGGGCTCATACCTGGATTATTTGCAGGGCTGCTCTTGGCCTCTTTGGGAGCAATACTCAGTGGGCATTGTTAAAAAACAAATGTTCAATAATTACCTTGGGTTTGGCTGGGCCCAGTTCTCCTGGATTCCAGACACAGCATCTCCTTAGGGTTTTTATACTGGAAAATTATTACTTCCAATGGTTTAATTTGTTACTTTTGTCTACAGGAAAAGTCTTAACATTTTTCTTACTTTTTATCATGAGTCCAGGGAATTTTTCTTGTTTATTCAATAAGATCAGAACTTAATGTTCATGTTGATAGTCACTTAAAAAGTATGATGAAATGCACATAACATCAAATTTAACCATTTTTAAAAAACTTTATTTTTATTCTGTGTCTCCCTCTCTGCCCCACCCCTGCTCATGCTCTGTCCTTCTCTTTCTCTCAAAAATAAATAAACATTAAAAGACTTTGTTTTTTAAAAATAATCTATACACCCAAACTGGGGCTCAAACTTACAACCCTGAGATCAAGAGTCGCATCCTTTATGGGGCACCTGGGCGGTTCAGTTGGTTGAGCAACTGACTCTGGATTTTGGCTGAGGTCATGATCCCAGGGTTATAAGATCAAGCCTCATACCAGGCTCTGTGCTGAGTGTGGAGATTCTCTGCTTGGGATTCTCTTTGGCCCTCTCCCTCTGCCCCTCCCCCACTCACATGTATGTGTGCGCTTTCTCTCTTTCTCTCTCTCAAAAAAAAAAAAAGTATCACATACTCTACTGGCTGAGCCAGCTGGGTGCCCCCATCTTAACCATTTTTTTGTGTGTGCATTTCAGTAGTGTTAAGTACATTCATCTTGTGTGTAACTAATCTCCAGAATTCTTTTCATCTTCTCAAGCTGAAACCCTGTACCCATTAAATAATTCCCCATTCTTCCCTTTCTCAGCCCCCTGGCAACCACCACAGTACTTTCTGTCTCTGAATTTGCCTACTCTAGGTACCTCATATAAGTAGAATCACATAGAATTGATCCTTTTGTGACTGGCTTATTTTACTTAGTATAATCTCCTCAAGGTCCATCAATGTTGCAGCATATATCAGGATTTTCTTCCTTTTTAAGGTGGAATAATGTTCCATTATACAATATACATATAGCCCATTGTCTTTCTTTATCTGTTGATGGACACTTGGTTTGCTTCTGTGTTTTGGCGATTGTGAACAGTACTGCCATGAACATGGGTGTACAAATATCTCCTTGAGATACTGCTTTCAGTTCTTTTGGGTATATACCCAGAAATAGAATTTCTGGATGATGCATTAGTTTGATTCTTAATTTTTTGAGGAATCTCCATACTGTTTTTCCATAGCAGATGCACCATTTTACATTCCCAACAGTGTACAAAGTTTCCGTTTTCTTCATATTCTCATCAACACTTATTTTCTGTCCCACCCCCACTTATTAAAGTTTATTAGGAACAAATAAATGAATCTGCAGAGGAAACATCAGTAAACATAAAATACATGTGCAACATTGAGGGAATCACAGATAACAGTGTTAGCAAGTATATGTGAGTATGGGAGGGGTGCTGTAACTTGGATACTTCTACATATGAACTTATGGTCAAGAGACTAAAACTTGTCAGAGGGAACTCAGGCATCAGCACAAGTTTAAATGGCATGAATTTAGTGGTGGTAGGTCTCAAGGAGAGATGTGATACCATATTCCTGAGATTTCTCCCTAATTATGATTTTTGGTTTTTGTTTGTTTCTTCCCTCTGTGCATGAATAATTTTATTTTTAATTTCTATCCCAGAGGTGTAGAACATGAATGTATAAACACCTCCTCAGGGAAGATAGTTTATTCTAAGGTAGAATTGCTTCTGTCTCCTAAGGACCTTTCCTTATTTATTTTTTAATTTTTTAGGGAAATTGCATATTTTTTATTAACAGATACACATGATTGTTTATACGTTTATTCCTTTATTTTTTGTATTAAATATAATTTATCGTCAAATTGGTTTCTATACAACACCCAGTGCTCATCACAACAGGTGCCCTCCTCAATGCCCATCACCCACTTTCCCCTTTCCCCCACCCCCTATCAACCCTCAGTTTGTTCTCAGTATTTAAGATTCTTTTATGGTTTGCCTCCTTCCCTGTCTGTAACTTTTTTTTCCCTCTTCCCCTCCCCCATGGACTTCTGTTAAGTTTCTCAAGATCCACATATGAGTGAAAACATATGATATCTGTCTTTTTCTGACTGACTTATTTCGCTTAGCATAATACTCTCCAGTTCCATCCACGTTGCTACAAATGGCCAGATTTCATTCTTTCTCGTTGCCAAGTAGCATTCCATTGTATATATAAACCACATCTTCTTTATCCATTCGTCAGTTGACGGACATTTAGGCTCTTTCCATAATTTGGCTATTGTTGAAAGTGCTGCTATAAACATTGGAGTACCAGTGCCCCTGTGCATTAGCACTCCTGTATCCCTTGGGTAAATTCCTCGCAGTGCTATTGCTGGGTCATAGGGTGGATCTATTTTTAATTTTTTGAGGAACCTCCACACTGTCTTCCAGAGTGGCTGAACCAATTTGCATTCCCACCAGCAGTGCAAGAGGGTTCCCGTTTCTCCACTTCCTCGCCAGCATCTATAGTTTCCTTATTCGTTCACTTTAGGCACTCTGACTGGCATGACGTGGTATTTCAGTGTGGTTTTGATTTGTATTTCCCTCATGAGGAGTGATGTTGAACATCTTTTCATGTGCCTGTTGGCCATGTGGATGTCTTCTTTAGAAAAGTGTCTATTCATGTTTTCTGCCCATTTCTTCACTAGATTATTTGTTTTTCAGGTGTGGAGTTTGGGGAGTTCTTCATAGATTTTGGATACTAGCCCTTTGTCCTATATGTCATTTGCAAATACCTGTTCCCATTCCGTCGGTTGCCTTTTAGTTTTGTTGATTATTTCCTTTGCAGTGCAGAAGCTTTTTATCTTGATGTGGTCCCAATAGTTCATTTTTGCTTTTAATTCCCTTGCCTTTGGAGATGTGTCAAGCAAGAAATTGCTGCAGCTGAGGTCAGAGAGGTTGTTTCCTTTTTTCTCCTCTAGGGTTTTGATGGTTTCCTGTCTCACATTTAAGTCTTTCATCCATCTTGAGTTTATTTTTGTGTATGGTATAAGAAAGTGGCCTAGTTTCATTCTTCTGCATGTTGCTGTCCAGTTCTCCCAGCACCATCTGTTAAAGAGACTGCCTTTTTTCCAGTGGATATTCTTTCCTGCTTTGTCAAAGATTAGTTGGCCATACATTTATGGGTCCAATTCTGTCTTCTCTATTCTGTTCCATTAGTCTATGTGTCTGTTTTTGTACCAATACCATACTGTCTTGATGATTACAGGTTTGTAGTAGAGGCTAAAGTCTGGGATTGTGATGCCTCCTGCTTTGGTTTTCTTTTTCAACATTACTTTGGCTATTTGGGGTCTTTTGTGGTTCCATACACATTTTAGGATTGCTTATTCTTGCTTCGAGAAGAATGCTGGTGCAATTTTGATTGGGATTGCATTGAATGTGTAGATTGCTTGGGTAGTATTGACATTTTATTTATTTATTTTAATGTTTTTAAAATTTATTTTGAGAGAGAGAGAGAGCAGAGGAGAGGCAGAGAGAGAGGGAGTGAGAACCCAAGCAGGCTCCATCCTGTCAGTGTAGAGCCTGACGTGGGGCTTGAACTCATGACCATGAGATCATGACCTGAGCTGAAAGGGATACTAGCCCTTTGACTCCCCAGCAGTCAGATACTTAACCAACTGAGCCACCCAGGTGCCCCAGTATTGACATTTTAACAATATTTATTCTTCCAATCCATGAGCATGGAATATTTTCTCATTTCTTTGTACCTTCTTCAATTTCCTTCATAAGCTTTCTATAGTTTTCAGCATGCAGATCTTTACATCTTTTACATAAATCTAGGTTTATTCCTAGGTATTTTATGATTCTTGGTGCAATTGTGAATGGGATAAGTTTCTTTATTTCTCTTTCTGTTGCTTCATTATTGGTGTATAAAAATGCAGCTGATTTCTGTACATTGATTTTGTATCCTGCGACTTTGCTGAATTCATATATCAGTTCTAGCAGACTTTTGGTGGAACCTATTGGGTTTTCCATGTAGAGTGTCATGTCATGTGTAAAAAGTGAATGCTTGACTTCATCTTTGCCAATTTTGATGCCTTTAATTTCCTTTTGTTGTCTGATTGCTGATGCTAGAATTTCCAACGCTATGTTAAATGACAGTAATGAGAGTGGACGTGCCTGTCGTGTTCCTGATCTCAGGGGGAAAGCTCTCAGTTTTTCCCCATTGAGGATGATATCAGCTGTGGGCTTTTCATAAATGGCTTTTATGATGTTTAATTAAGTATGTTCCTTCTATCCCAACTTCTCGAGGGCTTTTATTAAGAAAAGATGCTGTATTTTGTCAAATGCTTTTTCTGCATCTATTAACAGGATCATATGGTTATTATCTTTTCTTTTATTAATGTGAGGTATCACATTGATTGATTTGCAAATATTGAACCAGCCCAGCAGCCCAGGAATGAATCCCACTTGATCATGGTGAATAATTCTTTTTATATGCTGTCTAATTCGATTTGCTAGTATCTTGTTGATAATTTTTGCATCCATATTTATCAGGGATATTGGCCTGTAGTTCTCTTCTTTTTATTGTGTCTCTGTCTGGTTTGGGAATCAAAGTAATGCTGGCTTCATAGAATGAGTCTGGAAGTTTTCCTTCCCTTTCTAGTTTTTGGAACAGCTTGAGAAGGATAGGTATTACCTCTACTTTAAATGTCTGGTAGAATTCCCCAGGGAAGTCACCTGGTCCTGGACTCTTATTTGTTGGGAGATTTTTGATAACTGATTCAATTTCTTCACTAGTTATGTCTGTTCAAATTTTCTATTTCTTCTTACTTGAGTTTTGGAAGTGTGTGGGTGCTTAGGAATTTATCTGTTTCTTCCAGGTTGTG
Organism: Leopardus geoffroyi; assembly: GCF_018350155.1. Lineage (NCBI taxonomy): Eukaryota > Metazoa > Chordata > Mammalia > Carnivora > Felidae > Leopardus > Leopardus geoffroyi. Next base: position 6,702,819 of record NC_059340.1, read on the forward strand.
CAGTTTGTTGGCATATAATTTTTCATAGTATTCCTTCATAATTGCTTGTATTTCTGATTGGTTGTAATAATTCCATTTTCATTCATGATTTTATCTATTTGGGTCCTCTCTCTTTTCTTTTTGAGAAGCCTGGCTAGAGTTTATAAATTTTGTTTATTTTTTAAAAAAAACCAACTCTTGGTTTCATTGATCCGCTCTACACTTTTTTTGATTCTATATTGTTTATTTCTGCTCTGATCTTTATTGTTTCTCTTCTTCTGCTGGGTTTGGGGTGTCTTTGCTGTTCTGCTTCTAGTTCCTTTAAGTGTGCTGTTAGATTTTGTATTTGGGATTTTTCTTGTTTCTTGAGATAGGCCTGGATTGCAATGTATTTTCCTCTCAGGACTGCCTTCGCTGCATCCCAAAGCGTTTGGATTGTTGTATTTTCATTTTCGTTTGTTACTATATATTTTTTAATTTCTTCTCTAATTGTCTGGTTGACCTATTCATTCTTTAGTAGGATGCTCTTCAACTTCCATGCTTTTGGAGGTCTTCTAGACTTTTTCCTGTGGTTGATTTCAAGTTTCATAGCATTGTGGTCTGAAAGTGTGCATGGTATGATCTCAATTTTTTTATACTTATGAAGGGGCTGTTTTGTTACCCAGTATGTGATCTATCTTGGAGAATGTTCCATGTGCACTCAAGAAGAAAGTATATTTTGTTGCTTTGGGATGCAGAGTTCTAAATATATCTGTCAAGCCCATCTGATCCAATGTATCATTCAGGGCCCTTGTTTCTTTATTGATCCTGTGTCTAGATGATCTATCCATTGTTTTAAGTGGAGCATTAAAGTCCCCTGCAATTACCACATTCTTATCAATAAGGTTGCTTATGTTTGTGATTAATTGTTAGATATATTTGGGGGCTCCTGTATTCAGTGCATAGACATTTATAATTGTTAGCTCTTCCTGATGGATAGACCCTGTTATTATTATATAATGCCCTTCTTCATCTCTTGTTACAGCCTTTAAAGTCTAGTTTGTCTGATACAAGTATGGCTACTCCAGCTTTCTTTTGACTTCCAGTAGCATGATAGTTCTCCATCCCCTCACTTTCAATCTGAAGGTGTCCTCAGGTCTAAAATGAGTCTCTTGTAGACAGAAAATAGATGGGTCTTGTTTTTTTAAATTTAATTTAATTTATTTTATTTTATTTTATTTTTTATTTTTTCAAAATTTACATCGAAATTAGTTAGCATATAGTACCACAGTGATTTCAGGAGTAGATTCCTTGATGCCCTTACCCATTTAGCCCATCCCCCCACCCACAACCCCTCCAGTAACCCTCAGTTTGTTCTCCATATTTATGCATCTCTTCTGTTTTGTCTCCATCCCTGTTTTTATATTATTTTTGTTTCCCTTCCCTTATGTTCACCTGTTTTGTCTATTAAAGTCCTCATATGAGTAAAGTCATATGATTTTTGTCTTTCTGTGACTGACTGATTTCACTTAGCGTAATACCCTCCAGTTCCATCCACGTAGTTGCAAATGGCAAGATTTCATTCTTTTTGATTGCCGGGTAGTACTCCATTGTATAGATATACCACATTTTCTTTATCCATTCATCCATCGATGGACATTTGGGCTCTTTCCATACTTTGGCTATTGTTGATAGTGCTGCTATAAACATGGGGGTGCATGTGTCCCTTCAAAACAGCACACCTGTATCCTGTGGATAAATGCCTAGTCGTGCAATTGCTGGGTCGTAGGGTAGTTTTATTTTTAGTTTTTTGAGGAACCTCCATACTGTTTTCCAGAGTGGCTGCACCAGCTTGCATTCCCACCAACAATGCAAAAGAGATCCTCTTTCTCTGCATCCTCCTCAACATCTGTTGTTGCCTGAGTTGTTAATGTTAGCCATTCTGACAAGTGTAAGGTGGTATCTCATTGTGGTTTTGATTTGATGGGTCTTGTTTTTTTAATCCATTCTGACATTCTATGTCTTTTGTTTGGAGCATTTAGTCTTTTTACATTCAGTGTTATTGTTGAAAGATATGGGTTTAGAGTCATTGTGATATCTGTAGGTTTCATGCTTGTAGTATAGTCTCTGGTACTTTGTGATCCTTGTAACATTTCACTTACAGAGTCCCCCTTAGGATCTCTTATAGGGCTGGTTTAGTGGTGATGAATTCATTCAGGGTTTGTTTGTTTGGGAAAACTTTTATCTTTCCTTCTATTCTGAATGACAGACTTTCTGGGTAAAGGATCCTTGGCTGCATATTTTCCTTGTCCATCACATTGAAGATTTTCTGCCATTCCTTTCTGGCCTGCCAAGTTTCAGTAGATAGGTCTGCTACTACCCTTATGTGTCTACCTTTGTATGTTAAGGCCCGTTTATCTCTAGCTGCTTTCAGAATTCTCTCTTTATCCTTGTATTTTGCCAGTTTCAATATGATATGTCATGCAGAAGATCAATTCAAGTTACGTTTGAAGGGAGTTAGTTCTCTGTGCCTCTTGGATTTCAGTGCCTGTTTCCTTCCCCAGATCAGAGAAGTTCTCAGCTATGATTTATTCAAGTACACCTTCAGCTCCTTTCTCTCTCTCTTCTTCTTCTGGAATTCCTATGATACTGATATTGTTCTGTTTGATCGCATCACTTAGTTCTCTAATTGTCTCCTTGTACTCCTGGATTTTTTTTTTTATCTCTCTTTTTCTCAGCTTCCTCTTTTTCCATAATTTTATCTTCTGATTCACCTATTCTCCCCTCTGCTTCTTCAATCTGTACTGTGGCCACCTCCATTTTATTTTGCACCTCACTTATAGCATTTTTAAATTCATCATGACTATTTTTTAGTCCCTTGATCTCTGTAGCAATAGATTCTCTGCTTGTCCTCTATGCTTTTTTCAATCCCAGCAAGTAATTTTATTACTATCATTCTAAATTCTTGTTAAATTATATTGCTTAAATCAGTTCTGATCAATTCTTTAGCTGTCTCTACTTCCTGGAATTTCTTTTGAGGAGAATTCTTCCATTTCATCATTTTGGTTAGTTTTCTGTCCCTTATGCATTTTAAAAGCTTGCTGTGTGCTCTGCACCTGCAAGCACTTCTGTATTAAAGGAGGGCCATACACTGTCCAGGGCCTGGCCCTTCAGGAGGTGTTTTTCTGGAGATTGTTACTTGCTCTCTGTTGTTGTGACTTTGGTTATTTTATTACCCTACTCATAGTGATATTTTGGACCCTCCACCAGGTGCTCTTTGATTTGTTCCTCGGAGTAGCCCTGTAAAGGAAAACAGATAGACAAATAGGAGACAAAAACACACAAACACACAAACAGGTAACACAAACAAGCAAATAAAAAGAAAAAAACTAAAGACTAAAAACCAAACCCCCCCAAAAACCAACTGTGAGTAAAGAAGGGGGGTGGAGTCAGTGCTGATGGAAGAGCACATACAAAGAGAGAAATGATAGGAGTGGGGAGGGGGGAGGGGAGAAAAAATAAACATTGACTAGGCAGGGAGAGTAAAAGTCTTAAACCAGAGAGAGAGAAAGGAAAATAAAGAAGGAGGTGGGGAAAACGAAACGAAGATAAAGTTACCCAGACAGAGAAACTGTATGGCTTGATTATTCTGGAGAGAGAGAAAGGAGTGTAAAGAAGGAGGTGTAGAACATGTGTCAAGACAATGGATTAAATATGTCTGTTTAGACAAACCAATAACCAGAGTAACCAGCCTAGGGGCGGGAAGAGATAAGGAGGAAAAATGGGCGGGGGGGGGGGGTGGGAATCTATCTATCTATCATCTATCTATCCATCCATCCATCCATCCATCCATCCATCCATCCAGAATTGACCTAGAGTTAATCCAAGAAATGCTGCAGTGCTTGTCAGGATGAGTTGTCTGCAAGGTCTGTGCCCCTCTGCTCTGGTGGACACGCAGTTACCCAGTGCAAAGGGGCATGGTTTTGTGTAGTCTGGGCCCGCCTCCACTATGGGACCTGGGAGTGATCCCTGAGGCCCCTCCTTGGTGGTGGTGGTGGTGGAGGGCAAATGGTGATCCCCCAGTCTCTTCTCCATGGAGCCAGACCCAGTGGACTCCATTTGAGTTGGCCTCACTGTGCCGCGGGCGCAGACAGGGCAGTCCTTCTCGCTCTGCCAACTCCCTTGACCCTGCGATTGGCTAGCATTCAAAGTCCCGCTCTGTGCGCTCTGGCACTGGGGAAGTGCCTCTCAGTATAGCCAGATATGTGGTCTCTGCTGGCTTTGGCTATGTGGCTGCACTTCAGGGGGGACCGCTTTCTACTGTGTACTGAGCCGCCACCCTCGCAGATGCAGGCAGACACAGGCAGGCTTTGTCTTTTCCCACAGCACTCCAGGGAGGGGACCACTTTCTTCTATAGACTACGCTGCCTACCTCACTGTGAGCCCCCCCCCCCCCTGGGGTGGCACACGCAGGCAGGCTTTGTCTTCTCCCACAGTACACCAGAGAGACAGCAGCCATTTCCTACTGCAGACCACACCCTCAGCCCAGCCACTGAGCCTGGGAGTGGTGGACACAGGCAGGCTTTGTACTATCACACAGCCCTCCAGGGAGGGAACCACTTTCTCCGACTGCGGACTGAGCCCCTGACCTACCACCACACCCAGGCCTTGATTCCCCTCCTCCCCAGGTGCAGGAACAGGGAGGCGGCCCCAGTCCAAGGAAAGCCCCACAGTTAGAGATCGTATCCCTCTCAGTCTCAGTCCGAGGTCTTTCTCCTGTCCAGATACGGTCCTATACTTCCCTAGCTGCTCTTTCTTTTCCCTTTGTCTCTCCGCAGAAGGGGGTGTCTCCCCTCCATGCCCACATAGGCTTTTTTTAATCTCCCCCAGTTCACAGTCACCCACCTTTTTTCCCAGCTTTCCCATTTTCTTCCTGGTAGATTCAGTCTCTTTTCCTCCCAGGTTCTGGTGTTCAAAGTCCTTTGGCTTCTGCATTTCTTTGTTTGAAAGAAGCGAAGTATGGATCCCCCTCCTTCTCCGCCATGTTGGCCCCCATTTAAAAAAAAATTTTTTTTTTAATTTTTTAAATTTTTTTAACGTTTATTTATTTTTGAGACAGAGAGAGACAGAGCATGAATGGGGGAGAGTCAGAGAGAGGGAGACACAGAATCCGAAACAGGCTCCAGGCTCTGAGCTGTCAGCACAGAGCCTGATGTGGGGCTCGAACCCATGGACTGTGAAATCGTGGCCCGAGCCGAAGTCGGCCGCTCAACCAACTGAGCCACCCAGACGCCCCTAAAAAAAATTTTTAATGTTCATTTATTTTTGAGAGAGAGAGAGAGACAGAACATGAGTGGGGGAGGGGCAGAGAGAGAGGGAGACAGAATCTGAAGCAGGCTTCAGGCTCTGAAGCTGTCAGCACAGAGCCTGGCATGGGGCTCAAACTCACAAACTGTGAGATCATGACCTGAGCCAAAGTCAGATGCGTAACCAACTGAGCCACCCAGGTGCCCCTCCTGAGGGCCTTCTTAACCAGGATAATTAAAACTTTTGTAATTATTTTATTGTTTTTTAAGTTTTTAATGTTTATTTATTATTTTTGAGAGAGAGACAGAGTGCAAATGGGAAAGGGGAAGAGACAGAGGGAGACACAGAATCCGAAGCAGCGTCTAAGCTCTGAGCTGTCAGCACAAAGCCCTATGGGGGGCTTGAACTCAGGGTCAGTGAGATCATGACATGAGCTGAAGTTGGATGCTTAACCGACTGAGACACCCAGGTGCCCCAAAACTTTTGTCATTATTTTATGCAAGTGGGAGAGAGGTAGAGTGGATACTGTATTCGTGTGTGTGTGTGTGTGTGTGTATGTATATGTACATATAATACATATATAATAGACATTAAATATATACAATATATAATATATATTTGTATTAAATATATATTTATTTTATTTATTATTTATTTTATTATTATATATTAATATATATTTAATATATATTTAATAATAGCCATCCTAATGGATATGAATTGGTATTTCATTGTGGTTTTGACTTCTATTTCCTGAATGATTAATGCTTTGAGAAATTTTACATGTGCTTGTTGGCCATTTGTATATCTTTGGAGAAATGTCTATTCACACCCTTTGCTTTTTCTTATTTTAAAGAATTGGGGACAGAGGGAGAGAGAGAGAGAATCCTAAGCAGGCTCCATGTCCAGTGCAGAGCCCAACACAGGCCTTAGTCCCACAACCCTGGGATCATGACCTGAGCTGAAATCAAGTTGAACCCTCAACTGACTGAGCCACTGAGGAACCCCCTCTTTGCCAGTTTTTTAACAAGGTTTTTAAAAATTATTATTAAGGGGCGCCTGGGTGGCGCAGTCGGTTAAGCGTCCGACTTCAGCCAGGTCGCGATCTCGCGGTCCGTGAGTTCGAGCCCCGCATCGGGCTCTGGGCTGATGGCTCAGAGCCTGGAGCCTGCTTCCGAGTCTGTGTCTCCCTCTCTCTCTGACCCTCCCCCGTTCATGCTCTGTCTCTCTCTGTCTCAAAAATAAATAAAAACATTAAAAAAAAAATTAAAAAAAAAATTATTATTAAGTTGTAGTTCTTTATATGTTCTGGATATTAAGCCCTTATCAGTTATATGATAATCAGTTATATGATATAAAGATATTTTCTCTTATTCCATAAGTTGCTTTTCACTCTGTTCATTGTGTCCTTTGATAGACAAAAGTTTTAAATTTTGATACTTGTATTATCTATTTTTTATTTTGTTTCATTTGCTTTTGGTGTCAATTGCAAGATATCACTACCAAATCCAATGTCATGAAGGTTTTACCTTATGTTTTCTTCTAAAAGTTTTATAGTTTTAGCTGTTACATTTAGGCCTCTGATTCATTTTCAGTGAATTTTTATGTATAGTAAAGGTGAGGATCCAATTTTGTTTTTTGTACGTGAATATTCCATTTTCCCAGCACCATTTGTTAAAAAGACTATTTTTCTCCATTTATTGGTCTTGGCACCCCTTCTCAAAAATCATTTGATAATATATATGAGGGTTTATTTCAGGGTTCTCTATTCTGTTCCATTGTCTATATGTCTTCTTCATACCAGTACCACACTGTTTTGATTACTCTAGCTTTGAAATCAAGAAGTGTGAGACCTTTAATTTTGTTCTTCTTTTTCAAGATTGTTTTGTCTATTCAGGGTGTCTTGGGATTCCACGTAAGTTTTAGGATAGATTTTTCTATTTCTGAGAAAAAAATGCCATTTAGAATTTGATAGAAATTGCATTAAATCTATAGATTGCTTTGAGTATTATTGATATCTTAACAATAAGTTTTCCAATCCTTGAATATGTGGTGTCATTCTATTTATTTGTGTCTTTAATTTCTTCTAGCAACTTTTTGTGGTTTTCAGTGTATAAATCTTTTGCTTCCTTGGCTAGGTTTATTCATAAGTATTTTGTTCTTTTTGATGCTATTGTAAATAAAATTGTTTTCTTAATTTTCTTTTTGGAATGTTTATTGTTAATGTGTAGAAACATAGCTGATTTTTATATGTTGATTTTGTATCCTTCAATTTTGCTGAAATTTTTCACTGGTTCTAATATTTTGTGTTTGTTATCTTTAGGGTGTCCACATATATGATCTTTTTTCTGTGAACAGAGGTAGTTTTATTTCTTCTTTTCCAATTTGGATGCCTTTTATTTTTCTTGCCTAATTGCTCTGGCTAGGACTTCTAGTATAAAGATGAATAGAAGTTGTGAAAGTGGACATCCTTACCTTGTTCCAGATCTTAGTGTTAAGTATAATGTTAGCTGTGTGCTTGTCATATATAGCTTTTACTCTGTTGAGGTACATTCTTTCTGTATCTAATTTGTTGAGAGTTTTTATCATGAAAGGATATTGAATTTTGTCAAATGCTTTTTCTGCATCCATTTAGATAATCAAGTGATTAGTGTCCCCTTCATTCTGTTAATGTTATGTATCACATTGATTGCAATCCCAGGGATTAAAGCTTTGTATCCCTGAGATTAAATTCCACTTGATCATGTCATAGAATCCTTTCAGTGTGCTCTTGAATTTAGTTTGCTAGTATTTTTTTGAGGGGAGAGGGGCAGAGGGAGAGGGAGAAAGAGAATCCCAAGGAGGCTCCACGCCCAGTGTGGAGCCCAATGTGGGGCTTGATCTCATGATTGTGAAATCATGACCTGAGCCAAAATCAAGAGTTGGATGCTTAACCAACTGAGCCACCCAGGCGCCCTGGTTTGCTAGTATTTTATTGAGAATTTTGTATCTGTGTTCATCATTTCTTTTCTTGTAGTGTCTGGCTTTGATGCTGGAGTAATACTGGCCTTGTAAAATGAGTTTTGAAGTGTTCTTTCCTCTTCATTTTTTGGGAAAGTTTGAGAAGGATTGGCATTAATTTCTTCTTAAATGTTTGGTAGAGTTCACCAGTGAAGCCATCTGGTCCTGGACTTTTCTTTGCTGAGTTATTTTTGATTATTGATTCAATCTCCTTACTAGTTATAGGCCTATTCAGATTTTCTATTTCTTTATGATTCATTCTTGGTAGACTGTATATTTGCTGGAATTTATTCATTTCTTCTAGGTTACCCAATTTGTTGGTGTGTAAATGTTCATAGCAGTCTTTTATGAACATTTGCATTTCTGTGATATCAATTGTGATATCTCTTCCTTCATTTATGATTTTATTTTTTTGAGACTTTTTTCTTTTCTCTTAGCCTTGGTAAAGATTTATCAATTGTGTTTATCTTTTCAAAAAACCAGCTCTTTGTTGATTTTTTCTTTTGTCCTTTTAGTCTCTATTTCATTTATTTTTGCTTTGATCTTGTTATTTCCTTCATTCTGTCCACTTTGGGCTTAGTTTGTTTTTTTCCTACTTCCTTGAGGTATAAAGTTAGGTTGTTTATTTGTGATATTCTTTCTTCATGTAGACACTTAATTGCTATAAACTTCCCTCTTATTAATGATTTTGAAGCATCCCATAAGTTTTGTTATGTTGTGTTTCCATTTATATTTGTCCTAAGATCTTTTTTTGATTTCCCTTATTATTTCTTCTTTTACCCATTGATTGTTTAGGAATGTGTCATTTAATTTCCATATATATGTGAATTTTCCAAGTTTCCTTCTATTATTGATTTCTACTTTCATATTATTATGGTTGTAAAAGATGCTTGATATTGCTTCAGTATTCTTAGATTGGTTTAGTTTTGTTTTGTGGTCTGACATATGATCTAGTCTAGAGAATGTTATGTGTGCACTTGAAAAGAATATTTATTGTGCTGCTGTTGAATGGAATGTTCTGTATCTGTCTGTTTGGTCATTTGGCCTGAAGTCTAATTCATGTCTAATATTTCCTTATTGATTTTCTGCTTGGATGACCTATCCATTGTTGGAAGTGAGGTACTGAAGTCCCCTGCTATTATTTTTGTTGTTTATGCTTTCATATTTGTTAGTATTTGCTTAATATATTTAGGTGTTCTGATGTTGGGTATATGTGTAATTATAGTTATATATCTTCTTGATGAATTGACCCTTTATCATTATATAATGACCTTTTTTGTTTATTATTACTTCATTCATTCATTCATTCATTCATTCATTCATTCATTTATAAGCTCCACACCCAGTGTGGAGCCCAACCTGGGGTCTGAACTCACGACCCTGAGGTCAAGACCTGAGCTGAGATCAAGAGTCAGATGCTTCACCAATTGATCCATCCAGGCACCCCTATTATTACCATTTTTGACTTAGTCTGTTTCATGCAAAGATAGCTACCTTTGCTATTTCTGGTTCCATTTGCATGGAATATTTTTTCCCATTCCTTTACTTTGAGCCTATGAATGTCCTTAAAGCTGAAAGCAGTCTCTTGTAGGCACCATATTTTGGGCCTTATTTTGGAGTGGGGGGGCAGTGTTTTATTTTTTATTCCATTCAATCTGTATTTTGATTGGAAAACATAATCCACTTATACTTAAAGTAATTATTAATAGGTAAAGACTTAGTACTGTCATTTTGTTGTTTGTTTTCTGGGTGTTTCATAGATCCTTTGTTCCTTTCTTCCTCTCTTGCTGCTTCCTTCCTTTGTGATTTGATGATTTTCTATAGTGGTGTGTTTTAATTTCTTTTTCTTTCTCTTTCGTGTATCTACTATAGGTTTTTGCTTTGTAGTTACCATGAGGCTTACATAAAACATCTTATAGTTATAAGGGTCTATTTTAAGCTGCTAACAACTTAACTTCTATTGCATACAAAAACTACTCTTTTACTCCTCTTTCCCCCATATTTTGTTTTTATATCACAATTTCCATATTTTTATATTGTGTATCAATCAACAAATTATTGTAGCTATACTTCTTTTTAATACTTTTGTCTTTTAACCTTTATGTTAGAGTGAAGTGAGTTTCACACACTCTTCCAGTACTACTGTATTCTGAATTTGATTGTATACTTTCCTTTAACAGTGAGTTTAAACCTTCATATGTTTTCTTATTACTAATTAACATCTTTTCACTTCATCTTCAGCTAAAGAACTCTCTTTAGCATTCTTCTAAGGCAGGTCTAGTGGCGATGAGCTCCCTCAACTTTTATTTATTTGAGAAAGTGTTTATATTTTCTTCTTTCCTTAGGACAGCTTTGCCAGGTGAGATATTCTTGGTTGACAATTAAAAAGCACTATATATTATTCCACTCTCTTTTGGTCTACAAGATTTCTGCTGAGAAAGCCACTGATAGCCCTCTGGAGGTTCCCTTGTATGAGATGAGCTTCTTTTCCCTTGCTGCTTTCAAAATTATTTGTCTTTTATTTTTGGCAGTTTTATTATATTGTGTCTCAGTGAAGTCCTCTGGATTTAATCTATTAGGGACTTATGAGCTTCATGTATCTGGATATCTCTATTTCCCCCTAGATTTGGGAAGTTTTCAGCTGTTTGCCCTTTCTTCCTTCCTTCCTTCCTTCCTTCCTTCCTTCCTGCCTTCCTGCCTTCCTGCCTTCCTGCCTTCCTGCCTACCTTTCTTCCTTCCATGTTGTACTGTTTTTTTTTTTTTTTAAGTTTATTTTTGAGAGAGAGAGAGTGAGCAGAGTAGGGGCAAAAAGAAAGGGAAAGAGAGAATCTCCCAAGCAGGCTTTGTGCTGTCAGTGCTGAACCTGACGTGGAGCTTGAGTGAGATCATGACCTGAGCTGAAATCAAGAGCCAGATACTTAATCAACTGAGCCACCCAGGCGCCCCTCAGCTGTTATATCTTTAAATAAGCTTTCTGCCCTTTGACTCTCTTGTCTTTGGGGACTCCCATAATGTGAATGTTGTTTTGCATAGTGGTGTTTCATAATTTCTATAGGCTTTCCTCACTCTTTTCCATTCTTTTTCCTTTTTTCTCCTCTGGCTGGATAATTACAAATGGTCTGTTTTTGAGTTCACAGATTCTTTCTTCTGCTTGGTCATGTCTGCTATTGATACTCTCTCCTTTTCAGTTTCCATTTTAGTCATGGTATTCTTTATCTTGAGGATTTCCATTTGTTTTTTTTTCTTTAAAATAATTTGTCTCTGTTGAACTTTTCATTTTATTCATGTACTCTTTTCTAGGTTTTGTTGAGTTGTCTACCTGTGTTCTCTTGTAGCATGCAAGGAATTATTTTGAATTCTTTGCAATTCATAGATATCAATTTCTTTGTGGTCAGTTACTGGAAAATTATTGTGTTCCTTTTTGTTTGTTTGTTTCTCATAGCCTTGCATCTATGTTTGTGCATTTGATGGAGCAGTCACCTCTTCCAGATTATACAGACTGGGTTTGATGGAGAATACCTTCACCTGTGGGTGGATGCGAGGGTGCTTGCTGGGCAGGATGTGGCAGTTCCAGCCCCATAGAAGGCCCAGCAGCATTGTCTTTGTGCAGCTCCATTAGCTGAGGCCCTCGGTGGTCAAGGATGTAAATGTCTGCAGTAATTATTGGGGTATTCAACCACTTGGATCCTCCTAATGTCTTTTTCTCTTACAGGGGTTATTATGACTGGGAGGATCCTTCTTGGCACTGTATCCAACTTGTGAGTGCCCCTGAAGTAGTGGTGAGATTGGTGTGGATGACCGTGTGGCTACCATGTAACAGGGACTGGAGTGCATGAAGGCAGTGACTCCAGGTTTAGGGACATTAGATAGTCCACATTGGTGATGGCTCTGTTGCTCAGTTGCTGGAACTTGCAGAGGAGCAACAGACCTGGAGTCTGGAGTCAGGTGCTCACAGAACAACAGCGACTGTGGAGTCTGGGGCACTGGCTAGCCCACAATGGCAATGGCTCTGTTGTATGAGATGTGAGTACATACCAAGTGGCCACAGAGGCAGGGTCTAGAACATGGATGTGTGTGGAGCAATAATGGCTCTGGAGTTTGGGGTGCTGGCTGGCCCACAGCGGTGATGGCTCTGGGGCCTGAGACATGGGTGCATATGGAATAGCTATGGATCTGTAGATTTGAGTGAGAGCACACATAGAGTGGCTGTGGAATCTGGGTCTGAAGTGTGGGTACAGGCAGAGTAGCCATGACTCTGGAGTCTGGGACATGAATGAGGTTAAAGGAGGCTGGCAACCCTGGTCCTGGGGTGGTATAACAGCAGCTGGGTGATGTGCGGCAGCATCTCCCTTTTTTGGTGAGGGGGAGTTCTTCAGTTGCAATGGCTGTTAGTTACCATGCGTCAAGTTTCCTGTGTCCCTTGCAAAGCCGGTCACTGGGGTCTGTGCCAGTGAGCACTATGGGATTCTCCACTAAAAAAGCTGTAGGGGAGTCTGCAGTTTTTGAATTAAAGTCTATTTTCTGATATTAGGATAGCCATGCCTATTCTCTTCTGGTTATCTTTTTTTTTTTTTTTTCTTAAGTTTGTTTATTTTTGACAGAGACAGAGTGGGAGCATGAGCTGGGGAGGGGCAGAGAGAGAGGGTGACACAGAATCCGAAGTGGGCTCCAGGCTCCAAGCTGTCAGAGCCCAACGTGGGCCTCGAACTCACAAACCGTGAGATCATGACCCGGGCCGAAGTCGACGCTTAACTGACTGAGCCACCCAGGTGCCCCTGGTTATCATTTTTAATGGAATATCTTTTCCTATCCTTTAACTTTCAACCTATGGATGCAATTGGATCTAAAGTAAAGTTGAGGGGCACCTGGGTGGCGCAGTCGGTTAAGCGTCCGACTTCAGCCAGGTCACGATCTTGCGGTCCGTGAGTTCGAGCCCCGCATCAGGCTCTGGGCTGATGGCTCAGGGCCTGGAGCCTGTTTCCGATTCTGTGTCTCCCTCTCTCTCTGCCCCTCCCCTGTTCATGCTCTGTCTCTCTCTGTCTCAAAAATAAATAAACGTTGAAAAAAAAAATTTAAAAAAAAATAAATAAAGTTGGTAGAGCATGTGACTCTTGATCTTGGGGTCATGTTTTTGAACCCCACGTTGGGTGTAGAGATTATTTTAAAAAACAAATAAACCAGGGGCGCCTGGGTGGCGCAGTCGGTTGGGCGTCCGACTTCAGCCAGGTCACGATCTCGCGGTCCGTGAGTTCGAGCCCCGCGTCGGGCTCTGGGCTGATGGCTCAGAGCCTGGAGCCTGTTTCTGATTCTGTGTCTCCCTCTCTCTCTGCCCCTGCCCCGTTCATGCTCTGTCTCTCTCTGTCCCAAAAATAAATAAACGTTGAAAAAAAAATTTAAAAAACAAATAAACTTAAAAAAAAATAAAGTGAACTCTTACAGACACAATATAGTTGGATTCTATTTCTAACCATCTGTCTTTTAATTGGGTAGTTTATATTTAAAGTAATTACTGATAGGGAAGGACTTGCTATTATCATTTTGATATTTTTGCTGTATGTCATATAGCCTTTTTGTTTCTCATTTTCTCCCTTATTACCTCCCTTTGTGTTTGCTTGGCTTTTTTCAAAAAATAATTTTTTAGTGTTATTTATTTTAGAGAGAGAAAGAAAGAGAGAGAGAGAGAGAGAGAGAGAGAGAGAGAGAAAGCAGGGGAGGGGCAGAGAGAGAGGAAGACACAGAATCTGAAGCAGGCTCTAGGATCTGAGCTGTCGGCACAGAGCCTGGTGCAGGTCTCGAATCACAAATTGTGAGATCATGACCTGAGCTGAAGTTTGATACTTAACCAACTGAGCCACCCAGCCAACCAACTGGTTGGCTTTTTATAGTGACATGTTTTGACTCCTTTCTCACTTGCTATTGCATATATTCTATAGATATTTTCTTTGTGGTTGCCCTGTGGATTAAATAAAATATCCTAAAGTTACAACAATCTATTTTAAACTTAACTTCAATTGCATAAAAAGAACTCTACTCCTTTACAGCTCTGCAACACCCTCCCCCCATTTTATGTTATTGATTTCGTAAATTACATCTTTATATATTGTGTACCCATTAATGTAGATTTATAGTTGTTTTTGATGCTTTTGTCTTTTAAATCCTGTAATGCAGTAAAAGGTGGAGTTACAAACCAAAATTACAATAATACATGTTTTTATGTTTGTTCATATATTTATCTTTACTGGAGAACTATATAGTTTGTATGGTTTTTGAGTTACTGTGTAGCAATAGGAAAGAAAGAAAGAAAGAAAGAAAGAAAGAAAGAAAGAAAGAAAGAAAGAAAGAAAGAAAGAAAGAAAACCCATTTCTACCAGCCTTTCAGAGTACTAAGGGAACTTGAGACAGTTTTGGTCTCCTTCTTGAGAGGTATTTGAAAAATTCTGGCTTCTGTCATTGCTAAAGTAACTTTACAAGCATTGGGGTTTATTGATTAAAACCCTCCAGACCCCCAGGTAATTTAATGGATGTGAATCTGTTATGTTTTAGTCAGCCTCCATAAGACTTTGGTGAATACAATTTGTGGGCATGCACATAACAGCCTTAGATTCTACTTTAATGTATATATTCCAAGAGAGTTGAAACTGTATGAGAAATCTTTACTTTGAGTGGCAGGCACTAGGGCAGTTTTATAATAGTGTGTTTCTGGGGTGAGTTGAAGTTCATATTCTCAACCTGCCTGAACTAGTCTGATTATAATCTGAACTTCCTAAGGTTTATATGCCAAGTTGGGGTCATTGCTTAATATTCAACAAGGATTAAGACAGCAAAGCATTGCTGTAGGAAAACATCAGATATGTGAGGCAATTGGTTACTTGATTTGAGTTGCAGCATATTCTATCTGGCTATTGACCTCAGCCACCACACCTGCCTTCTATCTGTCTTCTGTGTCTGCATCCTTGGAAGTTTAGAACTTATCTCATAGAACCTTAGTACCTGGGCAATGAGAACCTACAGTACAACCTCCTTATGCGATGGACAAGGAGTTGAGAGTGGAAGGGGCTTGCCCATGGCCAAATGAGTGAATGACAGATTGAAGTGAGACCCTCAGATCCAGACTCCTATGACTTCTCCCCAACAACACCGTTCCCTTCATTTTCCTTCATTTCCTCCATAATATCATGTCTGGTCTGATGTGTCTGTTTCCTGCTTTCCATTCTCTGACTTCTCCAGTGACTCTGTTTGTAGGTCACTCTGTGACTCAGAGACTCTCTGTGGCCTTTGACTACATTCTTGGAAAGAATGCTAAGCTGCAGTTTACAAAGCTGTTCTGGGTCAAGCTGACGAGAGGCCTCGGCCTTGTCCACCTGGCATCGTTGTCTTCTGGTATCTCTTTTCCATCTCCATAGGTAGCCCCTGCTTGAAAAGAGCTGTTCCAGTAGGTCACACATGACCCTTTGGCTGATCTTGGAGTTCTCATTCAAGCTGCTGCCTAGTTCCTTCCCCTGCATCTTTCATACTTTAGATATGTCCTGTTCCAACCCAGCAATTCTGTGTATTGTCCCCCTGCGGGGACTTTGCCTTCCAGGAATATGCTGGAATTCATGGAGAGACTTGCAAGCCCTTGGGAGTGGCTTGTAAAAGGCTCTGGAACAGGAGGTAAGGGCAGCATTAGCAATCAGCAGGCAAGGAAGGAATGGCTGAGCATAAAAAGGCTCTCACTGTCATCCATGGATTTGCAATATCTTCTTAAGCTCTCTGGCTGGGCATGGTGCTTGATGATGGAAAAATAAAAATAATTATACTTCTGTCAATGTTTCCAGCCCATTAGCTATTAATTTCATTCTTCTGAGATCTTTGGGGGTATATGCTCCAGGCAAAAAGCAGAAAGGAGAAGGAAAACTAACATTCAATTATGTGTATTGGAGTAGATGTTTTTGGTGAGCCACACATATCCCTGAAGACAGTTTCCATGTTTCCTGTGCCTCAGGGACTGAGGAGGCCCTCATGTACTTGGCTCGCTAAGGGACAGGCAGGAAGTGCTAGGCGTTAATGCCCAAAGCAGCACTCCTTCACAAATAAGAGGTGGGAAGACATCCTAGCTTCCCTTACCCCCAACATAGTTCTGAGGCACATTCTGCATAGTCAGCAAAAGGTCCCCTGGGGGATTGAACTCCACTTTTCTACAACAGTGACCTGCTTGTGTATACCAGTTCACATTCTTACCTTCCTTGAGTCACTTCTCCACCCTTTCAGAGTACTTCCTGGGATCACCCCCCAAATTAACTATTTACATCCAAATATCTAATTCAGGGTCTACCTCTGGAGAAAATTCAAACTAAGAGCCCTCTTATGTTCCAGAGATTTTACATGCATTATCTCATTTACTTTTTGCATAAGCCATGAAATATGCATCAAAGCTTTTTTTTTTTTTTTTAATTTTTTTTTTTTAACATTTATTTATTTTTGAGACAGAGAGAGGCAGAGCATGAACGGGGGAGGGTCAGAGAGAGAGGGAGACACAGAATCGGAAGCAGGCTCCAGGCTCTGGGCCATCATCAGCCCAGAGCCCGACGCGGGGCTCGAACTCATGGACCCTGAGATCGTGACCTGAGCTGAAGTCGGATGCTTAACCGACTGAGCCACCCAGGCGCCCTGCATCAAATCTTTTTTGGAGATGCTGAGGTTCAGAGAGGTTGAACAGATTCCTCGCGGTCACATAGCCAGTATCAGTAAATCATGATTTGAAACTATGTCTGTGTGACTTCTAAGCCTGTTCCATTTCTGCCATTCCATGCTGCTTCAGGGGAAAGCCGGAGTGAGGGTCAGCAGATCTAAGCTCCAGGTTCAGTTCTTTCTCCACATCAATATGTGACCCTTGGGCAGACCTCTTAGTTGTTCTTGGTCCAAATCTCATTTGCATTCTTACCTCAAGGCTTTTGTGTGGGATGGTCTTCCTCTCATTTATCTCTAAGTTAGGGGTCCTGAAGACCACATTCAAGTACAGTGATTTGCTAGAAGGACTCACAGAACTCAGTAAAGCTTTTATACTCATCGTTATGGTTTTCTCCAGGAAAAGGATACAGATTAAAATCAGCAAAGATAAAGTGAAATAATTCAGGCAGAGAAAGACAGATAACATATGTTTTCACTCATATGTGGATCCTGAGAAACTTAACAGAAGACCATGGGGGAGGGGAAAGGGGAAAAAAAAGTTAGAGAGGGAAGGAGGCAAACCATAAGAGACTCTTAAATACTTAGAACAAACTGAGGGTTGATGGGGGTGGGGAGAGGGGAAAGTGGGTGATGGGCAGAGGAGGACACCTGTTGTGATGAGCACTGGGTATTGTATGGAAACCAATTTGACAATAAATTATATTAAAAAAATAAAATAAAATCAGCAAAGATAAAAAGCACATAAGACCCAAACTTTTAGTTGTCCTCTCCCAATGGAGTTGTACAGACAGCCCTGAATCTTCCTAGCAATCATGCATGACAGCATGTATGATGTGTTGCCAACAAGCGAAGCTCCCCTGAGCTTGCTGCCCAGGGTTTCTATTGAGGGTTGGTCATGTAAGTGTGGATTGCTCATGTGACTGACCTTAGTTATTCTGTTTCCAGCACCTCCAAAGGTCAAACTGATACAGCATGGCCCAAGACCTCTACCATAATTCACATTGTTGGCATAAACTATCTGGTATGGCCCAGATTGCCTAGGTATACAAAGACTCTCATATTAGGCAGCATATTCTTTTTTTTTTAATATATGAAATTTATTGTCAAATTGGTTTCCATACAACACCCAGTGTTCATCCCAAAAGGTGCCCTCTTCAATGCCCATCACCTCCCCTCCCCTCCCTCCTACCCTCCATCAACCCTCAGTTTGTTCTCAGTTTTTAAGAGTCTCTTATGCTTTGGCTCTCTCCCACTCTAACCTCTCTCTCTCTTTTTTTTCCTTCCATTCCCCCATGGGTTTCTGTTAAGTTTCTCAGGATCCACATAAGAGTGAAAACATATAGTATCTGTCTTTCTCTGTATGGCTTATTTCACTTAGCATCACACTCTCCAGTTCAATCCACGTTGCTACAAAGGTAGGCAGCATATTCTAAGGGCTTAAAAGTTTTTCCCTTGAGCTGGTCAGGATCCTTTCTTTGGAATGTGTAGGGTTTGGACAACTTGGGCCTGCTGAATTAACCCTTTACTGTATATTCTTGTATCTTTTTCTTGTTGTTCAAGACTCAAACATGATTTCCTCAGAGAGGCTTTTGCCAACCAGCCACCAATCACTTCCTGTGATTTTGCTTTTATTTTCATCATTGATCTTATAAATATAATCATTGATCTTATATTTTCTTGTTTATCATCTCCCTCTTCCTTCTAGAATGCAAATTATTCAAGAGTAGGGACTTTGTTGATCATGTTGTATCTCAAATGCCAAGAACAGAGAATGGCAAACAATGAGCACTTAATAAACACTTTTTGACAAATAAAGGAATCTGGACAATGGGCTGATTTATAATATTTTTTTCTAGCTTTAAACCACCATTAATCAAGTGAATTGATTTATGTTATTCTAACGGGATTTTGAATTCTTATAAGGAAAGACTTCTTCCTATGATTAGGCTACCTGAAAGTTCCCACGTCTGTGTTAGGCAAGAAAAGATGCCTGAGGAATGCTTGTTCATGTATGGCTTCTTCCTTCCTTGAATTCCTCATGCTGTCCCAGGACTTTCTCTTCCCCTGCCTTCCCTCTTCTTCCCCTGTTTTGATACTATGACTTATGAATCATGCCACTTACCTCACCTTGGTTTCTCCCATTTTCTGGAGCTCTTTTGTAATGAGCTGGCACTTCCTGAGATGACAAGCATGCCTCTCTTTTAAGAACTATGGCTGTCTGATGACCTTACTCTGGCAGGAAGTTCAGAAGATGTCCACTGAAATGAGCCTTGAGGTTTTTTTGTTTTTTGTTTTTTGGCTACAGCAGGCTAGGGATGATGCTAGCATTAGTGCCCTTAGGGCTGCCATAGCAAATTACCATAAGTTGTTGGCTTAAAATGACATAAATTTTACTTGAGTGGCAAGGTCAATAGGGGATGGATCATTACTGGTGAAAACCAAATGTGGCCATCATCCCCTTTGCCAGTAATTGGTATAGGAGTGAATGTATGATGCAGTTCTATCCAATGAGACAAAGAGAAATCTTCTAGGAACTTCTGGGAAACATTTTCCTCCATGATAAGAGAGAAGTGTGTGAAGAGAGAATTCCTTTTACCTTCACCTTCCTTTCCTATGTTTTCCCATATTTATGTGAAGATGTGATGCTCAGAGCTGCCATTTTGCAACCATGAGGGGAGGTACTCTGAGGATGACAGAGTTGAAAGATTAAGGGAGTTTTGTCTTGAATGACCCCATTGCACCAATCCCGGCACTACCTACTTCCAGAATCCTTTTTATGGGAGATAATTAAGTGTCTTTGTTACTATTATTTGTCTATTACTTGAAGCCAGACACATCCTTTCCACTATAATTGATATTCTGTGTCTCGTCATGTTCCCACATATCCTTGAAATGAATTACCATTACCTAGGGTCACCTAAGCATATCTCTATTCTTTGCAATTTGAAAGAAACTAACTACAACCTATCTTTCTCTTTGTGTGCTGATACCATGCATGAAGAATATTCAAGTCCTCTCATAGTATTGAAAAGGAGAGGCTATGTGTGGCCACATCTGCTGATCTTGCCTGCCGACTTCTATTCTCCTTTCTTTGGAGGGGGAGAATAAAAGGGGAGCACCCCTTCCCTACTCCAAGTTCATTTCTTATCAATAGATTGACTCATTCTTCTGCTCTGGGGTTGGGCAGGCCAATCAGAGTCAGAGTGACTGGTTTAGGAGTGAGCATGTGCCTGATTCAGACCAATGAGAGTATATTCCTCCCCCTTTTTGGATTACTAAACTATGAGAATGTGAGCTTGGAATTGCTGCTGGCCACCTTGCACTGTCAGGGGGAAAATGTTGGGGAGTGAAGCCAACATGGTTACTAGAGTCAGAGAATTTCTTCTTCCATTTATGCCCATTTATATTGGGTTTTTATTATTTGTGAAAGAGGCCTCTCTTGACAAGTAATGTCTTGTCTGTCTCCTAGGAACCCCCATTCTTTCTCCCTACTAGATTATGTTAGTGTTTCAGGTTGAGGAAAATATATCAAAAGGTTTGCAGTCTTGGCCCAGCATTTCACCCTTTGGTTTGTTGAGGATAATATTGTCTCTGGCCACCCAGCTATCCCTTCTTTTCCGTATAAAGGATACTTGGGCTAAGACAGCTTAAACTGGCCCTTTGCAAATCACAGTGAGCAAGCAGGAAAGTCTACAACAGTGTCTGATAGGAATACAATGCAAGTCACATAGGCATTTAAAATTTTCTGGTAACCGTATTAAAAAATGTAAAAGGGAAGAGGTGAAATTGATCTTAATAGTATATATTATTTAATGCAATATATCCCAAAGACTATCATTTTCAACATGTGATCAATATAAAAATTTATAATTAAATGTGTAACTTTTTAAATACTAAATCTTCAAAATCCAGTAAATTCATATAATGCTTTATAGCAAATCTTAGTCCAGAAGCTCAATAACCCAGTGCTTACCATATTGGACAGCACAGGCCTAAGTTTATCTGGGGAAGGAAAAGAAGCTTGAAAGAGGGTCAAGAATTGAGAAAGGAAAAGTAATGGTCAGGGGGTCAACAGGCCCCCAGACTTAATTTCAAGAGTTTTTTGTACAACAGTTGATACCAAGTTGAAAAAGAGCCTTGCGTTCAGATTTTTGCTGTCATGAGGAACATCTTCATGCAGATGACAGTGTAGTTCAGAGCACTTGCCCTGATCAATGGCCTGGGTTTGAAATGCACTGTAACATAGATCAGCTGTGTAATGTGGGGCAGGCAGTTCTTTTGCTATGGGGGGAGGGGAAAGTCCCAAGGAAGGTCACATTAGTTTCAGGCACAGTGGTTCTGTTTTTGTATGCTCCATTCTTTTCACCCCCTATTAAGTTATTCTCCTATGGGAATGAGGGGTGCCACATCAGCAGAAAAATGGTTCCATTTCCTGCAGAGATACAAAACTTTGGGGACAGCTGAACAGCTACCTCATTCGGAGTGAAAGGAGGAAATGCCCTCACAGGAAAATTGGCGATGCTGGGCATCAGTCACTCTCAGAAGCAGTATATTCTGCGAAAGGAGCTTGGAGCCATCTAGAGTATCTTACATTATGTTCCACAGCATTCCAGAATTTTGATGTATTCAACCAGTACCTGTTGAACTTCTGCTGTGTGCCAGGCATTATTTCGGTGTTGAGAATATGAGGGTGAACGGCAGTCAAGGTTCCTGCCCTCCTCATGGGGTCACATCCCAGTGGGGAGAGAGACATCCAATAAGAAGGTAGATATAGCAATTAGATGTTGCTTAAGTGCCAAGAAGGAAACAAAGGTGGCACCGTGGTGTCAAGATTGCAGCTGGGGAATCTGATTAGCCTGGAGGGTCAGGGAGGGCCTCTCTGAGGAGATGATATTTTAACTTGAAACATGATTGAATTAGGCCCTATGAATGGGCAGAAGAAGAGTATTTCAGCTGGCAGAAACAAGGGGTACAAAGGCCCTGAGGCAGGAAAGGGCTTGGCTTCATCTGACAATGACAAGACCTGTGTGGCTGGAGGGCAGAGAGTGAGGTAGGTAGTGAAAGGAGACATGGCTGGAAGGGTGGGCAGGAACTTCAGGGACCAATGGCAGGCATCTGATTTCTGTTAAGTGCATGGGGAACCCACCAGAGGGTCTTTGTGGGGAGTGAGACAATGTGCTTTCCCTGTGGTGGCAGCATGGAGGCTGGCTGGGAGGGGCAGAGTGGGAGTGGGGGGCTAGGTATTCACGAGAAAGATGATGGCAGCATTGCCAGGACAACGGCAGTGGTGGTGGGTAGGAGATGCATTCTGTGGGAGAAATGGACAGTCCTTGAGGATGGATGGAGGTGGGGGAGGGAGAGAAGGAGATCAAGGAGTTCTGGCTTGAGGATTTTGCCATCTCTCACACTGGTTTTCCTTCCAGCCTGATCCATACATTCCTGCTGTGCTTTGAGAGACTTAGATCTGACCTCTTTGGATGCCCTAGGAGCTCTCTATGAAAGGTAGTAAAATCCCAGAAAAGCTGTACTAGAGGCCAGATGTGGGAACTGGATTGTCCACTTCATGCTTGAATGTGTTTATTTAGCAGCTTCTCAGGCTTGTTTGGGCAACCTGAGCTCTTTGAGGTCAGTTTTAGTGATTTCCTCCCCCTTTCTGTCATCCTCCAAGATGATATTGGGGGTTGGACCTTATGGGAATTGTAAGTTGGGCCTCAGACTCATGTTTTGCTCAGGGCCTTGAAGATCTCTGTGATCAGGAGTGAGGTTTGTCTGGCTCCACCCTATGGCTTCACCTAGAGGGAGGGTCATCCAGGATGAAGGGAAGGTAAGCTATTGACACCCCTCATTTAGGCGTCTAGGCATGGGAGGAAGCTGCTATCCAGGGTGAGCTCAGGGCTGTACAGGAATATCTCAAGTAAGCAGAGCATGGTTTGCAGAAACCATAGCTTCCTTACTTGCCCCCAGCCACCATGCTCCAAGTATGGTGACAGGGGCCCAGATGTACCCCTGTGAGAGAATGGATCTGTATTAATTTTGCTGGACTGTTGTAACAAAGTACCACAGACTGGGGAGCTTCAAAAACAAATTGTCTCACAGTTCTGAAGACTGGAAGTCCAAGATCAAGGGGTCAGCAAGATTGGTTCCTTCTGTGCCTCTCTCCATCACTTGCAGATGACCATCTTCTTGTTGTGTTTTTACATGGTCTCCCCTCTGTGGATGTCTGTGTCCTGATCTCTTATAAGGGCACCAGTCATGTTAGGTTAGGGTCCATGCTAGTGTCTGCATTTAATATTCTTTGCCTTCCTAAAAACCACGTCTCCAACTGCAGTTATGTTTTGAATTGCTAGGAATTAGGCCTTCAACATACAGATTTGGAGGGGTCACAATTCAGTCTATACCAGGATCTGTGGAGAGAGCCTGAGGGCCTGCACATGGCTGTCACAGGAGGGCTAGGGGACCTGTAGCAGTGCATGTGCACTCTCATCAAAGCTGGGTGGATGGTGGTGCTGGGTCCCAGGTGCCAGTGAGAAGGGCCTAGGTCAGCAGGGGCAACTCCCAGGCCTGATAGAACCTTGGACACAGCTTCAGACCATCAAGGACCCTCTGTAGAACCAGGGCAGGGAGCAGGTGTCACCTGTAAGGCCCAGGGCAGAGAAAGGTTCTGAGGCCCACTTTCCCAGGCCAGAAGACATACCCCCAAACATCCTGAGCTCATTCTGGGAGGAGGAGAGAAAGGGCAGTGGGGAGGAACCATGATCTCATTTGAAAAGTTAAAAAGCTATATTTTCTTTGAGCATCTGTGCGTTTTCAACAGCACTGTGTCTCTCATATCTGCAAATGGTACCATAACACAGTTGATTGATTAACAAAGATGAAAGAATTAGAGAGCTGGAAATAGTGTCACTGTTGGAGTCTAAGGCTTTAATAGATTTCTCATTTAATCCTCCTAACAGCCCTCTGAGAAAACTGAAGCACAGAGAAGTTAATGATGCCCGCGGTGAGAGAGTAGAAAAGGCAGAGCCTTCCAGACCTGTCGCCTCACTCATTATGCTGACCTATTTCCAGACAAGATTATTAGTCTCACTGCTGGGCTGGAGGCCCCAGGCCCCAAAAGGCAGGGATAACTTTGAGGATAGTGTTGGCCCCACTGCTGTTCTCTTTAGGGCCTGCACACTGCTGAGCACAGAGCTGGACTTCAGTAAAATATCTTGTGGCTGTTTGGGGAACACATATTGGAAACAGCACATGGACTCTACCCAGTACCTCTCATTGTTTTGTTATTTGGGGATTTCCCAACACCTGCTATGAGGAGGTCCATCTGAACCTCACACATGCCTAGAAGGTCAGCAGGAAGCATATTTTTCTGACTTTTGTTCAGATCCACAAACATTTCCTAGGCACCACTCTGGATCAGGCAAGAGATGCCCCTGGTGGGGAAAAGTCAGACCCATGAACAAAATGATTCAGAGAGGCAGGAGGTCATCCCCAGTGCTTTGGGAGCATAGAGAAGGTACGCTTGTTCCCAAAGGGGGTTGGGAGGAGCTGATACAGGATGTGAGACTTTTATTTCTTTATTTAAATGTTTCATTCATTTTTGGGAGAGAGAGCACAAGCAGGGCAGGGGCAGAGAGAAAGGGGGACAGAAGATCTGAAGTGGGTTCTGTGCTGACAGCAGCAAGCCCAATGTGGGGTTCAAACTCACAAACTGTGAGATCATGACCTGAGCTGAAGCTGGATGCTCAACCAACTGAGCCATCCAGATGCCCCAAAGTGAGGCTTTTAAAAATCAAATGTATAGATGTACATGCTTTAAAAAGTTGAACAGGTCTACAAGGTTTATAGCAAAACTAGCGGTGCCTTGCTCCACCTGCTCTCCACTCCAATTTTTCCCTCCAGAGTCCACTTTCTTTTTAAAAAATTCTTTTTTCAGCGTTTATTTATTTTTGGGACAGAGAGAGACAGAGCATGAACGGGGGAGGGGCAGAGAGAGAGGGAGACACAGAATCGGAAACAGGCTCCAGGCTCTGAGCCATCAGCCCAGAGCCTGACGCGGGTCTCGAACTCACGGACCGCGAGATCGTGACCTGGCTGAAGTCGGACGCTTAACCGACTGCACCACCCAGGCGCCCCCAGAGTCCACTTTCAACCAGGTTAGTGATTTCTTCTGGTGATGATTGCCCTGTCGTTAAATGACATGCTCATACTGCTACTTCTTGATTACTTGGAAGCTGAGGATTCAGGTTGCTAATTTCCTCCTGTTTCATACCCATTTCCCACCTTCCTAAAACAGGGATGGGGACTTGATTCCTATTCACTGCCGCATGCATCAGTATGATTTAAGTACTTATTTTTCACAGTTGAGCCACATACATGTCTACGCTCCTGTTGTGGTTCTTAATGACTCTTAATTTTCCAATGACTTGGAATCAATCATTCCTTTTTGTAAAATTTGATTTTTCTATGTCCCATCATCCATTTTCCACCAGAAGTGTCACTCCCTCTGCGTGGTCAAGCCCTCCCGAGGCTCTCTCCTTGCTTTGTTCTAGTCTGCTTGCTCCCTGCAACTTCTGCAAATCCATCATCCTGGGAATTCTGTGCTGAATTACCTGTTCCCATGGCTTCTCTTACTTGGTTTTCTCCCTCATTTTGGCAGGGGCCATCTCCTTGTAGCTTTCAGAGGAATGATGAAGACTAATACATCTTTTTTTTTTTTTTTAAGAATGTGTGTGTCTGAATATATGTCCTATTCTCATGCTTGATTAATAGTTTGGATATAGAATTCTAGGTAGGCTAGAACTTTCTCTCTGAATTTGAAGACTTTTTTTTTTTCCTCCTCACCCCTGATCACTTGCCCTTGAAGACACAGGGTGTTGCTTCTGGTGTTGCTTTGAGAAGTTTAATGCCCTTCTGATGTCTGAGCCTTTGTATGTTACCTGTTTCTTGTACCCCCTCACCTCTATCCCATTTCTGGAAGCTTGGGGGATCTTCTTTTTGTCCCTAGTGTTCTGAAAGTTCATGACAGTGTGACCTCACGGATATGCTTTCATCCATTATTCTAGGCAAGAGCTGTCCAAGAGAACTTTCTACAATGATGTACATGTCCTATATCTGTGTCATCCAATATGGTTGCCTCCAGCAGCATGAGGCTATTGAGCACTTGAAATGTGGCTGGTGTGACTGAGGAACTGTATGTCTGATTTTATCTAATTTTAATACATTTATATTAAAATATAGCCACATGTGGTTAGGGGCTACCATATTGGACTGTATTGGCCTTTCAATCTCATTAGACTCTTTGCCCTTCAGTTCTGGGGAGTTGTCTTGAATTTTTTCTTTCATTTTTTTCTGTTCTCTGCTCTGAAACCTCTGTTTGTTTGATAATAGAACTTGTGTAGTGATTCTTTAGCTTTCTTATATTTTCTCTCCCATTTTGAATCTCTTTGTCTTTTCTTTCCAAGTGAATTCCCTAAATTTACCTTCCTACCTTTCTACAGAATATTATATCTTCTATTATACTTTTTATTTCCAAACGTTCTTTTTTACTTTCTGCTTTGATTTCATGGGAGCACAGCTTTCAGGCTACTGTGGCTATTTTCCCAAACTCCTTTCCTTCCCTGCATTGTTTCTGTTCCTTTGAGCTCCTTTCCCTGCTTGTTTTGGTCTTTCCCTTGAATGTCAGCCTGTCCTTTCCTGTCATGCTCATATATGGGAATGTCTGGGATTTGTCATTGTTAGGCTTGGAGACTCCCTAAATATCAGGATCAGTAGATCCTTAGGGCTGTTACATTTCCCAAGAAGGAGTTCTCTGGTCTTCTGTGCAGGAAGTAGAAGTGTGCTGTGATTGCTGGGTGGCAGAGGGTGATCAGAATCTTCTGGTTCCTCTTGCTTTCAGTCCTGTAGTCTGTTCTCCTCTCTGCCAGGAGTCCCAAGTCCAGAGTATTTCAGTGTGTGCAGAGAATAGTACCTTGGTATTCTGCAGGATAGACTAGATAGCTGCTGTAACAAAGCACCACAAACAACAGAATTGTATTCTCTCACAGCTTGGGAGGTTGAAAGTCTGAGCTCAAAGTGTGGGTGGGGTTGTTTCCTCCTGGAGACTCTGAGGGAGAGTCTGCTCCATGCCCCCTCCTGGTTTCTGGTGGTTGTTGGCAGTCCTGGGGATCCTGGGCTTGTGGTGGAGCATCCCTCCAATCTCTGCCTCCATCTTCACAAAGTTGCCTTCCCTCTGTGTGTCTCTTTGTCTCTTCTTATAAGGATACCTGTCATTGCATTAGGGCCAACTCTGCTCCATTGTGACCTCCTCTTAACTAATTATATCTGCAAAGACCCTACTTCCAGAGAACACCACATTCCAGGGTTGCTGGCAGACAGTGACATTCCAGGGAAGCACTATCTAATGCTGTACAGCATGGAACCTGGACTCTTTGTTGTATAGACTTTAAACAATCCTCTTCAGCCTCGTTCATACCTCCTGATTTCAGAGGTACCTGGTGCATTCAGTTCCTGAGTCTTTCTGGTTTTGCCTGCTTCAGGTCTCCCCAGTGCTGCAGGCTTCAGCTTTGTCTGCTGTGTCAAGTGAGTGACCTTTCATGGCAGACATGCAGTGGTCATGGCATAGACTGTGGGACCAGACATCCTGGGCTTACATCCTACCTCTGTGGCCTGTGTAACCTTGCCCAAGTGACTTAACCTTTCTGTGCCTGTAAAAGGTGATTGATGGTAAGAGTACCTACCACATATGGTTTTTTGGAAGACTAAGGAGAGTGCTTAGAAAGATATCTGGTGCAAAGAGCTCATGGTGACTCTTGGCTATGTGTACTTGCTAAGTTCAAGCCTTTGGTGGCTCTTGTCTCCTGTGAGATTATCTTTTTCCTTGTGAATTTGTGTCTTTTACAAAAACTTTTTACTGAATTTTACTGGGGCTTCTGGAGGCTGCAGAGATGAATGCTGTGTTCAACCCACCATGTTTAAGCTCTGGGAGGAATCTTAAAGAAGTGGAGGCATTCTAGAATAAAGCAGTTGGAGCAGCATGAGCAAAGGCACAGAGGCATGGAGGAAGCACAGGGCATGCAGATACCTGCAAAGACTACAGTGTGACATGTGGAGTCTGAAGAGGGGTGCTGGGAACGCAGCTGGGGCAGTCACCTCTCACACAGACTAGGCACAGGCGGCACTCAACTGCAGGGGGTGTCAAATTTGGGAGCCCTGATTAGATGTGCAAAGCTTGCTTTCTGCAAGGAGATCAGCAGGAGGCTGTAGTTATTGTCAGGGTCAGAGATGAGGGTCTGACTAGGGCAGGGGAATGGGAAAATACTGCTAATAATTTCTTCCCCAATTTTTGTAATGACAGTTTTCAAATGTAGAAAATTTGGACAGAAAGATGGAAAAAATTGTAAACACTTGTGTCCCCACCACCTGGATAGAATAATTAGCATTTTGTTTTATTTGCATTATTATCTGTCAGTCTATTTGTCTGGCCAACCATCAGTGCATTGTTACTTTTTGACACATTTTGGTGTAAGTTGCAAAATGAGGACACTTCACCCCTGAACACTGCAGCATGGGTGTCATTAACTAACTGGACCCTGGTGTGTAGATAAAATTAATCTATAATCCTATCTTTATTTAAAATTTTGATATTTTCCCCTCATTGATTTTTTTTGCATTAATAATGATTTAAAAATTTTTTTAATTTTATTATTATTATTTTTAAGATTTACATCCAAATTACCATATAGTGCAACAATGATTTCAGCAGTAGATTCCTTAGTGCCCCTTACCCATTTAGTCCATCCCCTCCCATCCAGTAACCCTCAGTTTGTTCTCCATATTTATGAGTCTCTTCTGTTTTGTCCCCCTCCCTGTTTTTATATTATTTTTGTTTCCCTTCCCTTAGGTTCATCTGTTTTGTCTCTTAAAGTCCTCATATGAGTGAAGTCATATGATTTTTGTCTTTCTCTGACTCATTTCACTTAGCATGATACCCTCCAATTCCATCCACATAGTTGCAAATGGCAAGATTTCATTCTTTTTGATTGCCGAGTAATACTCCTTTGTATATATAGACCACATTTTCTTTATCCATTCATCCATCGATGGACATTTGGGCTCTTTCCATACTTTGGCTATTGTTGACGGTGCTGCTATAAACATGGGGGTGCATGTGTCCCTTTGAAACAGCACACCTGTATCCCGTGGATAAACGCCTAGTAGTGCAGTTGCTGGGTCATAGGGTAGTTCTATTTTTAGTTTTTTTGAGAAACCTTCATACTGTTTTCCAGAGTGACTGCACAGCTTGCATTCCCACCAACAATGCAAAAGAGATCCTCTTTCTCTGCATCCTCCTCAACATCTGTTGTTGCCTGAGTTGTTAATGTTAGCCATTCTGACAAGTGTAAGGTGGTATCTCATTGTGGTTTTGATTTGTATTTCCCTGATGATGAGTGATGTGGAGCATTTTTTCATGTGTCGGTTGGCCATCTGGATGTCTTCTTTGGAGAAGTGTCTATTCGTGTCTTTTGCCCATTTCTTCACTGGATTATTTGTTTTTTGGGTGTTGAGTTTGATAAGCTCTTTATAGATTTTGGATACTAACCCTTTATCTGATATGTCATTTGCAAATATCTTCTCCTATTCTGTCAGTTGCTTTTAGTTTTGCTGATTGTTTCCTTCACTGTGCAGAAGCTTTTATTTTGATGAGGTCCCAGTAGTTCATTTTTGCTTTTGTTTCCCTTGCCTCCAAAGACATGTTGAGTAAGAAGTTGCAGCTGGTTTTTTTAAATTTAAATTTAGTTAACATACAGTACAGTATTGGTTTCAGGAGTAAAATTCAGTGATTCATCACTTACATACAACACCCAGTGCTCATCCCAACAAGTGCCCTCCTTAGTACCAATCACCTATCTAGCCCATCCCCCACCCACTTCCCCTCCATCAACCCATAGTTTGTTCTCTACCATTAAGAATCTCTAAGGATGTCTGGGTGGCTCAGTCAGTTAAATGTCAGACTTCAGCTCAGGTCATGATCCCATGGTTCATGGATTCGAGCCTCGTGTCAGGTTCTGTGCTGAGAGCTTGAAGCCTGGAGCCTGCTTTGTATTCTGTGTCTGCCTCTCTTGCTGCCCTCCCCTGCTTGTGCTCTCTCTCTCTCAAAAATAAATGACCACTAAAACAAAACAAGAGTGTCTTGTGCTTTGTTTCCCTCTCTCCCCCCTTCCCCACTTCCTAAATGTTTATCTGTCTTGTTTCTTAAATTCCACATATGAGTGAAATCATATGGTATTGCCTTTCTCTGACTGACTTATTTTGCTTAGCATAATACATTCCAGCTCCATCCATGCCTTTGCAAATGACAAGATTTCATTATTTTTGATGGGTGAGTAATATTCTTGTGTGTGTGTGTGTGTGTGTGTGTGTGTGTGTGTGTGTGTGTGTGTGTACACTACATCTTATTTATCCATTCATCAGTCAATAGACATTTGGGTTCTCTCCATAGTTTGGCTATTGTTAATAATGCTGCTATAAACATTGGAGTGCATATATCTCTTCAAATCTATATTTTTGTATCCTTTGGGTAAATACCTAATAGTGCAATTTCTGGATCAGAGGGTAGTTCTGTTTTTAGTTTTTTTTAATTTTATTTAAATCCAAGTTAGTCAGCATATGGTGTAATAATGGTTTCAGAAGTAGAATTTAGTGATTCATCACTTACCTATAACACCCAGTGATCAGCCCAACAAGTGCCCTCCTTAGTGTCTGTCACCCATTTAGCCCATCCCCCTACCCACCTTCCCTCCAGCAACCCTTAGTTTGTTCTATGTATTTAAGAGTGTCTTATGGTTTGCCTCCCTCTCTGTTTTCATCTTATTTTTCCTTCCCTTCCCCTATGTTCATCTGTTGTGTTTCTGAAATTACACATATGAGTGAGATCATATGGTATTTGCCTTTCTCTGACTGACTTATTTAGCTCAGCATAATACATTCTAGTTTTCTCGTTCCATCCACGTTGTTGCAAATGGTAAGATTTCATTCTTTTTGATTGCTGAGCAATATTCTATCATATATATATGTATACACACACACATACACACACACATATACACATACATACATGCACCCCATCTTCTTTATTCATCGATGGACATTTGAGATCTTTCCATAATTTGGCTGTTGTTGATAGTGCTGCTATAAACAATGGGGTACATGTACCCCTTCAAATCAGCATTTTTTATATTTATCATTTGGATAAATACCTAGTAGTGCAATTGCTGCATTGTAGGGTAGCTCTATTTTTAGTTTTTTGAAGAAACTCCATACCGTTCTCTAGAATGGTTGCACCAGTTTGCATTCCCACCAACAGTGCAAGAGGGTTCCCCTTTCTCCACATCCTCACCAACACCTGTTGTTTCTTGTGTTGTTAATTTCAGCCATTCTGACAGTTGTGAGGTGGCAATCTCATTGTGGTTTTGATTTGTATTTCCCTGATGATGAATGATGTTGAGAATCTTTTCTTTTCTTTTTTTTTTAAATTAACATTTATTTATTTTGGGGAGAGAGAGAGAGAGACAAAGTGCAAGTGACGGAGAGGCAGAGAGAGGGAGACACAGAATCCAAAGCAGGCTCCAGGCTCTGAGCTGTCAGCACAGAGCCCGATGTGGGGCTTGAACTCATGAACTGTGACATCATGACCTGAGCTGAAGTCGGACGCTTAACCGACTGAGCCACCCAGGTGCCCCTCTTTTCTTTTTTTTTAAGTTTATTTATTTTTTTGAAAGAGAGAGAGAGAGCAGGGAAGGGGCAGAGGGAGAGTATGAGAGAGAACCCCAAGCAGGCTCTGTGCTGTCAGCACAGAGCCTGATGTGGGGCTTGATCTTATGAACTGTGAGATCATGACCTGAGCCCAAATCAAGAGTCGAACGCTTAACCAACTGAGCCACCCAGGCACCCCAGAGCATCTTTTCATGTGGCTATTAGCCAACTGGATGTCTTCTTTGGAAAATGTTTATTCCTGTCTTCACTCATTTCTTAACTGGGCCCTTTGTTTTTTGGGTGTTGAGTTTGATAAGTTCTTTATAGATTTTGGATATTAACCCTTTATGAGATCTGTCATTTGCAAATATCTTCTCCCATTCTGTAGACTGCATTTTAGTTTGGTTGATTGTTACCTTTGCCATGCAGAAGTGTTTTATCTTAATGAGGTCCCAATAGTTGATGTTTGCTCTTGTTTCCCTTACCTTTGGCAGCGTGTCTAGTAAGAAGTTGCTGTGGCTGAGGCCAAAGAGGTTGCTGCCTGTGTTCTCCAGGATTTTGATGGTTTCCTGTTTCACATTTAAGTCCTTCATGCCTTTTGAATTTATTTTTGTGTGTGATGAAAGAAAATGTTCTAGTTTCATTCTTCTGCATGTTGCTGTCCAGTTTAACCAACACTATTTGTTGAAGAGCCTGTCTTTTTTCCATTGGATATTCTTTCCTGCTTTATTAAAGATTAGTTGGCCATATAGTTGTGGGTCCATTTCCGGGTTCTCTATTCTGTTGCATTGATCTATGTATCTGTTTTTGTACCAGTACCATGTAGTTCTGATGACTACAACTTTGTAATATAGCTTGAAATTTGGAAACGTGATGCCTCCAGTTTTGTTCTTCTTTTACAGAATTGCTTTGGCTATTTGGAGTCTTTTGTAGTTCCATACAATTTTAGGATTGTTTGTTCTAGCTCTGCAAAAAATGCTCGTGGTACTTTGCATTAATATTTGTTTTTAAAAACATTGTGTTAGAATATAATCTGATTGCATTAGAACATTTATCTGCTAAGATTTTTGGCAATTTGGGGGATGGAATGCCTTACTCTCCTCACCCTGGTCACAGCCCTGCCTAGAAGTCCCAACTGAATTTTATAAACACACTGTATGGGGAGAGAATGAGCTCTCCCTACTCCTGTTTTTGGTTTCTTTGGAATTTACCTCTTCTTGGCCTAGTATGCATGACCTTTAGGATAACTGGTTAAAGACAAAATCTGCCCAGACTAGAAGAAAGAGGATGAGAAAGATCTCAACCAAATAGGGCTTTAGATCCTATGGGGGTGGGGAAAAGTGGGTTGTGGTGGTCCTGCTCCTGGCGCTGTGTTTACATAGCTGGACAGACACTGCAGGCTCCTAGTAGAACCTTGGAAATGAAGTCTCTAAACATTTATGACCTCAGTGGCTCCTCACAGACCAGGCAGTAAAAAGAGCCATTTAAACATAATTGATAAGAAGGAATAATGTAAACTGTTCATATCCAGTAAACTCCCAACTTTCTAATTATTTTGTCCATTAAAACTTGAACTCACATTTCTTCCTCTTGCTCAAAGAAAATACGTTACCCAATCTGGGGTTACTCTATAACTCTTGTCCTCTCTCAGCCACGAGTTGAACTGTTTATGAGTTTATACTGAGTCAACATTTGTAGAGGATCTGTGAGGGTCAGGTATCTGGTTGGCCAAGGTCACATGTTCTCTTAGTTCAAAGCCACTTTGAACCAGACTTGCAGATCTAGGCCCCAAGTCCCTGTAGATCATGCCCTGGACCTGGTCTGGTCCTCCTTTTGGAAGGGAAATAATTATTAACAGGTTAGTTAGGTAACTGAGGCTGAGGGTGTTTAAATAACTCACACAGGGCCTGAGTATCAGTCAATTCTGTGGATCCCTATTTGCTGACTGTTTACACAATAGGGAGCATGGATATCCCTGGAGTCTACAGAAAGTTCAGGGCCCACCTGGGCCAGGTTCCCTATTACATCCTTCCTTGTCCCTATCTCTAGCATGTTCTCTCAGAATCTTTTTTTATTTAAATTCCAGTTAGTTAACATACAATGTAATATCAGTTTCAGATGTACGATTTAGTGATTCACACTTAAATATATCATGACAAATGCCCTTTTTAATCTCCATCACATATTTAACCCATTCCCTGCACTCACCTCCCCTCTGGTAACCATCAGTTTCTTTTCTATAGTTAAGAGTCTGTTTTATGGTTTGACTCTCTCTTTTTTCCCCTATGATCATTTGTTTAGTTTCTTAAATTCCGCATATGAATGAAATCATGCATTTGTCTTTCTCTGACTGACTTATTTCACTTAGCATAATGCTCTCTAGCTCATTGCAAATGGTAAGATTTCATTCTTTTTTGTGGCCAAATAATATTCCAATTTGTGTGTGTGTGTGTGTGTGTGTGTGTGTGTGTGTGTGTACACCACCTCCTCTTCTTTACCCATTCATCAATCGATGGTTGATGGACATTTGGGTTCTTTCCATAATTTTTCTGTTGTAGATAATGCTGCTATAAACATAGGGGTGCACATATCCCTTTGAGTTAGTATTTTTGTATTCTTAAAAAAAATTTTTTTAATGTTTATTTTTGAAAGACAGAGTATGAGCAGGAAAGGGGCAGAGAGAGAGGGAGACACAGAAACCAAAGCAGGCTCCAGGCTCTGAGCTGTCAGCACAGAACCTGACACGGGGTTTTAACTCATGATTCCCGAGATCATGACCTGAGCTGAAGTTGGATGCTCAACTGACCAAGGCACCCAGGTGCCCCAGTACTTTTGTATTCTTTAGGTAATTGCTGGACTATAGGATAGTTCTAATTTTAACTTTATGAGGAAACTCCATACTGTTTTTCTTTTTTTTTTTTCCAATATATGAAATTTATTGACAAATTGGTTTCCATACAACACCCAGTGCTCATTCCAAAAGGTGCCCTCCTCAACACCCAAGTGACTGTACCAGTTTGTGTTCCCACTGACGTATGAGAGGGTTCCCCTTTTAGGGCATCTGGGTGGCTCACTAGGTTGAATGTCCAACTCTTGATTTCGGCTTAGGTCATGATCTCACATTTGTGGGATAGAGCCCCATGTTGGGCTCTGTGATGACATTGTGGAGCCTGCTTGGAATTCTCCCTCTGCCTTTTTCTCTGCCCCTCCCCTGCTTGTGCTCCCTCCCCTGGTCTCAAAATAAATAAATATTGTTTTAAAAAAACATTCCCCATTCTCCATTCTCCACATCCTTGCCAACACCTTTTGTTTTTTGTGTTGTTAATTTTAGACATTCTAACAGATGTGAGGTATCTCATTGTAGTTTTGATTTGTATTTCCCTGGTGATGAGTGATATTGAACATCTTTTCATATGTCTGTTAGCCATCTGTATATCTTCTTTGGAAAGTATCTATTCATGTGTTCTGCCCATTTTTAATTGGATTATTTGTTTTGGGGGCATTGCATTTTACAAGTTCTTTATATATTTTGGATGCTATTTTCTCTCAGATTCTTAACCATTTTGGTTGCACAAAGTTGAGATCCCAGAAATTTTACACTTGATAAACACTAGTGTGGTAGAGCCCCTCCTTAAAGAATGTGGTGAAAACCTCAAGACATGGGAGGGCAACCTGGCTATGTGTGCATATGTGACTCTGTAACATAGACCGCCCAATCAGGCTGTATGTCTGTATGTTACCATTTATGGGAGACAAAGACATAGAAATTGTGTAAAAGACTACACCCTACCGTGCTCAGGGCTCAGTTTTTCGGGTATGATCCCACTGAGCCTGTGCTAGCAGGAATAACTTTGCTTCCTGGAAAGAAAAGCCTCAGTGTCACAATTCTTGGTCCTGTTACACTAGGATAGCTATAAAAATAAAAAAAGGGGGGGGGGGTGCCGGGGTGGCTCAGTCAGTTCAGCATCCAACTCTTGGTTTCACCTCAGGTCATGATCTCATGGTTTGTGGGATGGAGCACCATGTGGGTCTCTGTGCTGAGCATGGAACCTGCTTGGGATTCTCTCTCTCCCTCTCCCCCTTTCCATTGCTTTCTCTCTCTCTCTCAAATTAAAAAAAAATGTTAAGAAAAATAAAAAGATAAAAAAGGAAAATAGCAAGTATTGGTGAGGTTGTGGACAAAATGAACCCTCATACATCATTGGTGGGAACATAAGATGGTGTAGCCACTGTGAAATACAGTTTGTCAGTTCTTCAGAAACTTAAACTTAGAACTACTATATGACCCACCAATTCTACTCCTAGTTAAAAACCTAAGAAAATTGACAAGTTTCTCAAAGAAACACATCTACCTGTATGTTCATAGCAGCACTATTCACAAGAGCCAAAAGGTGGAAGCAATGGAAATTAATGGATGAATGTGATGCAGGCTGGTTGGCTCTGTGGTTCCTGCACAGGACCAGCCAAGAGGGTCCTTGGCTTTGCTCAGGATGGAAATCAAACTTCAAACCAAGAGGAAGTGAGAGCAGAGTTTATAAAAGACATAGAGAGAGTGTAGTTACAGACAGAGTGGCCTAGAGACTCAGAAAGGAAAGAAGAGTGAGTCTCCTCTTTGCTTGGGGTCTGGGGTTTTATTGAGGATGGTGGTCTGAGTGCTGGAGTCTTCTTAGTAATCCAGGAACAAAGACGGGTGTCCTCCATGACTCACTGATACCCTGGAGCCAGGATTCTTGGTGAGTCAGTGGTCTTGGAAAACATTTATGATAACCCCACCCAGTCACTACTTAGATATTATCTGTTGTGCTGGAAGATTCCAAGGAAATCATTAACTTCATGACCTTTACAAGGAGGACACTATCTGTTCTATAAGGCAGACGTATGTAAGGTAGGGTCTAGGTCCTAGCAGGAACAGAGGCAGGAAAAGGAGCCAAAAAGCAGTTTTTCATGGGGTCCTGTTAGTTTCCTGGTTTCAAATAGGTAAACAAATTGTGGTATATATGGTGAGAAATTGACATGACGAGTCATTTGAAAATAGAGCTGAAGCAGGCACTGCAGAGAAACTGCCTAACCAGCATAGTTTGAACTGGGCCAAAACCTCTGGACCAGGCAAAATGGCAGGTTTTTTTTTTTAAATTTTATTTTTTATTTTTTAAGATTTACATCCAAATTAGTTAGCATATAGTGCAACACTGACTTCAGGGGTAGATTCCTTAATGCCCCTTACCCATTTAGCTGATCCCCTCCCCACAATCCTTCTAGTATCCCTCAGTTTGTTCTCCATATTTATGAGTCTCTTCTGTTTTGTTCCCCTCCCTGTTTTTATATTATTTTTGTTTCCCTGCCCTTATGTTCATCTGTTTTGTCTCTTAAAGTCCTCATATGAGTAAAGTCATATGGTTTTTGTCTTTCTCTGACTAATTTCACTTAGCATAATACCCTCCAGTTCCATTCATGTATTTGCAAATGGCAAGATTTCATTCTTTTTGATTGCCAAGTAATACTCCTTTGTATATATAG
The DNA here is from genome assembly GCF_018350155.1 of Leopardus geoffroyi. Classification (NCBI taxonomy): domain Eukaryota; kingdom Metazoa; phylum Chordata; class Mammalia; order Carnivora; family Felidae; genus Leopardus; species Leopardus geoffroyi. The sequence goes on from NC_059340.1 coordinate 6,740,019, forward strand.
ACCACATTTTCTTTATCCATTCATCCATCGATGGACATTTGGGCTCTTTCCATACTTTGGCTATTGTTGACGGTGCTGCTATAAACATGGGGGTGCATGTGTCCCTTCAAAACAGCACACCTGTATCCCATGGATAAACGCCTAGTAGTGCAGTTGCTGGGTCGTAGGGTAGTTCTATTTTTAGTTTTTTGAGGAACCCCCATACTGTTTTCCAGAGTAGCTGCACCAGCTTGCATTCCCACCAACAATGCAAAAGAGATCCTCTGTCTCTGCATCCTCCTCAACATCTGTTGCCTGAGTTGTTCATGTTAGCCATTCTGACAGGTGTAAGGTGGTATCTCATTGTGGTTTTGATTTGTATTTCCCTGATGATGAGTGATGTGGAGCATTTTTTTCATGTGTCGGTTGGCCATCTGGATGTCTTCTTTGGAGAAGTGTCTATTCGTGTCTTTTGCCCATTTCTTCACTGGATTATTTGTTTTTTGGGTGTTGAGTTTGATAAGCTCTTTATAGATTTTGGATACTAACCCTTTATCTGATATGTCATTTGCAAATATCTTCTCCTATTCTGTCAGTTGCTTTTAGTTTTGCTGATTGTTTCCTTCACTGTGCAGAAGCTTTTTATTTTGATGAGGTCCCAGTAGTTCATTTTTGCTTTTGTTTCCCTTGCCTCTGAAGATGTATTGAGTAAGAATTTGCTGTGGCCAAGGTCAAAGAGGTTTTTGCCTGCTTTCTCCTGGAGGATTTTGATGGCATCCTGTCTTACATTTAGGTCTTTCACCCATTTTGAGTTTATTATTGTGTATGGTGTAAGAAAGTGGTCCAGGTTCATTCTTCTTCATGTCGCTCTCCAGTTTTCCTAGCACTGCTTACTGAAGAGACTGTCTTTATTCCATTGGATATTCTTTCCTGCTTTGTCAGAGATGACTTGGCCATATGTTTGTGGGTCCATTTCTGGGTTCTCTATTCTGTACCATTGATCTGAGTGTCTGTTCTTGTGCTAGTACCATACTGTCTTGATGACTCCAGCTTTGTAGTACAGCTTGAAGTCTGGATTATGATAAAATGCCAGTTGTTTTAAGCAATTGCTTGAGAGGTCAAAGGGATTGCAAGACTGATAGTTATGAACTTTCTGAAGATAAAACCATCAGTCAGTCAATATATAACTCAAAGTAGCCTAGCTTTTAAAACCCCCTAGAAAACTTTTTTTCCCCTTCAACTCATAAAATTGACCCCTTCTCTTTTCTCATAAAACCCCCTTGCTTTCATCCTAAAGTGGGACTATGTTTGGGTTTCTACCTGAATCTGCTCTCCCTAAATTGCAGTTATCTTATCTCAAATAAACCCTGGTTTGCCTTTCACTGTGACTTATTATTTTTAGGTTGGCAGTATATATCATAGGATGTTATTCAGCCATGAAAGAGATGAAGTACTGATACGTGCCTGAGCAGGAAGGAGTCTCGAAAACATTGTCCTCAGTAAAAGAAGTGCTCAAAAGAAGCAGGACCCAATGGAGTCACTCATGTTAAACCCCACCAAGACTTAATACCAAATCCAATTGTAGTTTCTGCCTCTCCCAGGAGTGGAATTTTACACCAGTCAGTCTGGAATTTCCTGATGAGCACTGGTGAGGCCATCTGCCTGATAAAACTTCCTGCCTTCCCTTAAGGGAAGGTAACTTTGCCTAAAATAATACACTATTTTTTTAATGTTTATTTATTTTTGAGAGAGAGAGAGCAAGAGAGAGTGAGTGCACAAGCGGGGAAGGGACAGAGAGAGAGGGAGACACAGAATCCGAAGCAGGCTCCAGGCTCTGAGCTGTCAGCACAGAGCCTGATGTGGGTCTTGAACCCACGAATCATGAGATCATGACCTGAGCCAAAGTTGGAAGCTCAATTGACTGAGCCACCCAGGCACCCCTAAAATAACACACTCTTAACTTCCTGACCCACATCCTTCTGTCTGAAAAATCCTTCCATTTCATATAGCTCCTGGAAGTTCACTTCTGTTTATTAAATGGGATGCTGCTGATTTGTGAATTGTTGAATAAAGCCAATTAGATCTTTAAATTTAAGTTAATAGGGGCCACATATTACATGACTCCATTTGTATGAAACCTTTAGTGTGGGAAATCCGCAAAGACAGAATGTAGATCCATGGTTGCCAGGGGTGAGGAAAGGAGAAAGTGGGAGAATCTGCTTAATGGGCACAGGATTTTATTTTGGAGTAATAGAAATGCTTTCAGAACTAGATAGAGGTAGTTGTTGCACAGCATTGTGAATGTACTGTTAAAAAAAATGAAATTCGGGGCGCCTGGGTGGCGCAGTCGGTTAAGCGTCTGACTTCAGCCAGGGCACGATCTCGCGGTCCGTGAGTTCGAGCCCCGCGTCGGGCTTTGGGCTGATGGCTCAGAGCCTGGAGCCTGTTTCCGATTCTGTGTCTCCCTCTGTCTGCCCCTCCCCCGTTCATGCTCTGTCTCTCTCTGTCCCAAAAATAAATAAACGTTGGAAAAAAAAAAATGAAATTCAACTCAGTAAATTTGAAAATCTCATTGGCTTTATTAAGCAATTCATGAATCTTCAGGCAACATCCTATCTAGCAAGTAGAGAGATTCTTTGAGGAGTTGTACAACATGGAAGATTTTTATAGGCAGGAGGTGGGCAAGGAAGTTATTAGCAAAAGAAAAGTTTGTTTCAGCAAGGTCATCCAACCTAGGGGAAAGGGCAGGGTCTTATTAGGTAAATTATCTCATCTTCCTCTGGGGATTCTAGAGGGGCCCATGTGACAGATTACCTCACTGGTGCTGACCAGAAGATTCCTGACTGACTGGTTAAGACAACGTTGCTTGGAGAGGTTGAAATTGCAGTTAAGATACATATTAAGCCCTGGTTTGGTGTCTTGGCCTAGCATAAATGATTCCATCTTGGGCTTGTGGTTTTTCCCTTAAGCAGTACTAGTGACACTGAATTGTTCACTTTAAAATGGTTAATTTTACATTATATGACTTCTACTTCAACAAATGTTTTGAAACCAAGAAATTACCCTAACAAGTGTAAGAAAGGTCACTGTGGTGCCTGCCAAGCCCAGTGGCTTTTTCCAGAGGTCCTGGCCAGTCACCAGCCCCCTGCTGACCAGAGTAGGCCTTAGCCCTGGCCCTGAAAGCAAAGAATGCTTACCTGGGGCTGTGGTGTGATTAATTCCTTTTTAGCAGCCATAAAAGTCAGCTTGATTTAGACACTGTACCTTGCAACCAAGAAATGACAAACATACTCAGCAATGATAATGATGGTAAGCTGGCCATTATAACAGGCTGAAATGCCCTCTCTTTTCTTTCTCTGACCAAATACTCCTCTGTCCCTGGTACACAACCTGTGCCACCTCCTCTGGGAACCCACTCCCTTCCTGCCCACCCCCTACTCCTGCCCCTGCCCCACATCCCACTTGTCTCTGCCTTCCCCAAGCTCCTGATGCCTTCCTTTGGAAGTGTCTGACTACAGTGGAGTACACCACCTAGGGCCTTTGCGTAAGTGCCCTTTGTAATAGTCTTGTTCACACTTTGCCCCATGATGTGTCATAGCACTAGGTACAGTGAAGACTGATTCAGACTGATAGAGAGGTCTCCATGGCCCTGAGAATAACCACGTGACCAACCAAAATTGGCTGGAGCTTGAGAGTAGGGTGTACTTGGTGAGGCAGGGTGTCTGGAAAAAATCAGTGGGCTTGGCAGCTACTCATGTACCTTTGGAAATTTCTTGGGACAACAGGCAAAAATGTTTGATGAGTGTTTATTTTCTAGGGAGATACGTCATTACTTTCATCTGATTATCAGAGAAGCCTGTGTTCTAACGAAAGATCAAGAACTCCAGCTTGTAAACCTAGATGATCTTGGCCAAATGATTGGCCCTCTCCTCTGGTCCTCTCCTTTCCCCTCTGCCCATTGCTAGTCAGTTCAGGAAGTTTTACAAGGCAGAAAAATATTTAATTTTTTCAGTAATTTTTGAACTGTTAACCATGGGATCCCCAGTCTGGGTTCTTGACAAAAACAAGTACTGATGTTTTTCCCATTTGCAGCAAAAAGTTAATTGATGAGATTTTCTTTATTTAAAAACAGTTACTATTTTTGAAAAGGCTGTATGTGCATAAAGTAAAACATTAAAGTGGTATAAGAGGGAAGTGCTTTTATACTATGAAGAGTGATATTTTCTGTAGGTTTTTTGGGAGATACTTTAATCATGTTAAGAAAGTTCCCTATTAGTACTTTAAAACTTTTTTTATATTATAAATGGGAGTTGAATATTATCAAATACTTTTTCTAAAACTATTTTGATGATAAGACTTTTCTTATTTAATTTGTTAATGTGATAACTGATATTTCTATTTTTCTCTATTAGCCACCCTTGAGTTCCAGGGTCAAATCCAACTTGGTCACAGTGTATTAAGTTTGCTGACCAAGGGTCAGGCCAGTTAGGAGGTCAACTATTGGCAGCAACTGATAGATGACCCATGAGCTGGACCCAGGCAGTTGGAGGCTACTCACCCTCTCCTGTCCTTGGAATGTGTATTTTTCTGTTTTCCCCATTCCCAGAAATAGTCCTAAAGACACAGCCTTGACATAGTGATGTGGTACTGAGTATATCTGGACCATACACATGACTGAACCCGTCATAGCTGAGCATGGGTTTTTGAGGCAGATGAAAGAGTATTAGTTCCCACAGAGGTCTGGTTTCCAAGTAAAATAAAAAAAGCTTTGTGTTTAGGTGAAACTTTGTGTTAGGTAAGGCTTTGTGCTTATTAGCTTTATCAGGCATCAAGAGCATTAAGTTTTATCAAGCATCTAGAATTAGCAGATGACATGAATCTTTCCTTGTTTGCACATATTCTATGTACCTCTCTGCTGGGGAACATAGAAAGGGACATCCCACCCAACAATATTCTTAGTACCATCTTGACTAGCATCTGTCTTTCCTATTGAGATGAGGCAGAGTCCTGTGACCTGGAAGACAAAGAAGGCAGGTGCTTTCCATGGGTCTCCATGGATTAGGAACAGAATTATAACCAATTTGTTGTGGATCTCATTATTTCCCGTAGTGACCCTTATCAGGGAAGGGCAAACGTTGATTATCAGTACTGTAGAGTGCAGAAGACTTTCAGTCTCTCTCTATGTTCGCTTATTTACAATATATTCTTGTGATCAATAACTGTTGGGAAGCTAATTGCAGCCACTGAGTCTCAGTATCTATGAATGCAAACTGGAGATAATAGCATGACCCTTTGGAATGATGCCCAGTGAAGGCACCAAAAGGGGAAAGAAATATTTCAGAATTCCTGGGACTTTCTCTTCTACTTTTCCTGGGGATCATCTTCCAGCTCCCCATGTCTGTCCTGTGTTGGTATTCCAGCTTGGAGCCACTTCTTTCTTAATTACCTTTTTGTAGGGCTCCATTGTGTCAGAGAATCCAGAGGTATGCCACGCAATCAATCCATGGTTTCTCAGGACACGCAGACAAAGAACATGGGTCAGATTGATGTTAATGAGCCAGTGTAATTTCTAGATGCCCTGTTATCGATTTCTCCCATTAGGTATCTAGCATGGTCACCAACGATCCTCCCAGAAAGGATATACTGGAAGCCCAGTAATTTAACCTCTACCAACTCAACTCCATCAACCTTTCTGAATGCCCCCTGAGCATACAGCGCTTTGTTGGAGACTAAGGACATAATTTTTATGACTACTTTGACTGTGCCTGTGAGAAACTTTCTATCTGTAAGGCAAATAGAGGTGGAGACCAATGAGAGGGGTGGAGAGGACAGAGAACAAGAAAAGAACTTGGACTCATAAGACAGAAATTTCGCAGAGAAGGAAGTGGTTATATCTGTTCAAGGAGATTGGTGAGGAAAAACTCCAAAATAGGGGCTTCTTTCGCAGCTGGATTTGAGGAGGAGTAAGATCCTTCTAGGATACACAGGGGCATTTCTAGGCAGAGGAAACTACATGAGTAAACATGAGTAGACCCAGGTTGTTTGAAGGATTTCAAGTATTTTGGAGTGCAGGCAGCCATGATGACAAGGACAGGTTAGAGACTTAAGAACAGTGACTTTACCTGAGTTTCTCAAACCTTTGAGATTACTGATAACACTGATTGAGTTGTTTATTGATTTCCTGTAGAATATGAACTTAAAGGTCAAACTGGGAGTGTCCATGATGCTTTGCCAACACTCATGGGTAGGGAGGCACCTTCAGGTGGAGCACAAGTAGCTGTTATACCAGTTGGGGCTCCAGTCCCACCCCCTCTTCAGTATATACATTCCAGCCTCACTGAATCACTGCTGGTGGGAAGGAAAACTCCACACGCACAGGCCAGCAAAGACTGGCGCACACTGCTGAAAGAGAGTAGAGGAGATTCACAGAGGGAAAGTCGCCATGGACCTGATCCCAAGCTTTTCCATAGAAACCTGGCTTCTCCTGGCTACCAGCCTGGTGCTTCTCTATCTGTGAGTAACTGTTCAGGCTCATCGCCTCTGGAACCTTGCTAATCAGCAACCTCACCCCTTTTTCTTGTCTGTTCTGTGGATGAAGAGTTAACAAAAGGAAGTTCCTGAAGTGTTGGGTGCTTCAAACAAACTAGAAACACATAAGGGGTTATTATTGATGTTCCTCAGATCTGCAGAAGGAGTACCCCCATGCCCCAACTCCAATTTCTGTAGTTAGGAGGGCTGAGAGATATTATTTGCTCCTGGCGATGATCTTCTGATTCAGCCCCTGTTGGGACCTAGACCCATCAAGCAGAATTCACCAGAGACAGATTAAAATCAATAGGCCCCTGTGCTCGGGGTCCTCATCCCCATCTCAGGATCTGGGGATTCTGGAGGCAGAGGACTGACTTGGGTCTTGTCTCATTATATTCACCTTCCTGCTCTGTGTCCGCTAAGGACACATGTAAAAGGATTGGGCCTGTGTCTCTCAGGTGGCTCCTGCTCCCCTCCCTCCTGCCACCAAGCATCGTGTACACAAGTGCACCCAGACTTCCAGGGTGGCTGGACATGCCTCACCTTCCTCTTCAGAGTGGACTCTTCCCTCTTTTCTGTGCCCCTCTCCTGGCCACTCCCCGACCTTGTAATATGCAGAACTCCTTACCCTAAATGAGTACTTTTAGAGCTGAAGAGACTTGGCAGAAATCTTGAAATTTTATTCATTTCAGGTTTTCCTTCTAGTGTCTGGGAAGGTTAGCATCCGTATAGAGATTTCTTCCTCCCTCGATATGAAATCTGCCAGCAGGCTGCAAAGACATAGCCCTGAAAGCAAATTTGGATATTAAATATGTTTTTTCCCTCTATGTTACAGTACAGGAGGAAAATCAAAATCATTAGCAGAGGAATTCCTTTCAGTGGTGGGTTTCCCAGTATCCTGGAACAGGTTGGGAAAGGACTTAGTTTCCAACTTCAGTCCCCCTTCTCTGCAGCTCAAGAGAACCAGAATGTCTGACAACAGAGACTTACGTGGAGCTGAAAGCATCCCACTTTTCTATGAGGCCAGTTGAGGCTGGGACACAGTTTTAATTGTACAGAAATAAGAACACTGGTTGCTCCAGGTCTCTATAAAGATAGATTCAAGTAGGATCAGACCCCAGGGGCTCCTGAGTGGCCCCACTGGTTGAGTGTCCAACTATGATTTGCGCTCAGGTCATGATCCCATGGTCATGGGATAGAGTCCTGCATTGGGCTCTGTACTGAGTGTAAGATTCTCTTTCTCTCCCTCTCTTCCTTGCTCATGCTTTCTCTCTCTCTCAAAAAGAAAAACACAAAACAAAAAAGGACCCCAGACCCCAAATAGCAACAGGGACTACAAGGAAGGAAAAGAAGAAAGGTCTCTGAGCAAACTGTTAAGAACATTTTGATATAGACTCTCAGTAACCCTCTGTTACTGAGTGGATATAATTAAGCAAACTCTCATCATTGGAGCATAAAAAAATTTTTTTTTTTTTTATTTTTTTTTTTTTTGGGGACAGAGAGAGACAGAGCATGAACGGGGGAGGGGCAGAGAGAGAGGGAGACACAGAATCGGAAACAGGTTCCAGGTTCTGAGCCATCAGCCCAGAGCCTGACACGGGGCTCGAACTCACGGACCGCGAGATTGTGACCTGGCTGAAGTCGGACGCTTAACCGACTGCGCCACCCAGGCGCCCCTGAGCATAAAAATTTTTTTCTCTTCCTTCCTAGAATGACAATCTCTAAAATCATTGAAGAGTCATTTACTAAATAGGCATGAATGAATTTCCTGGAAGAATTCAGCATGAACTTTTCAGGAGATCTCAAGTATGGAAACATTTTTCAAGTGTTCATTCTAGGATTGGGACTGTTAAATTTTCAGCTGCTCTTAGCTAATCATCATCATTATTATTACTGTTTGGGGTCTACAGTGGAGAAGGGAAAGGAGATGATGAATGAATGTAACAATTGCCATTGGAATTGACGTTATTATTTCTTCCCTACGTGTTACCTCCTCTCTTACCTGTTCTGGTTCTGCGTCAGTGGTGGGCCAGTCCCCGCATCTCTTCCACCATACCTGTGACCAGGCTTTCTCTTTAACTTTATAGATATGGGACCCACACACATGGACTTTTTAAGAAGCTGGGAATTCCTGGGCCAAAACCTCTGCCTTTTTTGGGAACTGCTCTGGGGTACCGTCAGGTGGGTGTTGTTTGAGCTCCCAGCTCCCTCTTTTGCTTCTTATGGTTGCAAATTCCAGCTTAGTTCCGTATTAAAAATACTCCTCAGCAGGAAGTTCTTAGGTTTCAGCAGGAAGTTCTTAGGTTTCAGACTTTCCAGAAATGGTGTCATAGTCTTCACCCAGCATATGGCCAGGTGCACCCCAGGGCTCTCTCTTGTCTGTTCTTAGGAGCCTCAGGTTTCCCCTGCGCTGGCAGTCCAGATCTCTGGCTGATGCAGCACAGGACTTGCTGTTCCAACTTGGAGCATCGTGAAGAGTTCTTTGGCAGGTGCAGGTTCCCATGAAGGCATAATTGTACTTGTTATTAGTTGAAAAGTGTCAAGGGGTTCCCTGGTGGTGCCTCATTAGGCTCTGTATGCTAGAGTCAGACTTTCCTGTTCATAGCATGAGCTCTGAGTAGCCTTTTGGTTTTCCTGGATGGCTCTGGAACTTCAGTTTATGGGCAGCTCCAGATTCACCTTTGGGGAGTTTGCACATACTTGAATTCTCCTAAGAATTGCCAACCCCCTGCAGTTATTTTAATGACTCTAACCCATCCTTTGCTAATGGTGACAGCTTTTGGGATTTGAGTGGTTGAACCAGAATTTTCTGTTTTACTTCCCTGCCTTCAAAGGAGACACCCTATGGGTGAGTCTGAGCAGGGAGGGGGTCTAACTGAGGCAAGACGTTGCTTGTCTATTGACTTCAGATTTTAACCTCCAAATGAATTGCATCTGTGTGTGTGTGGGGGTGGGGTGGGTGGGTGTGGGTGTGGGTGTTTTATTTTTCACACAAAGGTAGAACCACTCATACAAAATCACTAGAAAAGAGTTGTTTTGACAAAACTATTAAAGATTTAAAGTAACTGAATGGAATGTACTAGCAGACACACAGACTGAATGTTGAGGAGCCATATGGTTAATCCAGCTCTGATGCCTCATCCCAGGCCTGGCTCCTGAACAGAAGGTAGAAGCTCATGTCCAGAAGACAAGTAGGCAGAGTCTATATTACACACTGCTCTCTGCCTCAGAGTTCCTTTCCCACAGACCTGAGGCTCGTTCCTCAGATTCCACTTCTCCTGGCCTTCAGTGACCAGTTATCGTTAAGAACTTCCTGGACTTTTTCCTCTCTGAAAAAGCAATAATCTCCTTTCCACTTTTCCCAGATCAACTCCTTAGTACATGAACCCACATTTTGGACCCTGTTTTGCATAGTTAAAACATCAAAATTACTGCTGAAACATAGAGACAGGAAGTTTTGTTGTTTCCTGATTTTGAAGTGACATAAGTGAAAACTCAGAGCAAGTGTTTTAATTTGCACCATCTTTTGTGGATTGGTGGCACCGTCCCCTCTTTTCTGTGTGAGAACTGGAAGTGAGCCCACTTTGTCATTCCTCCATTCATCTCTCACTTTCTCACTCAACAAACATGTGTCAGACTTCATGTAGATCTGCTAGACTCAAAGAGGGCACAGGTGTCTTAATTTCCTAAATCTTCTGGAAATCTAGTAAGGCTCATGAGATCAATGAACAAGGGGCCATGCTGACTTTCCCTCAGCTTCCATTTCCTCACATGTCCCTGAAGGTAATAATTCAGATGGTTATGACATTTAGAGACACCCATGCACAAGCCAAACATGTCAGAAAGACAGAGGTTACAGGGTCTTCATAGATGGGCTAAGATGTTCAGTATCTACAGTACTAGCAGACAACTCAAGAGAGACTTGAACTTCTCCATTTCATATCTGCTGTTTTCTCCTTTCCCATAAGATGCCTGTGAATAAGAGCTTCCCTCTATCTGCCAATGAGAGGTAGTAAGCCACATTTCATGCGATCTGAGTTGTTTTTGTGTCCTTTAGAGGTAAGGCTCAGTACATTTAGTTTGTTTTAATATGTTTTGTTTCTCCTTGCAGGGTTTTTGTGAATTTGATGAGAAATGTTTTAGAACGTATGGAAGAATGTGGGGGTGAGTAATCTGGAAACTTCCAGTGGATAGGCTTGTTATGATGAAGCCCTCACAGTGTAGACAGTCTCAGTCGAGAGCCCCTTGGGATGAAGCCCTCTAATTAAAACTCCTGAAACCTCCCCTTCCCAGGATTGCATGTGTGACAAGGTGGACAAGTCCAAATATGAATCGGGTCTGGAGAGCTGCAGGGTATCCTTTATATTTTGGATTAATATGTGCTTTTGATAGAAGGGCTTTTGTAAACAGAATGGAAAACCATTTCTGCTCAGCTCTTTTCTTATTCTGTCTGCAAGTGTGTAGTTTGTTTTGTTTTGCATTTTAGTACTAAGCCAAGACTTTCCGATAGAACTATAGTCAAGTATTTCTTTTTCCAATTCTATAGACTGGAAGAGATGTAGGAAATTTCTAAAGCACAGTATTTCCCTGCTGGGCTGATGGACTTGGGATTTTGTAGTATGGCCTCAGCGGCTTGCAGTGGATGCTCCCAATGAGGTTGGCTAGAGGTTTGCTGAAGCAGTGTGAGAGGTATAGTGTGGTGCTGGGCTGCTCACAGCCAGTGTTGTACCTCTTTATCTTCTCTGGTCAAGTCCTCAGAATCCATAGGGCTCTGCTGAGTTGGTGTGGCCCATAAGCAACATGAAGGAATAGAGAGAACACAGATCTCTGGATTGCCACTGGTTTATTTTCAGTGTCCCTCCTACATTCAGTACTGGTCAGCTCTGGCTAGAGTCAATAAATGGTTCTCATGCTTGGCTATGGATAAGGACCACCTAGGAGGGCTTGCTAAAAATGCATATTCTTGGTTTCAATCCTCCATTAACACAGAATTTGGAGGATGTGGGGTGGGGTGCAAGAATCCGAATTTAACTGGTAGTAGAAGTCGTATTAGGGCTGTGAGATCATGAAAAGAGAGGGTAACTCCAAACCACTGTCCCTTGTCCACGCTTGTCTTGTTTTAACAAACAAAGATGTAGGAAATCACCCAAGAAAGATGATCAGGTTGATGGGAGAGCTGACCTAAGTGCCACTTCAGTAACTACTATCACTGCTTCAACACTAAATATACTTGATTTGCACTGAAACCTTCTGAGTTTTAGAATACTTTTTGCACATGGGGAGCATTTAGTGCAGTGGTTCTCCTCCATTTTTATATCTGATCACAAAGCATTTGAAGTTCCTCTGTGACATCAAAGGAAGAATAGGGGACTTATGGAATATCTTCCATTTTGTTCTAACAAATGCAAATGATTTGTAGTAGAAAACACGATGCCAGAGAATGCTGTAATTAAGTGTAATCTAAAACTTATGCCAGTGGCTGGTTCCCATTAATGGGTCATATGGACAGTCAGGAGGTCAGGATCACATATAAGGAGTCAGCTTTGTGTGATACATGTGTCACAAGTGGACTTGTCCTGCTACTAAGGGTTGTCACCTATATGGAGCCCAAGGGATTCACACTTGGGACCCACCTATAAAAATAAATATAAGTAATAAAGGAAAATATATCTAAAATGAATTTACATGTTGCTTGTGTTTCTTTATCCTCTTTGTTTTTTGTTTCAAATTTTTCTGAGTTAATGCTACCAAGGATTTCTCTTTAATATTTAAATAATATTTCCTTTAAAATGTAACTAGGAAGCATATTTTAGAAAATAGAGCAAAGAAGTAATTCATAATTTTGCCATCCCTTTTTGAGCATTCCAAGTCTCTTCATTTGCAGACATATCTTACATATTTGTGATCATTGTGTCTACAATTTTCATCTAATATTATGTCATGTTCATTTCATGTATTGATATATCTTCAAAATTATAATTTTTAGTGACTGAGTGGGTGGATTCTCCTTCATTATTGTTTCGTTCTTAGATAATTTACTTGCCCCCAGTTATTTACTAACCTACTTCTTCTTTCATAATATATATAAAATATTTGAAATGTTTGAAGTACTTCTAAAATATTTGAAATAGTTTTACCATACAAAAAATTATAGAGAATAGTCCCAGAAATACCCATGTAAACACTTGGACTTAATAAAGGTTCTAATGTTATTTCTGACTGTGGAATCAATTAGGTAACATCAGGTTAAAAGTCTGGACTTCCAAGAGTGGCTGCCACTGCAGAAACTGGCACGTTAAATTTAATCAGCTCTGTTTCCCCGATATAGGTTTTATGATGGGCGACAGCCAGTGTTGGCGATCACAGATCCGGACATGATCAAAACAGTACTAGTGAAAGAATGCTATTCTGTCTTCACAAACCGGCGGGTAGGCATGGATTTATTTTAAATTTACATAGTTACTTATAAAACTTTTATTTCAAAATAATAATGGATTTACTGGAAATTGTCCCAGGAGGTGTCATGTCATGTGACCTTCAAGCTGTTTTCTCTAAGACAGTATCTTGCTTAACTATATAGGACAGTATCAAAGCAGAATTTGTCATTGGTTCTAGCCACAGAGCTTATTCAGATTCCAGCAGTTTTATGTTTACCCATTTGTGTGTGTGTGTGTGTGTGTGTGTGTGTGTGTGTGTGTGTTGCTGTCTGAACATTTATCTTACTTGTAGATTAGTGTATCTACCACCACAATCACGTTACAGAGCTGTTCCATCACCAAAAGTCTCCCTCTTACTATTCTTTTGTAGGCATGGTGTGTAGCTTGTCTATTCGTTGTATCAGGGTCTTCAGCAGAGCAAACATTATTTTTTATTTTCATAAGGCCAGTTTATTCGTTTTTTCCTTTTATGGGTTATGACTTTGGCATCAAGTTTGAAAACTCTTCACCTAGCCCTAAGTCGCAAAGATTTTCTCCAAGTATTTAGTTTTATGTTTTACATTTAAGTATATAGTTTTGTATAGTTTTGTGTTTTACATTTAAGTCTGTGATCTGTTTTGTGTTAATTTTAGTGTTAATTGTGAGGTGTGAAGTTTAGGTCAAAGATCTTTGTTTTTAGCCCTTGAATGTCTAATGGCTCCAGCACCAGTGTGAAAAGGCTGTACTTCCTCCACTGAATTGCTTTTGTACCAATATCAAAATTCAGTGGTGCCTCTGTGTGTGTGTGTGTGTGTGTGTGTGTGTGTGTGTGTGTTTCTCATTCCCAGTTCTGTTCTTTGATCCTTGTATCTATCCCTGCACCGGTGCCAGGCTGTCCTGATTACTGTAGCCATATAGTACCTCTAAACATATGTCCAGTGATTCCTCCCATTCTATTTTTGTTAGAATTGTGTTAGTTATTCCAGTGCCTTTGCCTTACAGTACAAATTTATAACTAGCTTATCTATGTTTATATAATATTTTCCAAGGCTTTGGAAGACATGATTTAATCCTATCAATCAATTTGTGGAAAATCTGTATCTTTACCTCGTCATGTCTCTCAATGTATGAACACAGTATGTGTTTATTTAGGTTTTCTCTTATTCTTTTCACCAACATTTTGCCCTCTGCATAGAGATCTCATACACGTTTTGTTAAATGTGCACCTAAAGTATTTTGCCTTCTTTGAGTGTTTATAATTGTGTTTTTAATGGGTTTTGACATATTCTTGTTATTATATAGAAATGTGATTGGTTTTTCTGTTGATTTTGTTTCCTACAACCTAGCTTAGTTCATTTATTTGATGCAGTGGTCTTTTTTTCCCTAAGTTTATTTATTTTGAGAGAGATAGAGAGAATCCCAAGCAGGCTCTGCAATCTCAGCCCAGAGCCCAATGTGGGGTTCCAGTTCATGAACTGTGAGATCATGACCGGAGCCAAAATCCAGATCTGGACACTTAACCAACTGAACTACCCAGGTACCTTGAGGGCTCTTTTTTTTTATATTCCTCAATATTTTCTACATTGACAATTATGTCACTTGAAAGAAGGACACTCTGATGTTTATTTTTCCAATCTGTATGCCTTTTATTTCCTTGCTTTGTCTTATTGCATTAGCTAGGATTTCTACTACAATGTTGAATAAGAGTGGTGAGAGTGAACATTTTTGCCTTGTTCCTGATGTTAGGAGGAAATATTCAGTCTTTTTCCACTTAAAAATTCAGATATATATATTTACAATGAAACTGTATATGTTTGTGATGTTTTGATTTATGTATTATTATGAAATGAGTGTGACAAGTGAATTAATGTAACCATCACCACCCAGGGTTATTTTGTGTGTGTGTTAAGAACATGGGAGATGTATTTTTTTTTTTTTTTTAGCAAATTTCAGGTATACAGTACAATGTTAATAATTATAATCACCATGCAGTATATTCAGTCTCTAGAACTTAGTCATCTTATAACCAAAAGTTTACATTGTTTGATTAGTATCTGTCCCTTGCCCTCTGACCCAGCCTCTGATAATTATCACCTACCCACTATACTGAGCTTGACTTTATTTTTCTAGATTCCACTTATAAGTGGGATCATGAGATACCTGTCCTTCTGTGTCTAGTTTTGTTCCCTTAGTATCTTGCCCATGCTGTCCAGATTCATCCATCCTATTGGAAATGGCAGGATTTCCTTCCTTTTTAAGGCTAAGTAATATTCCATTTTCTTTATCCATTCATCTGTCCATTTACACTTAAAGTAATTTTTTTTAACTTAAAGTAATTATTGATAGGTTAGGACTTACTGTTGTCATTTCAGCAGTCCAGATGTTTCATAGATCATTGTTCCTTTCTCCTGTCTTCCTTTGTGATTTTATGTTGCTTTTTTTTTTTTTAATAGTGGTATGCTTCTATTTTTCCTCTTTATCTTTTCTGTGTCTACTCTAGGTTTTTGCTTACAAAAAACATCTACTCTAGGAGGTCTACATAAAACATCTTATAGATACAACAGTCTATTTTAAGCTAATATGAACTTAACTTTGTTCACATTAAAAACTCAATGTTTTGGGGCGCCCGGGTGGCGCAGTCGGTTAAGCGTCCGACTTCAGCCAGGTCACGATCTCGCGGTCCGTGAGTTCGAGCCCCGCGTCGGGCTCTGGGCTGATGGCTCAGAGCCTGGAGCCTGCTTCCGATTCTGTGTCTCCCTCTCTCTCTGCCCCTCCCCCGTTCATGCTCTGTCTCTCTCTGTCCCAAAAAAATAAATAAACGTTGAAAAAAAAAAAAAAAAACCTCAATGTTTTTACTCCTCCACCACCAATTTTATGTTTTTGATATCACAATTTACATATTTTTATATTGTGTATTTAACAAATTAACAAATTATTATTTTAATTATTTGTCTTTTAAACTTTCACTAGAATTATAATGATTTGGCTATCACCAGTACAATATCACTGTGTTCTGAATTTAACTATATATTTACATTTACCAGTGAGGTTTTAGACTTTCATGTGATTTCATGTTACTAGTAAGTGTCCTTTTTTTTTCAGCTTGAAGAACTCCCTTTAGTCTTTCTTATAATGCAGATTTAGTGGTGATGAATTCTTTCCACTTTTGATTCTCTGGAAATATCCTTATCTCTCATTTCTTTTTTTTAAGTTTATTTTAATTTATTTTGAGAGAGAGAGTAAGCAGGAGAGGGGCAGAGAGGGGTAGAGAGAGAATCTGAAGCAGGCTCTATGCTAACAGTCCAAAGCCTGATGCTAGGCTCGATCGCACTAATCGTGAGATTGTGACCTGAGCCAAAATCAAGACACTTAACCAACAGATCCACCCAGGCACCCCAAATTCTCTCTCTTCAGAAGGTCTTCTTTTCTGGGTAAGTATTCTTGGTTGGTATTTTTTTTTCAACACTTTGAATAAATCACCCACTAACTTCTGGCTCTCAAGATTTCTGCTGAGGAATCAGCTGATAGCCTCATGGATGTCCCCTTGTATGTGATGAGCTCTGTTTCTCCTGATCCTTTCAAGATTTTTTTAGTTTTTAATTTTTGACAGTTTTATTATAATGTGTCTTGGTGAAGTCTATTTTGGATTCAATCTTATAGGGGACTTTTACGCTTCATGTCTTAAGATCTCCATATATTTCCCTGGGTTTGGGAAGCTTTCAGCCGTTGTTTCTTTAAAACAAATTTTTTTTAAAAACATTTATTCATTTTTGAGAGACAGAGAGAGACAGCACGAGCAAGGAAGGGGCAGAGAGAGTGAGACACAGAATCTAAAGGAGGCTCTAGACTCTGAGCTGTCAGCACAGAGCCCAATGCAGGGCTTGAACCCACGAACCGCGATACCATGACCTGAGAGAAGTCGGATGCTTAACCGACCGAGCAATCCAGGCGCCCCTAGCCATTGTTTCTTTAAGTAAGCATTCTTCCCACTTTTTCCTTCTACCACTGAGTCTTCCATATGTGAATATTGTTTCACTTGATGGTGTCCTATAAGTCCTGTAGGCTTTTTTTCCCCCAGTTATTTTCTTTTCTTCTTCTTCTTCTTCTTCTTCTTCTTTTTTTTTTTTTACCCTACTCTGACTGGATAATTTAAACTAATTCAGGAGGACATAGTTGATTAGGCAACTGGTGGCCATGTTAGCCACTGCATGTCATTGGCAGCAAGAGCAGTGGAGGGTTCTTTGTGGCTGCACAGCTGTTGGGGTCTTCAGTAGCACCACCAGATCCAGTGCCAGGAGATTGGAGCAAGCAGAATGTTGGCCAGAATTGGAGCTGTGCATATGCTCATCTGTGGAAGCTGAGAGCAGGCACATGCTCAAAACTGGGCTGGGACCACTGGTGGGGACCATGGCCAACTGTGGGTACAAAGGTAGCTTTGAGTGCCTGCGCTGTCTTTGGGCACTCAGGTGGCTTCAGGGGCTAGCTACTTGTTCGTGCACAGCAGTCGGGGCTCATGACTGGAGTTCACACAGGCTGTGTAGTTTTACAGCTTCAGGGTTTAGCTGTGGTCTCAAGTGGTAGTGCATTCCAGTGACAGGAGTCAGGCCTGGCTCAGACACTTGAGAAACAGCTGGGGCCTGGGCTGCTTTGTACAAAGCCTGGTGTAGATTCCAGGCTCAGGGTGTTGGTGGTGACACTGGCTGAGGCAACTCAAGTGAGGGAAGATGGGGCAGAGCAGGACTCAGGGAGCTGGAACATACCAATGTGAAAACCTGTGGGACTCTCAGCAGCAAAATCTTTAGAAGGTGCACAGTGCTGTGCCAGCTGCTTGTTCCTTAGCAGCTAAGGTTTGTAGGGTCTTCTGCAGAGCAGGACACAGAGAACCATGGTTATACATGCCACTTAGCTGATACTGGTAGTCCTGCCCTTTTTTGTTCCTAACTGTCTCTAGATGTGTCAGCTGTGTCAGTCTCCGGGAAGTTTGAAACCAAAGTGGGTCTCTTGTGCCATACCCTGAAAGGCTGGCACCAGTGATCCCTTACTCTTCTGTCTGCTACCCAGCAGGGGCCCCTCTCAGTCTGAGGAGTGTCTTCCTGGTGCTGAGCAGTGCTGGCCTGGGGCCTGAGGTGATGCAGGCAGAATGAAGCTATTCTCCCTACTCTTCCTGTTCAGTTATTCTCAGGAGTTTTGCTCTATGGTGAGGTTGAAGCTTCTCAAATGGACTCCAAAGCTCTTAGGCCTATTTTTGTTTGTGGATAGCTGTCTAACTCTTGTTCTTTGTGGGGTGACAGAGGCTGGCATGACCCGTTCCATCATCTTGGTGATGTCATATCAGTCTAACATCATTAAGGTGATGTTAGCTGTGGGGTTTTTTAGATGCTCTTTATTAAGTTGAGGAAGATTTCCTCTATCCGTAGTTTGTGAGATTTAAATGTGACTGGGTATTGGAGATATCTATATTAAAACAAAATATAGTTTTGGAAGATGGAAGAAAGATTTGAGCTGTTTGGCTTGATAGAACAGTCCCTACTGAGAAATAGAATTCTCTCACTCTTTTTCCTTCTGTCCCTTTAGGGAAATACAGGGGGAATAGTTTTCCATGTACCTGCATTATTTCTTCAGAATAGCATATAGATTCCTAATCTTTTTTTTAAGTTTATTTACTTATTTTGAGAGAGAGAGAGAGAGTGAGAGAGCTTGAGCGAGCATGGGGGAGGGGCAGAGAGATGGAGAGAGAATCTCAAGCAGACTCTGTGCTGACAGCAAGTATCCTGACATGGCACTTGATCCCACAAACTGTGAGATCATGACCTGGACCAAAATCAAGAGTCAGATGCTTAACTGACTGAGCCACTCAGACACCCCAGATTCCTAATATTTTTAGTGTTAACTATACTGTTTTTTTTTAAATCACCATATCAAGACATCTGTTTTTGAGTTGCTCCTGCTACAGATATATGTGAAGACAGAACTGGTCTGAGACAGCATACAGTTTGCCAGGGCTCTCTGGCTATCTCTACCAATCCATTTCTACTCTGCACAGTTTAGGAGAAGCACTAGTATTAATCTTGTGTATTCCCCTGGAGGAGTAGTTTCCCTACCAGATTTCCCCAACTGCATTTACTTTAAAAAGAAGATTGGAATAGAAGTCTGGAAATACTGGAATAGAAGATTGGAAAGAAGTCTGGAAAGCATATCAGGTGGCTGGATGTCTCCTTCAGCCTTGCAGGAAGCTAGGCATTTGGGATAAATATTTATTGAGCATCTGGCATAGGGCCTGCTACTAATTAGATAGGCAGTAAATATTTGTTGAATAATTTCTGCCCGCTTAACAAATTTTCCACATCCCTTGAGAGACCTTCAAAACTTATATAAGGCAAAATGTCTTTTGCTTTGACTCTAGTCTTTTGGTCCAGTGGGATTTATGAAAAGTGCCATCTCTCTGTCTGAAGATGAACAATGGAAGAGAATACGAACAGTGCTGTCTCCAACCTTCACCAGTGGAAAACTCAAGGAGGTAAGAAAGGGAAGACTTTCAGTTAGGAAGTTAAGGAATGCACCTGGGCACAGATAGAAACTAAGACCATAGTCCATCTCTTAGGGGTAGTCTGCTGAATTTGGGCTTTTTAAAAGGGGTATTTTATTTTCATGTCCTAGAAGAGACATAATAAGATATGTTATTTAAAAAAATGACTACTTAAAAAAAACGACAAAAAACATTGTTCCATGTTTGTGAAAGCCATATCATTCTAGGACTTGATTTTCTGATTTAACTTCAGGCGGTATTGTATTTGTGTGTAGATGTTCCCCATCGTTGGCCAGTATGGAGATGTGTTGGTGAGGAACCTGAGGAAGGAGGCAGAGAAAGGCAAGCCCGTCAACTTGAAAGAGTAAGTAGAGCTGCACCTGCTGAGCTTCTGGTTCTGTCATGACACTTTCCAGCTGCTGCCACAGAGCCAAACTCCCACTGTTGAGTTAGTCCAGTGAACAAACAGAAGTAGGCATGTGGTACTACAAGTCCAGTGGGCCACCCAAGAAGAGGTAGCACCCCTCAAAAGGCAGGGAGGTCAGGAGAGAGAGGGTCTTCTTTTGTGTACGTGAGGCAGGATTAAGTTATCTGCTTGATTGTCTCCTTGGATATTCTGGAAGACAAAAATAACATTGTTTGAAAAGAAGAAACATAATTTGACGAATCATTGTATGTAGAGAGTATGGAATGGTGGGAGGAGAAGGCACTTTGTACATATTGGTGGGCAGTTGGATGGGACAGAGAAGTTATCATGTGGAACTTAGAACAACTTAAAGCCCTTCCTGATTTTGTTGAGGATATTAGCAAAACATTAAATATTAACTTTACGACCACTTGTCCTTCCTTCAATAACAAAGGAGAGAAGGCCCTGCACATGTTAGGGTAACTATATATATATAAACTGTGATATTTTTAAATTATGCAGGGGGCGCCTGGGTGGCGCAGTCGGTTAAGTGACCGACTTCAGCCAGGTCACGATCTCGCGGTCCGTGAGTTCGAGCCCCGCGTCGGGCTCTGGGCTGATGGCTCAGAGCCT
This sequence comes from Leopardus geoffroyi, assembly GCF_018350155.1. Classification (NCBI taxonomy): domain Eukaryota; kingdom Metazoa; phylum Chordata; class Mammalia; order Carnivora; family Felidae; genus Leopardus; species Leopardus geoffroyi. Next base: position 6,760,507 of record NC_059340.1, read on the forward strand.
GGAGCCTGTTTCCGATTCTGTGTCTCCCTCTCTCTCTGCCCCTCCCCCGTTCATGCTCTGTCTCTCTCTGTCCCAAAAATAAATAAACGTTGGAAAAAAAAAAAAAATTATGCAGGATGACCAGATGTACACTGGCATTGTCCTAGGAAAACTAGTGGAATATGATCACTTATCTATGACATCCCATAAATCAATATTGGAGTGATCTGGTATATATTTTTTGACCAGGAACATTCTTAGTTCTTATATTTTCCAGATATGAGTGTGTCCTCAGGGAAAGCTCTGATCACTGGAGTTGAGGAAGAGAGGGTCTTTCAGGAGCCTTAGCAGGGGTGTAGAGAAGAAGTGATGACATTCCTGGCAGCACAGATTGTGGTGTTGCTGTTCTGTAATGTGCTGAAGAAGAATCAGCTCTGAGCATAAATACTGTGGTGAGAGAAGGTCCAGATCAGTTTCACCCTTCTTGACTCCCCTTGGAAGGGTTAATATTCCACCATTTACTCTGCCCGGACACAGTGCTAATCTGGCTTCTATTGTCCATGCTCAAAACACACTACTGTAATTTGCCTGACTCTGGGTCGGAGCTCATGACTGAGCTCATGGAGCTAAGAGGTGTGTCTGACTTGCCATAGTATCACCATCTTAGCACAGGGCCAGCTGCATCATTGACACCTCATGACCACTTCATGAGTGAGAGTGATCATATATAGACTCTTTAGATGATCCAGCAGGTGGTTCTGAAAGTGTGGCTCTTGTCTTGCCTGGGCATCAGAATCTACATGTACTTCCTCCTGTCTGTGTTGGATAAGGATGGTAAAGAGTTGCTGATTTTACGTATCCATGCCTTTCTTTCTCTACTCAGCATCTTGGGGGCCTACAGCATGGATGTGATTACTAGCACATCGTTTGGAGTGAACATTGATTCCCTCAACAATCCACGAGATCCCTTTGTGGAAAATACCAAGAAGCTCTTAAAATTTTCATTTCTGGATCCATTTTTCTTCTCATTATGTACGTACACTACTATTTTTGCTTTTTCTCTTCCCTTTTTTCTTTCCTTCTTCTCCTCCTTCATCCCTCACGTTCTCCCTTCCTAACATTCTACAACAATTTTATTGATATATAACTTCATTTAAAATATAATTCAATTGTTTTTATGGCTTGAGTTTCGTTGATAAAGGAATAGATAAAGAAAATGTGGTATGTATATTCAACAGCATCTTATTGAACCATAAAATGAAGGGAAATTCTGTACTGGACAATGTGGATGAATCCTGAAGGTTATGATAAGTGAAAAGAGACAGAGAAAGATAAATACTATATGATCTTAATACATGTAGAATCAAAAAACAACCAAGAACCAAAATCATACAAAGATGAGATCAGATTTGTGGTTACTAGAGGTAGGGGTGAAGGGGTAGGAATTGAATGAAGGTGATCAAAGGTACAAACATTCAGTTATAAGGGAGATAAGTACTTGACTGGTAATTTACAACATGATGACTATAGTTAACACTGCTGTATGATGTATTTGTAAATTGCTAAGAGAGTTGATTCCAGAAGTTCTCATCGTAATGGAAAAAATTTTGGTTTTTTTAACTATATGAGATGATGGTTGTCAGCTAATTGCATTGTGGTGATCATTTCTTTATATGTTTGTCAAGGAATTACGCAGTACACCTTAACTTATACAGTAGCGTAGATCTATTATAACTCACTGAAACTGAAAAAATCGTTTTGGAACATTCAAAGATTCATGCAGCTTTTACTGCAGTCAGTGGTTAGAATATCATCCACTCAAATCCTATAGTTTTTTAGTATCACATCCCACTTTCCTTAACCCTACACCACCATGAATCTACTTTCTATCTTAATTGATTTGCCTTTTCTGAACTCTATACAGATAGAATAATATAATATGTGAATTTTGTGGCTGGCTTCTTTCATTAGTATAATGTTTTCAAAGTTTATTCTTGTTATAGTGTGCATCATTACTTCCTTTCTTTTTATGGCAGAATAATATTCCATTGTATGGACATACTGCATTTTGTTTTTCCTCCCATCATTTGATGGACATTTGGGATGTTTACAACTCTTGGGTATTGTGAATAGTGCTGCTGTGAACACTCGTATAAGTTTTTGTTTAGATACCTGTTTTGAACCTTTTTTTTTTTTACTCAGGGGTGGAATTGCTAAGGTATGTAGTAACTTGCTATATGCTAAGGTATAATAAGTGTGTTTAACTTAATAAGGAACTGCCAAACTGTTTTCCACAATAGCTACACCATTTACACTCCCACCAGAAGGTATGAAGGTTCCAGTTTCTGGCCATCCTTGCCAACATGTGGTTTACACTTGTCTACTGTTTTGATGATGGTCACCTTAATGGGTGTGAAAGGGTATCTTATTGTGGTTTTGTTTTGCACTTCTCTAATGGCTAGTGAGGTTGAATAACTTTTTATATGCTTGTTGGCTGTTTCGTAACTTCTTTAGATAAATGTGTATTCAAATTTTTGTGCATTTATCATTCAGTTTTTTGTCTTTTTGTTATTGAGTATAAGAATTCTCTGTATCTTTTAGATACAAATTCCTTATCTGATATATGATTTGCAAATTTGTCTCTCATTCTGTAGGTGTTTTTTAACTTTCTTCAAAGTATTTTTCTATAAGCATAAAATGTTTAATTTTGATGACGTACAGTTTATGTATTTTTCCTTTTATTTCTGTGCTTTTGGTGTCATATCTTAGAATTCCCTAGGAAATCTGAGAGCATGAAGATTAATCCCTTGATTTTCTTCTAAGAGTTATAAAGTTTTAGCTTTTAGGTTTGGGTCTTTGATCCATTTTGAATTTCTTTTATATGTGGTATAAGTTAGGAGTTCTACTTCATTTTTTTTTTTTTTTTTTTTTTTGGCATGTGACCATCCTCTCTTGTCCCAGCACCATTTATTTTTTTTAACATTTATTTATTTTTGAGACAGAGAGAGACAGAACATGAACGGGGTAGGAGCAGAGAGGGAGGGAGACACAGAATCGGAAGCAGGCTCCAGGCTCTGAGCCATCAGCCCAGAGCCTGACGCGGGGCTCGAACTCACGGACCGCGAGATTGTGACCTGAGCCGAAGTCCGACGCTTAACCGACTGAGCCACCCAGGGGCCCGCCAGCACCATTTATTGAGAAGACTTTTTTTTCTCCACTGAGTGGTCTTGGAAACTTTGTCAAAATCAGTTGACCATAAATACATGGGTATAATTTTGGACTCTAAATTCAATTCCATCGACCTTTATGTCTGTCCTTATGCCTGTACCACATTGCCTTGATCATTATGACTTCATGATAAGTTTTGAAACTGGAAGTCTGACTTCTACAACTTTATTCTTTTTTTTTTTTTTTTTTTTTTTTTTGAGATTGTTTTGGCTATTCTGGGTCCCTTAAAATTCCATATAAAATTTAAGTTTAGCATGTCATTTTCTACAAAGAAGCTAGCTAGGACTCCTATAGGGAATGCATTCATCTGCATTTGAGGAGTATTGCTGTCTTGACAATATTAAGTTCTAATCCATGATCATTGGATGTTTTTCTATTTACATAGATCTTCTTTAATTTATTTCAGTTAATATTTGTGGTTTTCAGAGTATAGTTTTGCTCTTCTTTTGTTAAATCTATTCCTAAGTATTCTGTTCTTCTCAATGTTGTTGTAAATGGAGTTATATTCCTAATTTTGGTTTTAGATTTTTTATTGAAGTGTATTGAAATATAATTGACTTTGTATGTTGATCTTGTATCCTGAAACCCTGCTAAGCTGGTTTACTAGGTCCAATGGATTTTAATTCATTCCTTCAGATTTTCTATGTACAGTGCCGTGTTATCTGATAATAAAGATGCTTTTACTTCTTTATTCCCTCAATGAATAGAGTTTCTTTCTTTTTGTTTGTTTGTTTTGCCTACCTTTTCTGTCTAGAACTTCTAGGACGTTGTTGAATAGAAGTGGCAATAGAGACAGCCTTGTTTTGTTTAATCTTAGGGGAAAGTGTTCAGTCTATTTCTATTAAGTATGGTGTTAGCTGTGAGTTTTTGTAGATGCCCTTTATCAGATTGAGAATATTCATTTCCTAGTTTGTTGAGTGTTTTTGTTGCAAAAAGGTATTGGACAAAAGTATTGTCAAATACTTTTTCTGCATGTATTGAGATGGCCTTATGGTTTTTTAGAAAAATTGTTATTGTTATGCTGTATTATATAACCTTGTGTTGCTGGATAAGCTCCTCCTGGTTATGGTGTATCCTTTTGATAATGTTGCTGGATTCAGTTTGCTAGTATTTTGGTGAGGATGTTTGCATCCATGTCATGAAATACATTGGTCTGTGGTTTTCTTGTTCTTTGCTATCTTTGTCTGGTTTTACTATCAGGGTAATACTGGCCTCATAGAATGAGTTTGGAAGTGTTTCTACCTCTTCTATATTTTGGAAGAATTTGTGCAAAATTGGTGTTGATTCTACTTTAAATATTTGCTAGAACCCACCTGTGAAACCATCTGGAGCTCAGCTTCTTTTTGTGGGTAGTTTCTTCACTACCAGCTCAATCTTTTTGTCTTTCAGATTGCCTAATTTTTTAATGTCACTTTCTTTTTTTTTAATTTTAAAAAAATGTTTGTTTATTTTTGAGACAGAGAGAGACAGAGCATGAGCAGGGGAGGGGCAGAGAGAGAGGGAGACACAGAATCTGAAGCAGGCTCCAGGCTCTGAGCTGTCAGTACAGAATCTGACATGGAGCTCACGGACTGTGAGATCATGACCTGAGCTGAAGTCAGACGCTTAAACGACTGAGCCACCCAGGCGCCCCAGTGTCAATTTCTAGTTTGTGTTTTTCTAGGAATTTTTTCATTTCATCTAAGTTTTCTAATTTATTGGCATACAGTTGTCCATGGGATTCCTTTTTAGTCTTTTTTATTTCTGTAATGTCAGTAGTAATCTCTCCTTTCATTTCTGATGATAGTAATTTGAATCTTCTCTCCTTTTTGTTTTGTCAGTCTAGCTAAATGAATGACCAAGCATTCTTAGAATGAATCAGCTTTGTTTCATTGATTTTTATGTTGTTTTTATTCCCTAGTTCGTAAGTTTCTGCTCTTGTCTCTATTATTTGCTTCCTTCGGCTTGCTTTGGGTTTAGTCTCCTCTTGTTTTTTCAGCACGTGTTTGACAGAAAGCTGGGTCCTTGATTTGAGACCTTTGTTCCTTTTAAATGTAGACATTTAAAGCAATAAAATTCTTCCTTGTCTGGCACAAAAACAGACACATAGACCAATGGAATAGAATAGAAACCCCAGAACTAGACCCACAAATGTATGGCCAACTAATCTTTGACAAAGCAGGAAAGAATATCCAATGGAAAAAAGACAGTCTCTTTAACAAATGGTGCTGGGAGAACTGGACAGCAACATGCAGAAGATTGAAACTAGACCACTTTCTCACACGATTCACAAAAATAAACTCAAAATGGATAAAGGACATGAATGTGAGACAGGAAACCATCAAAACCCTAGAGGAGAAAGCAGGAAAAGACTTCTCTGACCTCAGCCGCAGCAATTTCTTATTTGACACATCCCCAAAGGCAAGGGAATTAAAAGCAAAAATGAACTACTGGGACCTTATGAAGATAAAAACCTTCTGCACAGCAAAGGAAACAATCAACAAAACTAGAAGACAACCAACGGAATGGGAAAAGATATTTGCAAATGACATATCGGACAAAGGGCTAGTATCCAAAATCTATAAAGAGCTCACCAAACTCCACAGCCAAAAAACAAATAACCCAGTGAAGAAATGGGCAGAAAACATGAATAGACACTTCTCTAAAGAAGACATCTGGATTGCCAACAGGCACATGAAAAGATGCTCAACATCGCTCCTCATCAGGGAAATACAAATCAAAACCACACTCAGATATCACCTCACGCCAGTCAGAGTGGCCAAAATGAACAAACCAGGAGACTCTAGATGCTGGAGAGGATGTGGGGAAACGGGAACCCTCTTGCACTGTTGGTGGGAATGCAAACTGGTGCAGCCACTCTGGAAAACAGTGTGGAGGTTCCTCAAAAAATTAAAAATAGACCTATCCTATGACCCAGCAGTAGCACTGCTAGGAATTTACCCAAGGGATACAGGAGTACTGATGCATAGGGGCCCTTGTACCCCAATGTTTATAGCAGCACTCTCAACAATAGCCAAATTGTGGAAAGAGCCTAAATGTCCATCAACTGATGAATGGATAAAGAAATTGTGGTTTATATACACAACGGAGTACTACGTGGCAATGAGAAAGAATGAAATATGGCCCTTTGTAGCAACATGGATGGAACTGGAGAGTGTGATGCTAAGTGAAATAAGCCATACAGAGAAAGACAGATACCATATGTTTTCACTCTTATGTGGATCCCGAGAAACTTAACAGAAACCCATGGAGAAGAGGAAGGAAAAAAAAAAGAGGTTAGAGTGGGAGAGAGCCAAAGCATAAGAGACTCTTAAAAACTGAAAACAAACTGAGTGTTGTTGGGGAGTGGGAGGGAGGGGAAGGTGGGTGATGGGTATTGAGGAGGGCACCTTTTGGGATGAGCACTGGGTGTTGTATGGAAACCAATTTGACAACACATTTCATATATTGAAAAAAAAAAAAGAGAGATACTCCAAAAAAAATAATAATAAAAAAATAAAATTCTTCCTGGTCACTGCTTTTGCTACATCCCGTGAGTTTTGGTATGTCATGTGTTCATTTGTATGAGTTTCCATGTGATTCCTAATTACCCTTTGATTGCTTCTTTGAACCATTGTTTATATAGGAGTGGAATGTTTAATTTCCACATATTTGTGAGTTTCCCAGTATTCTTTGTGCTCTTGATTTCTAACTATAATCCTTTGTGTTTGAAGGGCATCCTATGTATTATTTGCATCCTGACGACAATTTCTTACAAAGCATGATTTTTTGCCTTTTAAAAAATGTTTATTTTGAGAAAGAGAGAGGGAGAGTGTGAGCAGGGGGAGGGGCAAAAAGAGAGGAGAGAAAGAATCACAAGCAGGCTACATGCTGTCAGCACAGAGGCTCTTGTAGGTCTTGATCTCACAAACCTCGAGATTATGAGCTGAGCAGAAATCAAGAGTGGGTCTCTTAACCAACTGAGTCACCCAGGTGCCCCTTAAATAGCATGATTAATTAGAGTAGCATATTATGATCTGATTTATCCAAAGAGACTCTAGTCCAAAAATAAAAGCTAAGATATCCGGGAATGCAATTCTGTTGCTTTGGTCACTGCAAAGATGTGGAAGCGGACACTGATCTCACTGTTGTAGTGGTGACCCCTATGTGTGACTTGCCCTGGCTCAGCCATTGTTTTAAAATTTCCAGTAAAGGTCATAAAGTTAATGACTTGTGGTGTCTTTTACTCCTCTGATTGGAAGAGCAAATTATAATTGTCCCAGGTAAATTTTGCATTTTCACTGTGCTTTCCATTGTTCTTTTTCCTTACAGTACTCTTCCCATTCCTTACCCCAATTTTTGAACTATTAAATATCTGGCTGTTTCCAAAAAGTGTCATTAATTTTTTCACAAAATCTGTACAAAGGATGAAGGAAAGTCGCCTCAAAGATAAACAAAAGGTAAATCCAGTGGTGGTTACATGTGGGTGTTCGCTTTTGATCTTTTATTGGGTTGTGTACATCTCATGTGTACACTTCTTTTTTTTTAATTTAAATTCAAGTTCGTTAACACACAGTGTAGTCTTGGCTTCAGGAGTAGAACCCCATGATTTATCTCTTATGGTAGACAGAGAACTGTAGAGTTTAGAGCAGGAGAGTTCTAACATTTCAGGGAGAATGAAGAAGGTGGAGGTTAGGGAAGGAGATAAGAAAATGAGTCAGGGAATATTTAAAATTTAATAATAAGCATGGCAACTGGTATGTCACTGCACAAAATTTGGTGAGAGAAAAACTACCACTTTCCTTCATTAAATTGTGAAAGGGTAAAAAGTATTATGTAAAATCATTTTCCTGGTAGTATAATTTCTAAGATCTTAATTATTAGAAATTTCTATAATTTCTAAGATCTTATATGGACAAATAATCCTTTCAATTCCAAGCCTCTTATTTTACACCTTCTCCAATGGAGGATCCTATCAAGTACAGGGTGAAGTATAATCTGTGTTAAACTTGAGGCTGCCATTTTCTGGAGTGGGCAGGAGTCTTCACTGGACACTCAGGCTGCAGGCCGGCTAAGCCAGTTTTGCCTTCATGAGGCTTGGTGGCCAGAAAAGAATGTGTGCTGGGTACTCCAAGATGTCAGTGAAGATTGTGCAGAGTTCTGGGAGGGTGGGGCACTGGAAGATGCTGACACAGAAGCTCTCCATGGAGTTTGCAGAGGTCAGGGGATTGATCTATGTGACCACTCATTAAGAATTAAGGCCATTGGTGCCTGGGTGGTTCAGTCGGTTAAGTGTCCGATTTCGGCTCAGGTCATAATCTCGCAGTTTGTGAGTTTGAGCCCCACATTGGGCTCTGTGCTGACAGCTCAGAGCCTGGAGCCTGCCTCGGATTCTGTGTCTCCTTCTCTCTCTGCCCCTCCCCCACTTGTGCTCTGTCTCACTCTATCAAAAATAAATGAATGTAAAAAAAAAGAATTAAGGCCAGAGTTAAAAAGGACTGGCATCAGGGACTTTCTCCTGAGCAAGCAGGCATGACAGGAGAGGGAGCAGGCAATTCTTTGTCCAGGAAGCTGTGGTCAAAAGCCAGAAAAGCTGAAGGCAAGAACCAAAAAGCAGTGGGACACAATAGCTGGATTCCTTTCAGGGAAGCATCCTGTTCTCCAAGTTTGTAGCTGGATGTTTTTGTTTAGTGATGACTCTGAGAAAACTAGTGAGACCTTTGTGCATAAAGGGGCCATATTCTTAGGAAAGAAGTTAAGTCCTGAACCCCTGACTTAATTCTGACTTCACAAGTGACTTTTTGTCATTGCAATTTCTCTTTCTGCTTTCAGCACCGAGTGGATTTGCTTCAGCTGATGATTAACTCCCAGAATTCCAAAGAAACGGACACCCATAAAGGTAAGCAAGGAGAGCTTCAGAGGGCCAGCAATGGGGTGGATCAGAGACATGGGGTGGTTCTGAGATGTGGAGGAAGGTTTCCAATGGATGGAATTTCTTCAAATTGGAGAATGACACATGCTCAGATACAAATGGTATCCAGGAACACTTTTCAGAAGGCCTCAGATCATTGAAGAGCAATGATAGACAAAGTAGTCAGTAGTCTGCCACAGGGGAGCTTGTTTCCAATGTGAATCCTCTGGCCTACTCCAGACCCACTGAATCAGAACCTCTGTCTGGAAATTCACATCAAGGCTTCATCACATCAGGAATCACATGGCCCCATTGTTGGTGACCTTCACTTGGGACACCTGGTTAAACTTGTGTTTACTGGCTTAATCTATGGTAAAGTTTTTTTTTTTTTAATATTTATTTATTTTTGGAGACTACAAGTAGGGGAGAGACAGAGAAAGGGGGACAGAAGATCTCAAGCAGGATCCATGCTGACAGTCTGACAGTGTAGAGCCTGACATGGGCCTCGAACCCACAAACCGTGAGTTCACGACCTGAGCTGAAGTTGGACGCTCAACCGACTGAGCCACCCAGGTGCCCCAATCTACTGTAAAGTTTTATTTTTCCCTTTGTAATTAATAAGCGACTGGTGCAGGATGCCTTTGCAGTTGTATAAGTACTGCATTTCTCTTTAGACATTCACCTACTACTTTTATCATCCATGAATGGTATTTGACTAAAACCATTATTACTATGGTGGTTGCAAAATGATGAATTTCTAATTCTACCATTTCTTCCACATTTTGAGGAAAGTCCATTGTTAGGGCGAGATTTCCATTCTCTCTCATTAATTAATTTATTTGTATATGTCAGTATGATCTCTTTTATTACTATCTTAGTCCCTGATATCATTCTTTTTTTTTTAATAGTTCTTATTTATTTATTTATTTTACATGGAATTTATTTTATTTATTTATTTATTTTTAATATATGAAATTTATTGTCAAATTGGTTTCCATACAACACCCAGTGCTCATCCCAAAAGGTGCCCTCCTCAATACCCATCACCCACCCTCCCCTCCCTCCCACCCCCCATCAACCCTCAGTTTGTTCTCAGTTTTTAACAGTCTCTTATGCTTTGGCTCTCTCCCACTCTAACCTCTTTTTTTTTTTTCCTTCCCCTCCCCCATGGGTTTCTGTTAAGTTTCTCAGGATCCACTTAAGAGTGAAAACATATGGTATCTGTCTTTCTCTGTATGGCTTATTTCACTTAGCATCACACTCTCCAGTTCCATCCACGTTGCTACAAAAGGCCATATTTCATTTTTTCTCATTGCCACGTAGTATTCCATTGTGTATATAAACCACAATTTCTTTATCCATTCATCAGTTGATGGACATTTAGGTTCTTTCCATAATTTGGCTATTGTTGAAAGTGCTGCTATAAACATTGGGGTACAAGGGCCCCTATGCATCAGTACTCCTGTATCCCTTGGGTAAATTCCTAGCGGTGCTATTGCTGGGTCATAGGATAGTTCTATTTTTAATTTTTTGAGGAACCTCCACACTGTTTTCCAGAGTGGCTGCACCAACATTCTTCTCAAAGCTAGAACAAACAATCCTAAAATTTGTATGGAAACACTTACTGTATTCTGTTTGTCTATATATCATGCTGGCCAATGTCCTTCTATTGATCATTGTTTCTCTGCTGTTTTAATGTGGTTGATTAGACTAGCATCAGACACAACTCTTCTAGCTTTTTGTCTGTGTTATAGTTTCTGTACATATCTGAGATCATCCATTGGAAGAGTTGTGCCCCAGGTCTTCTATTAGCTGAGACTTCTCAAGGGTATAATCCATGCTTCTCAAACTAGATTGTGCACACAAATCACCACATCTCATGAAGCTCAGATTTTTATTCGATAGCTCTAGGGTGAAGTTTGAGATTCTGCATTTTTAATAAGCTCCCAGATGCTGCTGATCCATGAACCACACATTGAGGACCAAGAGTTTATCTGTAGCCCAACATTATTTTCTTCTTTCCTGCAAGTATGTTTAGATGAAAGATCATTTAATTTTCCTGACAATTAAGCCTTAGCATTAAACTCTCAAAAAATTTAAGCTGTATTTTAACTGAAAGAATTTACATTTTCCGGGGGGAGAGCACCATCCCATATTACTTAGGCCTGGCATACTCTTAGGATTTTCTAACGGACAGACTGATAACACAGTGTATGTTAGACAGAAATGCCATCTCCTGAAATTACCCATCTGTGGTGGTGGGGAGGGTGGCATAACCAGAAACAGATGGCTAAGAATAGTATAGACTTCGGGAATAACCAGATCAAGACAACTTTTGCCTCTTTCTCACTCTGGAAGATTGAAATCAGAGTGAAACCACTCTGAGTTTGATTCCAAATTGCTTTTATATTTTTCTCCTGAGGGATTTAGGAGTTTCAAATAGATTTCTCATTATCTAAACTATGATGTTTTACTTACCTGCTTTAACTAAAATGTCTCTCTTCTCCTTTTAGCTCTGTCTGATCTGGAGCTTGTGGCCCAATCTGTTATCTTTATTTTTGCTGGCTATGAGCCCACCAGCACTTCTCTTTCCTTCCTTGTGTATGAATTGGCCACTCATCCTGATGTCCAGCAGAAACTGCAGGAGGAGATTGATGCAACTTTCCCTAACAAGGTGAGTGGTTCATACTGGCCAAGGGGGTCAGGATGTGCTCGCTTATGCCTCAGTAACATATTAACTCTCAAATCTAGTGGGTTTTCATAACAAAGGTTTACTTGTAACTCATATTTGCATGTCCAGCATGGGTATTAGTGGAGGATGAGTCTCTGCTCCATATAGTTACTTGGGGATACAGAGTAAAGAGGCTCCACTTATACCTGCATTATCTGGACCTTGGGGGCTTCATGTTGGCTGGGGAACAAGGAGATAGAGTGTTGCTCACCTGCTTTTCAGATGTTTGGCCCGAAACTCACATGCATCTCCTTAGTTCACAGCCCATTTGCAAAGTGGTTTCCCCTAAATTCACATAGGCTGGGAAATATGGGGGTCTACATGGATATTGGATAAGTAGTGAGTGTCTCTACCATCCACGCTCTGAAGGGTCAACTCTAAACATCTCTATGTAACAAGGCTGGAAGCTGAGCTACAGAGAGACAACATAACTTTCTTACACTATCACATAGCTAGTGTGAAGAAGCCAGGCTATGAGCCAGGGTGCCTGGATCCTGGTTGAACTCTTAACTTCTCCAATGTTGGCTCTTAAATACAATACCAAGCAATAGGCACATATTGCCCATGCTGTCTCAGATCTCTTCCAAAACTGGAATTCCTGTTTATGAAGACACCTGGCCTCTGGGGCTAGAGCGGTTCATTTGACAAACAGTGAAACCCCGAAGGGACAACTAGCAGACCCTTCCCACAACAGGAGGTGGGGCTGAGAGTAAGGTTCTGATCCCCTTAACAACTTTCCCTAGAACTGAAATTGTGTGCTGCAGGTGGAAGGATTTTAAGCCCTACTTAGGGGATTGACCCAGCAGTCAGCCCTAGTCATTACTATTGCATACACATGGTAGGGGGCGATTGAGCAGGTCATGGGATATGGTAGACATTAAGATGTTCATATGCCATTTATTAAATACATGCTTCTCAGGGGTTCCTAACAATTCAGTAATAGTGCATAGACTGAGCTGAACATTGATTCCAAATCTCAATTCATCAAAATCTGTTTCTTTCCTTCTAGGCACCTCCCACTTATGATGCTCTTGTACAGATGGAGTATCTTGACATGGTGTTGAATGAAACCCTCAGATTATACCCAATCGCTGGTAGACTTGAGAGGGTCTGTAAGAGAGATGTGGAAATCAGTGGTGTGCTCATTCCCAAAGGGACAGTGGTGATGGTGCCAACCTTTACTCTTCACCGGGACCTGGATCTCTGGCCAGAGCCTGAGGAGTTCCATCCTGAAAGGTAGAGGGAACCCTGGAAAAGGGAACACACCCTTATATGGGAAGATATTCTGATATTTCTTTGTATAGAGAACAAATATATGGTTGTACAGTTATTTATTTGCACATCTTTTTATTTGTAGGAGTATTTTTCTAATTACAAAATAATTGTCAAAATTTTACAAACTGCATTAAATGTGTTGTTTGCTTTGGGTAGTATACACATTTTAACAATGTTTGTTCTTCCAACCCATGAGCATGAAATGCTTTTCCATTTATTACATCCTCTTCAATATCTCTCATAAATCTTTTATAGTTTTTAGAGTACAGAGCTTTTACCTCTTAGTTAGATTTATTCCTAGGTATTTTATTATTTTTGGTGCAATTGTAAATAGGATCAATGACTTGATTTCTTTTTCTGATGCCTCGTTATTAGTGCATAGAAATGCAACAGATTTCTGCACTTTGATTTTATATCCTGAGACTTTGGTGAATTCATGTATCAGTTATAGCAATATTTTGGTGGAGTCCTTTGTGTTTTCTACAGAGTATTATGTCATCTGTGGTAGTGAAAGTTTGACTTCTTCATTGCTGATTTGGATGATATTTATTTATTTATTTATTTGGTCTGATTTGCTGTGGCTAAGACTTTCAGTGCTATGTTAAATAGTAATGGTGAGAGTGGGCATCCTTGTCTTGTTCCTGAACATAGGTGAAAAGCTCTCAGCTTCTCCCCATTGAGGATGATATTAGCTGTGGGTCTTTTGTACATGGTCTTTTTTTTTTTTTTTTTAATTTTTTTAACCTTTATTTATTTTTTTGAGACCAAGGGAGACAGAGCATGAACGGGGGAGGGTCAGAGAGAGAGGGAGACACAGCATCCGAAACAGGCTCCAGGCTCCGAGCTGTCGGCATAGACCCTGACGCGGGGCTCAAACTCACAGACTATGAGATCACGACCTGAGCTGAAGTCGGATGCTCAACCGACTGAGCCACCCAGGCGTCCCTGTACACGGTCTTTATGATGTTGCAGTATGTGTCATCTGTCTCTACTTTGTTGAGGGTTTTTATCAAGAATGAATGCTGAATTTTGCCAAATGCTTTCTTTTCATCTGTTGGCAGGCTCATATGGTTCTTATCTTTCTTTTATTGATGTAGTGTACCATGTTGATTGATTTGCAAATATTGAACCACCCCTGCAGCCCAGGAGTAAATCCCATTTGATCATGGTGAATAATTATTTTAATGTACTGTTGAATTCTATTTGCTGGTATCTTGTTGAGATTTTTTTCTTTTTTTAATTTAATTTTTATTTTTTAAAATTTACATCCAAATTAGTTAGCATATAGTGAAACAATGATTTCAGGAGTAGATTCCTTAATGCCCCTTATCATTTAGCCCATTCCTCCTCCCACAATCCCTCCAGTAACCCTCAGTATGTTCTCCATATTTAAGAGTCTCTTCTGTTTTGTCCCCCTCCCTGTTTTTATGTTATTTTTGATTCCCTGCCCTTATCTTCATATGTTTTGTCTCTTAAAGTCCTCATATGAGTGAAGTCATATGATATTTGTCTTTCTCTGACTGACTGATTTCACTTAGCATGATACCCTCCAGTTCCATCCACGTAGTTGCAAATGGCAAGATTTCGTTCTTTTTGATTGCTGAGTAATACTCCATTTTGTATATATACCACATCTTCTTTATCCATTCATCCATCAGTAGACATTTGGGCTCCTTCCATACTTTGGCTATTGTTGATAGTGCTGCTCTCCCATTCTGTCGGTTGCCTTTTAGTTTTGCTGATTGTTTCCTTCACTGTGCAGAAGCTTTTTATTTTGATGAGGTCCCAGTAGTTCATTTTTGCTTTTGTTTCCCTTGCCTCCGGAGACATGTTGAATAAGAAGTTGCTGTGGCCAGGATCAAAGGGGTTTTTGCCTTCTTTCTCCTTGAGGATTTTGATGGCTTCCTGTCTTACATTTAGGTCTTTCATCCATTTTCAGTTTATTATTGTGTATGGTGTAAGAAAGTGGTCCAGGTTCATTCTTCTGCATGCTGCTGTCCAGTTTTCCCAGCACCACTTGTTGAAGAGACTTTATTCCATAGGATATTCTTTCCTGCTTTGTCAAAGATTAGTTGGCCATACGTTTGTGGGTCCATTTCTGGGTTCTCTATTCCATTGATCTGAGTGTCTGTTCTTGTGCCAGTACCATACTGTCTTAATGATTACAGCTTTGTAGTATAGCTTGAAGTCTGGGATTGTGATGCCTCCTGCTTTGGTTTTCTTTTTCAAGATTGCTTTGGCTATTTGGGGTATTTTCTGGTTCCATACACATTTTAGGATTATTTGTTCTAGCTCTGTGAAGAATGCTGGTGTTATTTTGATAGTGATTGCATTGAATATGTAGATTGCTTTGGGTAGTGTCATTTTAACAATATTTGTTCTTCCTATCCAGGAGCATGGAATATTTTTCCATTTTTTTGTGTCTTCTTCAATTTCTTTCATAAGCTTTCTATACTTTTCAGTGTATAGATTCTTCACCTCTTTGGTTAGATTTATTCCTAGGTGTTTTATGGTTTTTGGTGCAACTGTAAATGGGATCAATTCCTTGATTTCTCTTTCTGTTGCTTCATTGTTGGTGTATAGGAATGCAACTGATTTCTGTGCGTTGATGTTATATCCTGCAATTTTGTTGAATTCGTGAATCAATTCTAGCAGTTTTTTGGTGGAGTCTTTTGGGTTTTCCATATAGAGTATCATGTCATCTGTGAAGAGTGAAAATTTGACCACCTGGCCGATTTGGATGCCTTTTATTTCTTTGTGTTGTCTGATTGCAGAGGCTAAGACTTCCAATACTATGTTGAATAACAGTGGCAAAGGTGGACATCCCTGTCTTGCTCCTGACCTTGGCGGGAAAGCTCTCAGTTTTTCCCCATTGAGGATGATATTAGCGTTGGGTCGTTCATATATGGCTTTTATGATCTCGAGGTATACTCCTTCTGTCTCTACTTTCTTGAAGGTTTTTATCAAGAGAGGATGCTGTATTTTGTTAAATGTTTTCACTGCATCTATTCAGAGGATCATATGGTTCTTGTCCTTTTTTTATTGATGTGATGAATCACGTTAATTGTTTTGTGGATATTGAACCAGCCCTGCATCCCAGGTATAAATCCCACTTGTCATGGTGAATAATTTTTTAAATACATTGTGGGATCTGGTTGGCTAATATCTTGTTGAGGATTTTTGCATCCATGTTCATCAGGAAAATTGGTCTATAGTTCTCCTTTTTAGTGGGGTCTCTGTCTGGTTTTGGAATCAAGGTAATTCTGGCTTCATAGAAAGAGTTAGAAAGTTTTCCTTCCATTTCTATTTTTTGGAACAGCTTCAAGAGAATAGGTAACTCTTCCTTAAATGTTTGGTAGAATTCCCCTGGAAAGCCATCTGGCCCTGGACTCTTGTTTTTTGGGAGATTTTTGATTACTAATTCAATTTTTACTGGTTATGGGTCTGTTCAAATTTTCTGTTAATTCCTGTTTCAGTTTTGGTAGTGTATATGTTTCTAGGAATTTGTCCATTTCTTCCAGATTGCCCATTTTATTGGCATAAAACTGCTCATAATATTCTCTTATTATTGTTTTTATTTCTGCTGTGTTGGTTGTGATCTCTCCTCTTTCATTCTTCATTTTATTTATTTGGGTCCTTTCCTTGTCTTTTTGATCAAACTGGCTAGTGGTTTATCAATTTTGTTAATTCTTTCAAAGAACCAGCTTCTGGTTTAATTGATCTGTTCTACTGTTTTTTGTTTTGGTTTTGATAGCATTAATTTCTCTAATTAATTTCTCTAATCTTTATTATTTCCTGTCTTCTGCTGGTTTTGGGTTTTATTTGCTGTTCTTTTTCCAGCTCCTTAGGGCGTAAGGTTAGGTTGTGTATCTAGATCTTTCTTCCTTCTTTAGGAAGGCCTGGATTGCTATATAGTTTCCTTTTATGACTGCCTTTGTTGCGTCCCAGAGGTTTTGGGCTGTGGTGTTATCATTTTCATTGACTTCTATGTACTTTTTAATTTCCTCTTTAACTTCCTGGTTAGCCGATTCATTCTTTTTTTTAATTTTTTTTTATTATATGAAATTTATTGTCAGATTAGTTTCCATACAGCACCCAGTGCTCATCCCAAAAGGTGCCCTCTTCAATGCCCATCACCTAGCCTCCCCTCCCTCCCACCCCCGCCATCAACCCTCAGTTTGTTCAGTTTTTAAAAGTCCCTTATGCTTTGGCTCTCTCTCCCACTCTAACCTCTTTTTTTTCTTTTTTTCTTCCCCTCCCCCATGGGTTTAAGTTTCTCGGGACCCACATAAGAGTGAAAACATATGGTATCTGTCTTTCTCTGTATGGCTTATTTCACTTAGCATCACACTCTCCAGTTCCATCCACGTTGCTACAAAGGGCCATATTCATTCTTTCTCATTGCCACGTAGTATTCCATTGTGTGTATAAACCACAATTTCTTTATCCATTCATCAGTTGATGGACATTTAGGCTCTTTCCATAATTTGGCTATTGTTGAGAGTGCTGCTATAAACATTGGGGTACAAGGGCCCCTATGCATCAGTGCTCCTGTATCCCTTGGGTAAATTCCTAGCAGTGCTACTGCTGGGTCATAGGGTAGGTCTATTTTTAACTTTTTGAGGAACCTCCACACTGTTTTCCAGAGTGGCTGCACCAATTTGCATTCCCACAACAGTGCAAGAGGGTTCCCATTTCCCCACATCCTCTCCAGCATCTATAGTCTCCTGATTTGTTCATTTTGGCCACTCTGACTGGCATGAGGTAATATCTGAGTGTGGTTTTGATTTGTATTTCCCTGATGAGGAGCGACATTGAGCATCTTTACATGTGCCTGTTGGCCATCTGGATGTCTTCTTTAGAGAAGTGTCTATTCATGTTTTCTGCCCATTTCTTCACTGGGTTATTTGTTTTTCAGGTGTGGAGTTTGGTGAGCTCTTTATAGATTTTGGATACTAGCCCTTTGTCCCATATATCATTTGCAAATATCTTTTCCCATTCCGTTGGTTGCCTTTTAGTTTTGGTGATTGTTTCCTTTGCTGTGCAAAAGCTTTTTATCTTCATGAAGTCCCAGTAGTTCATTTTTGCTTTTAATTCCCTTGCCTTTGGGGATGTGTCAAGTAAGAAATTGCTGCAGCTGAGGTCAGAGAGGTCTTTTCCTGCTTTCTCCTCTAGGGTTTTGATAGTTTCCTGTCTCACATTCAGGTCCTTTATCCATTTTGAGTTTATTTTTGTGAATCGTGTGAGAAAGTGGTCTAGTTTCAATCTTCTGCATGTTGCTGTCCAGTTCTCCCAGCACCATTTGTTAAAGAGACTGTCTTTTTTCCATTGGATATTCTTTCCTGCTTTGTCAAAGATTAGTTGGCCATACGTTTGTGGGTCTAGTTCTGGGGTTTCTGTTCTATTCCATTGGTCTATGTGTCTGTTTTTGTGCCAATACCATGCTGTCTTGATGATTACAGCTTTGTAATAGAGGCTAAAGTCTGGGATTGTGATGCCTCCTGCTTTGGTCTTCTTCTTCAAAATTCCTTTGGCTATTCGGGGCCTTTTGTGGTTCCATATGAATTTTAGGATTGCTTGTTCTAGTTTCGAGAAGAATGCTGGTGCAATTTTGATTGGGATTGCATTGAATGTGTAGATAGCTTTGGGTAGTATTGACATTTTGACAATATTTATTCTTCCAACCCATGAGCATGGAATGTTTTTCCATTTCTTTATATCTTCTTCAATTTCCTTCATAAGCTTTCTATAGTTTTCAGCATACAGATCATTTATATCTTTGGTTAGACTTATTCCTAGGTATTTTGTGCTTCTTGGTGCAATTGTGAATGGGATCAGTTTCTTTATTTGTCTTTCTGTTGCTTCATTGTTAGTGTATAAGAATGCAACTGATTTCTGTACATTGATTTTTGTATCCTGCAACTTTGCTGAATTCATGTATCAGTTCTAGCAGACTTTTGGTGGAGTCTATCGGATTTTCCATGTATAATATCATCTCATCTGCAAAAAGTGAAAGCTTGACTTCATCTTTGCCAATTTTGATGCCTTTCATTTCCTTTTGTTGTCTGATTGCTGATGCTAGCACTTCCAACACTATGTTAAACAACAGCGGTGAGAGTGGACATCTCTGTCGTGTTCCTGATCTCAGAGGAAAAGCTCTCAGTTTTTCCCCATTGAGGATGATATTAGCTGTGGGCTTTTCATAAGTGGCTTTTATGATCTTTAAGTATGTTCCTTCTATCCCGACTTTCTCAAGGGTTTTTATTAAGAAAGGGTGCTGGATTTTGTCAAAGGCCTTTTCTGCATCGATTGACAGGATCATATAGTTCTTTTCTTTTATTAATGTGATGTATCACGTTGATTGATTTGCGAATGTTGAACCAGCCCTGCATCCCAGGAATGAATCCCATTTGATCATGGTGAATAATTCTTTTTATATGCTGTTGAATTCGATTTGCTAGTGTCTTATTGAGAATTTTTGTCTCCATATTCATCAGGGATATTGGCCTGTAGTTCTCTTTTTTTACTGGGTCTCTGTCTGGTTTAGGAATCAAAGTAATGCTGGCTTCATAGAATGAGTCTGGAAGTTTTCCTTCCCTTTCTATTTTTTGGAACAGCTTGAGAAGGATAGGTATTATCTCTGCTTTAAATGTCTGGTAGAATTCCCCTGGGAAGCCATCTGGTCCCGGACTTTTATTTGTTGGGAGATTTTTGATAACTGATTCGATTTCTTTGCTGGTTATGGGTCTGTTCAAGCTTTCTATTTCCTCCTGATTGAGTTTTGGAAGAGTGTGGGTGTTAAGGAATTTGTCCATTTCTCCCAGGTTGTCCAATTTGTTGGCATATAATTTTTCATAGTGTTCCCTGATAATTGTTTGTATCTCTGAGGGATTGGTTGTAATCATTCCATTTTCATTCACGATTTTATCTATTTGGGTCATCTCCCTTTTCTTTTTGAGAAGCCTGGCTAGAGGTTTGTCAATTTTGTTTATTTTTTCAAAAAACCAACTCTTGGTTTCGTTGATCTGCTCTACAGTTTTTTTAGATTCTATATTGTTTATTTCTCCTCTGATCTTTATTATTTCTCTTCTTCTGCTGGGTTTAGGCTATTTTGCTGTTCTGCTTCTATTTCCTTTAGTGTGCTGTTAGATTTTGCCTTTGGGATTTTTCTTGTTTCTTGAGAGAGCCCTGGATTGCATGTATTTTCCTCTCAGGACTGCCTTCGCTGCGTCCCAAAGCGTTTGGATTGTTGTATTTTCATTTTCGTTTGTTTCCATATATTTTTTGATTTCTTCTCTAACTGCCTGGTTGACCCACTCATTCTTTAGTAGGGTGTTCTTTAACCTCCATGCTTTTGGAGGTTTTCCAGACTTTTTCCTGTGGTTGATTTCAAGCTTCATAGCATTGTGGTCTGAAAGTATGCGTGGTATGATTTCAATTCTTGTATACTTATGAAGGGCTGTTTTGTGACCCAGTATATGATCTATCTTGGAGAATGTTCCATGTGCACTCGAGAAGAAAGTATATTCTGTTGCTTTGGGGTGCAGAGTTCTAAATATATCTGTCAAGTCCATCTGATCCAATGTATCATTCAGGGCCCTTGTTTCTTTATTGACCGTGTGTCTAGATGATCTATCCATTGCTGTAAGTGGAGTGTTAAAGTCCCCTGCAATTACAACATTCTTGTCAATAAGTTTGCTTATGTTTGTGAGTAATTGTTTTATATATTTGGGGGCTCCTGTATTCGGCACATAGACATTTATAATTGTTAGCTCTTCCTGATGGATAGACCCTGTAATTATTATATAATGCCCTTCTTCATCTCTTGTTACAGCCTTTAATTTAAAGTCTAGTTTGTCTGATAGAACTATGGCTACTCCAGCTTTCTTTTGACTTCCAGTAGCATGATAGGTAGTTCTCCATCCCCTTACTCTCAATCTAAAGGTGTCCTCAGGTCTAAAATGAGTCTCTTGTAGACAGCAAATAGATGGGTCTTGTTTTTTTATCCATTCTGATACCCTGTGTCTTTTGGTTGGCACATTTAGTCCATTTACATTCAGTGTTATTATAGAAAGATACGGGTTTAGAGTCATTGTGATGTCTGTAGGTTTCATGCTTTTAGCGATGTCTCTGGTACTTTGTCTCACAGGATTCCCCTTAGGATCTCTTGTAGGACTGGTTTAGTGGTGACGAATTCCTTCAGTTTTTGTTTGTTTGGGAAGACCTTTATCTCTCCTTCTATTCTAAATGACAGACTTGCTGGATAAAGGATTCCCGGCTGCATATTTTTTCTGTTTATCACATTGAAGATCTCGTGCCAATCCTTTCTGGCCTGCCAAGTTTCAGAAGAGAGATCGGTCATGAGTCTTATTGGTCTCCCTTTATAAGTTAGAGCACGTTTATCCCTCGCTGCTTTCAGAATTTTCTCTTTATCCTTGTATTTTGCCAGTTTCACTATGATATGTCGTGCAGAAGATCAATTCAAGTTACATCTGAAGGGAGTTCTCTGTGCCTCTTGGATTTCAATGCCTTTTTCCTTCCCCAGATCAGGGAAGTTCTCAGCTATTATTTCTTCAGGTACACCTTCAGCACCTTTCCCTCTCGCTTCCTCCTCTGGAATACCAATTATGCGTAGATTATTGCTCTTTAGTGCATCACTTAGTTCTCTAATTTTCCCCTCATACTCCTGGATTATTTTATCTCTATTTTTCTCAGCTTCTTTTTCCATAATTTTATCTTCTAGTTCACCTATTCTCTCCTCTGCCTCTTCAATCCGAGGCGTGGTCATCTCCATTTTATTTTGCAGCTCGTTTATAGAGTTTTTTAGCTCCTCCTGGCTGTTCTTGAGTCCCTTGATCTCTGTAGCAAGAGATTCTCTGCTGTCCTTTATACTGTTTTCAAGCCCAGCGATTAATTTTATGACTATTATTCTAAATTCACTTTCTGTTATATTGTTTAAATCGTTTTTGATCAGTTTGTTAGCTGTCGTTATTCCCTGGAGGTTTTTTTGAGGGGAATTCTTCCGTTTCGTCATTTTGGATAGTCCCTGGAGTGGTGCAGTTCTGCGGGGCACTTCCCCTGTGCTGTCTTGAATAACTTGCGTTGTTGGGCGGGGCCACAGTCAGACCTGATGTCTGCCCCCAGCCCACCGCTGGGGCCACCGTCAGACTGGTGTGTACCCTCTCTTCCCCTCTCCTAGGGGCGGAATTCACTTTGGGGTGGCGTGGCCCATCTGGGCTACTTGCACACTGCCAGGCTTGTGGTGCTGGGGATCTGGCGTATTAACTGGGGTGGATCAGCAAGGTGCACAGGGGCAGGACGGGCAAGCTCAGCTCGCTTATCCTTTGGTGATCTGCTTCGGGAGGGGCCCTGCGGCACCGGGAGGGAGTCAGACCGGCCACAGGAGGGATGGATCCACAGAAGCACAGCGTTGGGTGTTTGCACAGTGCAAGCAAGTTCCCTGACAGGAACTTGTTCCCTTTGGGATTTTGGCTGGGGATGGGCGAGGGAGATGGCACTGGTGAGCGCCTTTGTTCCCCACCAAGCTGAGCTCTGTTGTCCGGGGCTCAACAAGTCTCCCTCCCATTGTCCTCCAGCCCTCCCGCTCTCTGAGCAGAGCTGTTAACTTATAACCTTCCAGATGTTAAGTCCCGCTTGCTGTCTGAACACACTCTGTCCAGCCCCTCTGCTTTTGCAAGCGAGACTCAGGGGCTCTGCTTAGCCGGCGGGCTGCCCCTCTGCCCCAGCTCCCCCCACCAGTCCATGTAGCGTGCACCGCCTCTCCGCCCTTCCTACCCTCTTCCATGGACCTCTCATCTATGCTTGGCTCTGGAGAATCTGTTCTGCTAGTCTTCTGGCGATTTTCTGGATCATTTAGGCAGGTGTGAGTGGAATCTAAGTGACCCCCACGACATGGTGAGCTCAGCGTCCTCTACGCCACCATCTTCCCAGAAGCGTCTCTCAGCCCATTCATTTTTTAGTAGTATGTTCTTCAGTCTCCAAGTATTTGTTACCTTTCCAATTTTTTCTTGTGGTTGATTTTGAGTATCATAGCATTTCTGTCTGGAAATATGCACGGTATGATCTCGATCTTTTTGTACTTACTTAGGGCTGATTTGTGTCCCAATATATGGTCTATTCTGGAGAACATTCCATGTGCACTGGAGAAGAATGTATATCATGCTGCCTTAGGACGAAATGTTCTGAATATATCTGTTAAGTCCACCTGGTCCAGTGTGTCATTCAAAGCCATATTTTCCTTGTTGATTTTTTTATTAGATTATCTGTCCATTGCTGTGATTGGGGTGTTGAAGTCTCCTACTATTATGGTGTTATTATTGATTGGTTTCTTTATGTTTGTGTATAATTGATTTATAGATTTGGGTGCTTTCACATTTGGCGCATAAATGTTTACAATTGTTAGGTCTTCTTGGTGGATAGATCTCTTCATTATGATATAATGCCCTTCTGCATCTCTTGATACAGTCTTTATTTTAAAGTCTAGATTGTCTAATATAAGTATGGCTTCTCCAGCTTTCTTTTGTTGACCATTAGCATGATAGGTGGTTGTCCACCCCCTTATTTTCAATCTGAAGGTGTCTTTAGGTCTAAAGTAGGTCTCTTGTAAACAGCATATAGATGGATCTTGTGTTCTTATCCATTTTGTTACCCTATGCCTTTTGATTGGAGCATTGAGTCCTTTGAAGTTTAGAGTGAGTACTGAAAGATATGAATTTATTACCATTCTGATGCTTGTATAGTTGGAGTTTCTGGTGGTGGTCTCTGTTCCTTTATAATCTTTGTTGCTTGCTTGCTTGCTTGCTTTCTCTTTCTTTCTGTTTTCATCTTTTCTCCCCTCAGAGAGTCCCCCTTAAAATTTTTTGCAGGGCTGGGTTAGTGGTCACAAACTCCTTTAAGTTTTGTTTGTCTGGGAAACCTTTTATCTCTCCTTTTATTTTGAATGACAGCCTTGCTGGATAAAGAATTCTTGGCTGCATGTTTTTCCGATTCAGCACATTGAATATATCTTGCCACTCCTTTCTGGCCTGCCAGGTTTCTGTGGATAGGTCTGCCGCAAACCTGATCTGTCTTCCCTTGTTGGTTAAGGACTTTTTTTTCCTTGCTGCTTTCATGATTCTCTCCTTGCCTGAGTATTGTGTGAATTTGACTATGATATGCCTTGTTTATGGTCAGTTGTTGTTGAATCTAATGGAGTCCTCTGTGCTTCCTGGATTTTGATGTCTGTGTCTTTCCCCAGGTTAGGAAAGTTTTCCGCTATGATTTGCTCGCATAACCCTTCTACCCCTTTTACCTCTCTTCCTCTTCTGGGACCCCTATGATTCTGATGTTGTTACTTTTTAATGAGTCATTGATTTCTCTAATTCTTTTTTAAATTTTTTTTTTCAACGTTTATTTATTTTTGGGACAGAGAGAGACAGAGCATGAATGGGGGAGGGGCAGAGAGAGAGGGAGACACAGAATCGGAAACAGGCTCCAGGCTCCGAGCCATCAGCCCAGAGCCCGACGCGGGGCTCGAACTCACGGACCGCGAGATCGTGACCTGGCTGAAGTCGGACGCTTAACCGACTGCGCCACCCAGGCGCCCCAGATTTCTCTAATTCTTAAATCGTGCTCTTTTGCCTTTATCTCCCTCTTTTTTTCTGTTTCATTATTCTCCATAAGTTTGTCTTCTATGTCACTGATTCTCTGTTCTACCTCATCCATCCTTGCCACCAGGGCATCCATTCAAAACTGCAGCTCAGTTATAGCATTTTTTATTTCATCCTGACTAGTTTTTACTTCTTTTATCTCTGCATAAAGGGATTCTAATCTATTTTCAACTCCAGCTAGTATTCCTATTTTCGTGATTCTAAATTCTGGTTCAGACATTTTGCTTGTATCTGTGTTGGTTAAATCCCTGGCTGTCATTTCTTCGTGCTCTTTCTTTTGGGGTGAATTCCTTCATTTCATCATTTTGAAGGGAGAAGAGGAATTAATGAGGCAGAAAAATTAAAATTAAAAAAATTAAAAAAAAGTAAAATTAAAAAAGTAAACACACACACAAATTGAATAAATGATGCTAGATCCTAGGTGTGTTTTGGTCTGGGTGTTTAAAGTGTTTGATAGATTAGAGAAAAAAGGGGGGGGGGGTCATTTGAGAATTTGAAAAAATGAATACACTGAAGTAGACTAAAATGATGGGAGTAAAATAGACTTTGAAAAAATTTACACAGAGAGAGACAGGTGGAAGATGGCAGTGTAGGAGGACACTGGGCTCACCTCGTCTGGCTGATGACTTAGATTCTACCCACATCTGCCTAAATAGCCCAGAAAACCGCCAGAAGACTAGAAGAACAGACTCTCTGGAGCCAAGCGTAGACTAGAGGCCCAGAGAAGAGGCTAGGAAGAGCGGAGAGGCGGTGCATGCTATACGGATTGGCTGGAGGGAGCCGGGGTGGTGGAGGGGCAGGCTGCCTGGCAAGGCAGAGCCCCCAAAGTCTGGCTTGCAAAAGTGCAGGGGCTGGACTGTGTGAGTTCTGACAGCCAGCGGGACTTAATATCTGGAATATTAAAAGCCAACAGCTCTGCTCTCGGAGAGCAGGGAGGGCGAGAGGACTCAGGGAGGGAGAGTTTTTGAGTCCTGGAGGACAGAGTTCAGCTCAGTGGGGGAACAAAGGCACTGCAAGTGCCATTTCCCTCTCCCGACCCCCAGCCGAAATTCCAAAGGGAACCAGTTCCCATCACTGAACTTGCTTGCACCACACAAATGCCCAATGCTGTGCTTCTGTGGATCCATCTCTCTGATGGGCCTGCCTCCCTCCCGGTGCTGCAGGGCCCTCCTGCAAGGTACCACCAATGGCAAAGCAAGCTAAGCCTGCCCCTCCGGCCCCTGTGCACCTTGCTGATCCACCCCAGCTAACACGCCCTTGGCGAGATCCCATCGAAGCAGCGCCACAAGCTTGGCAGTGTACAAGCAGCCCAGACAGGCGCCATACCACTCCACAGTGAGTCTTGCCCCTGGAAAAGGGGAAGATAAGGTACACACCAGTCTGACTGTGGCCCCAGCGGTGAGCTGGGGCAGATATCAGGTCTGACTGTGGTCCTGCTTACCAACACAAGTTTCTCCGGAGAGCATAGGGGAGGTGCCCTGAAGTTTGGAGCTACTGCAGGGACTACCCAAAATGACGAAACAGATGAATTCTCCTAAAAAACAAACAAACAAACAAACAAACAAACAAAAAAAACCTCCAGGAATTAGTGACAGCTAACGAATTGATCAAAACCGATTTAAACAATATAATGGAAGAAGAATTTAGAATAGTAGTCATAAAATTAATTGCTGGGCTTGAAAAAAGCATAGAGGACAGTCGAGAATCTAGCTACAGAGATCAAGGGACTAAGAAATAGTCATGAGGAACTAACAAATGCTATAAATGAGGTGCAAAATAAAATGGAGGCGGCCAGGGGCGCCTGGGTGGTTCAGTTGCTTAAGTGTCCAACTTCGGCTTAGGTCATGATCTCACGGTTTGTGGGTTTGAGCCCCACATCAGGCTCTGTGCTGACAGCTCAGAGCCTGGAGCCTGCCTCAGATTCTATGTCTCCCTCTCTCTCTGCCCCTCCCCTGCTCATCTCTATCTCTCTCTGTCTCTCAAAAATAAAATAAACATTAAAAAAAATAGAGGCAGCCATAGCACGAATTGAAGAGGCAGAGAAGAGAATAGGTGAATTAGAAAATTATGGACAAAGAGGAAGCTGAGAAAAAGAAAAAAATCCAGGAGTATGAGGGGAAAATTAGAGAACTAAGTGATGCAATCAAACGGAACCATTTCCATATCATAGGTATTCCAGAAGAAGAAGAGAGAGAAGGGCCTGAAGGTGTACCTGAAGAAATAATAGCTGAGAACTTCCCTGATCTGGGGAAGGAAAAAGGCATTGAAATCCAAGAGGCACAGAGAACTCCCTTCAGATGTAACTTGAATTGATCTTCTGCATGACATATCATAGTGAAACTGGAAAAATAGAAGGATAAAGAGAAAATTCTGAAAGCAGCTAGGGATAAACGTGCTCTAACACATAAAGGAAGACCAATAAGACTAGTGACTGATCTCTCTTCTGAAACTTGGCAGGCGAGAAAGGAATGGCAGGAAATCTTCAATGTGATGAACAGAAAAAATATGCAGCTGAGAATCCTTTAGCCAGCAAGTCTGTCATTCAGAATAGAAGGACAGATAAAGGTCTTCCCAAACAAACAAAAACTGAAGGAATTCATCACCACTAAACCAGCCCTACAAGAGATCCTAAGGGGAATTCTGTGAGACAAAGTACCTGAGACATCACTACTAGCACGAAACCTACAGACATCACAATGACTCTAAACCCATATCTTTCTATAATAACACTGAATGTAAATGGACTAAATGTGCCAACCAAAAGACATAGGGTACCAGAATGGATAAAAAAACAAGACCCATCTATTTGCTGTCTACAAGAGACTCATTTTAGACCTGAGGACACCTTTAGATTGAGAGTAAGGGGATGGAGAACTACCTATCATGCTACTGGAAGTCAAAAGAAAGCTGGAGTAGCCATAGTTCTATCAGACAAACTAGACTTTAAATTAAAGGCTGTAACAAGAGATGAAGAAGGGCATTATATAATAATTACAGGGTCTATCCATCAGGAAGAGCTAACAATTATAAATGTCTATGTGCCGAATACAGGAGCCCCCAAATATATAAAACAATTACTCACAAACATAAGCAAACTTATTGACAAGAATGTGGTAATTGCAGGGGACTTTAACACTCCACTTACAGCAATGGATAGATCACACACACATGCACACACACACAGGAAAATTATAATTATAATTATTACATAATTATAATTATGTAAAATTTAAGAAACAGAAAAGATGAACATAGGGGAAGGGCAGGGAAAAAGAGAAGAGAGGGTAAAAGAAACCACAAGGGACTTAAAAAAATTTTTTTAGGTTATTTGTTGTTTTTAATTTATTTAAAAAAAATTTTTAACATTTTATTTATTTTTGAGACAGGGAGAGACAGAGCATGAACAGGGAGGGGCAGAGAGAGGGAGACACAGAATCTGAAGCAGGCTCCAGGCTCTGAACTGTCAGCACAGAGCCTGATGCGGGGCTCGAACTCACGGACCGCGAGATCATGACCTGAGCTGAAGTCGGCCGCTTAACCGACTGAGCCACCCAGGCGCCCCTAAATTTATTTTTTTAATTTACGTCCAAGTTAGTTAACATATAGTCAACAATGATTTCAGGAGTAGATTCCTTAATACCTCTTACCCATTTAGCCGATCACCCCTCCCTCAACCCTCCAGCAACCCTCTGTTTTTCCTCCATATTTAAAGGTCCCTTATGTTTTTGTCCCCCTCCCTGTTTTTATATTATTTTTGTTTCCCTTCCTGCATGTTCATCTGTTTTGTCTCTTAAAGTCCTCATATGAGTGAAGTCATATGATATTTGTCTCTCTCTGACTAATTTTGCTTAGCATAATACCCTCTAGTTCCATCCATCTAGTTGCAAATGGCAAGATTTCATTCTTTTTGATTGCTGAGTAATACTCCATTGTATATATATACCATATCTTCTTTATCCATTCATCCATCGATGGACATTTGGGCTCTTTCCATACTTTGGCTATTGTTAATAGCACTGCTGTAAACATTAGGGTCCATGTGCCCCTTTGAAACAGCATACCTGTATCCCTTGGATAAATACCTAGTAGTACAATTGCTGGGTCATAGGGAAGTTCTATTTTAATTTTTTGAGGAGCCTCCATACTGTTTTCCAGAGTGGCTGCACCAGTATGCATTCCCACCAGCAGTGCAAAAGAGATCCTCTTTCTCCACGTCCTTGCCAACATCTGTTGTTGTCTGAGTTGTTAATGTTAGCCATTCTGACAGGTGTGGTGTGGCATCTCATTGTGGTTTTGATTGTATTTCCCTGATGATGAGTGATGTTGAGCATTTTTTCATGTGCCAGTTGGCCATCTGGATGTCTTCTTTGAACCAAGACCATGAATAGCCAAAGCAATCTTGAAAAAGAAAACCAAAGCAGGAGGCATCACAATTCTGGACTTCAAGCTGTATTACAAAACTGTAATCATCAAGACAGTATGGTACTGGCACAAAAACAGACACTCAGATCAATGGAACAAACTAGAGAACCCAGAAATGGACCCACAAACATATGGCAAACTAATCTTTGACAAAGCAGGAAAGAATATCCAATGGAGTAAAGACAGTCTCTTCACCAAGCAGTGCTGGCAAAACTGGACAGCAGCATGCAGAAGAATGAACCTGGACCACTTTCTTACACCTTACACAAAAATACACTCAAAATGGATGAAGAACTAAATCAAGACAGGAAGCCATCAAAATCCTTGAGGAGAAAGCAGGCAAAAACCTCTTTGACCTTGGCCACAGCAACTTCTTACTCAACACGTCTCTGGAGGCAAGGGAAACAAAAGCTAAAATGAACTATTGGTACCTCATCAAAATAAAATGTTTTTTAAATATTTATTTATTTTTTATAGAGAGAGAGGGGAGGGAGGGAGGGGGGGTGGGAGAGGGAGAGAGACAGAGAGAGAGAGAGAGAGAGAGAGAGAGAGAGAGAGAGAGAGAGATAACAAGCAGGGAAGGGGCAGAGAGAGAGAGAGAGAGGGAGGCACAGAATCCAAAGCAAGCTCCAGGATCTGAGCTGTCAGCACAGAACCCAACGCAGGGCTCATACCCATGAACCCTGAGATCATGACCTGAGCCAACTGACTGAGCTACCCAGGCACTCTACCACAAGAGACTCTTAAAGATAGAGAATAAACTGAGAGTTGATGGAGGGAGGTGGGTGGGAGTTGGTCTGGATAGGTGATGATGAGTAATAAGAGGGCACTTGTAATGAGCATTGGGTTTTGTATATAAGTTACGAATCACTGAATTCTACTCCTGAAACTAATATTGCACTGTATTTTAACAAAAATTTAAATTTAGAAAGTTCATAAAAATTTTCAAACTGTAGTTTGAGAAGAAAGAATATAACATCATTGTCAGTCCCAATATGTCAAGATTATTAATAATGTATGTCCTTGTGGACACTTTTCTATGCATATATAGATTACTAAAAGTTAGGGTGGCATTATATGTTTTTGAGCTACTTAATGTAACAGTAAACTATAAGCAACATATTGTATTTGTGTTTGTGATTATATGCATATATCATAATCATCTTATTCAAGGAAATGGGACTTTTTTCCCTTAATGTTTTTCTGTCCACTCTAGCTCTCTGAATTCTCCCCCTATGTCCTCACATTCCATGTTTGTAAACCTTGGCCACCGTTTCTGCTACCGGTAGAGCTGAGAGGCTTGGAGCTTAGAGTCCTCATTCCTGGCAAGAGGAGCAACCTCATGAGGATGGGGGCACACACAGATCCTGTGCTGTCTGTGGCTGCAGTCCTGTGCTATCTCCCACCTGTCTTGGTATCTGGGATTCATCCAAAGCAAAGTCATCTGCTCTCTAGCCATCTGAGACATCCTCCTTGGAGGAGGGGTCTTGAGCTTTCTCTGTGGGAATCCAGAGCAGAGTCTGGCTTTGGGCACAGCTTGAATTCTGCAAACAGTTGGTACTTTCCTGTTTATTGTATTGGTGAGAAAAATTTGGAGTGAACTTTGTAGGGATCCAGACTTTTAGCCCCTGACTGTAAGCTCCCTGATGGCTGAGCCCATGTCTTGTTGCATGGTGTCACTAGTGCTAGCATTGTGTCTACACTTAGTACTTGCTGAAAGAAGTCAGAATTGACCAAGTCACCTGTTTTCTGGACCAGAAGACCTGGTGGTTCCCACAAGCTCAGCAGTCCCTGTTCCTGTAGCTTCTCAAACAGAAACCAGAGACTCCTGGTACTTCTCTGTGATTCACTCAGTCATGATATGAAGTGCTTACCTATGTGTGTCAGGGACTGTGCCAGACAGTGCCAAATCCACATATTAAAAATGTCTATTATGGAGAATTTTTGGCACATGCACAAGCATATTCTATAGACACAGTTCTATGAAATACTTTCAATACATCTATATGTGCCCATCACCTGCCCAACAACCACTAACCCATATCAGCTGCCCCAACCACATGCCATTACAATTCCTCATGTTATGCCATATTACTTCAAGGCACATCATCTGTAAATATTCCAGAATGTTCTCCATAATATAAGGACTTTATTCATTCATTTAAAAAATATATTTATTTATTTGAGAGAGAGAGAGAGAGAAGAGCAAGCACAAGTGGGGGAGGGGCAGAGGGAGATGGAGAGAGAGAGAGAGAGAGAGAATCCCAAGCAGCCTCTGCGATGTCAGTGCAGAGCCCAAGGTGGGACTGGAATTCACAAACTGTGAGATCATGAGCTGAGCCGAAATCAAGAGTTGGATGTTTAACCAACTGAGCCACTCAGCTGCCCCAATAATATAAGGACTTCTAAAAAAAAAATGCTGGGGCGCCTGGGTGGCGCAGTCGGTTGAGTGTCCGACTTCAGCCAGGTCATGATCTCGCGGTCCGGGAGTTCGAGCCCCGTGTCGGGCTCTGGGCTGATGGCTCAGAGCCTGGAGCCTGTTTCCAATTCTGTGTCTCCCTCTCTCTCTGCCCCTCCCCCGTTCATGTTCTCTCTCTGTCCCAAAAATAAATAAACGTTGAAAAAAAAAATAAAAAAAAAATACTACTGACAATGTCATTATCATTTTCCTCAAATCCACATTTTCCTTTAATATAATCAAATATTGAGGAATCAGTTTTGAATAAAACATAGTACTAACCTTCAGGAACTTTTAGACTCATGAGACAGGTGACCAAGAATTCAGTGACTATACTGATTATACACATTAGTGAATATGATTACAGTGGAGCAGCATCATGTGCTCATGCAAATCTTCTGACCAGCTGGCCTGTCTTAGTGGTTGGGGGATTCAAGGTGGGAGGAGAGGGAAGAGAAGGGAAAAATAACAATCTAAATCATGGGAGGCGTTTCTCCTGCTTCCTTCTTCCATGAGCACATGACCAACATAAGTCAGTGGAGGCAGGAACCTACCTTTCCTTCAGTCAGTCTCATTGCCTGCTTGCCTTTCAGACTGTGAACACCTACCCATGCTGACTGTAATTCTAGTGTTTAAGATAACTCTTCCCTTCAACAACATTCATCTCATCTCAACAAGACTGACTGCTCCCACAGGGTAGGGGAATGCAGAGGATATGTAGCTTACAGTTGTCACCGCAGAATAAGCATGGCAGGATTTCAGTGACCAGCCCCCCAAGAGTGTCCTGTGTAGTCCTGGTTGAGAACCCCACACATGTGGCTCTTGTGGTTTTTATGTTTCACTAACTTGTTTCCAACTCGATTTGTGGAACCAGGTTCAGCAAGAAGAACAAGGACAGCATAAATCCTTATATATACCTGCCTTTTGGAACTGGACCCCGAAACTGCATTGGCATGAGGTTTGCGGTCATGAACATGAAACTTGCCCTTGTCACACTCCTTCAGAACTTCTCCTTCAAACCTTGTGAAGAAACACAGGTCAGAGAACTTTCCACACAAAGAATGTTTTACTTTTTTTTTTTAAACTAAGAGATATGGTTTGTGTGTGTGTGTGTGTGTGTGTGTGTGTGTGTGTGTGTGTTTGTATGGGCTCATTTATCCTTATAATTTGTTCCATTGGCCAGAGAATCTATTTGGATCATCTGTGACCTTTAAGGGTCCTTCAGCTCTGAGTGCCACATCTGTGGTTTATTAGCACCCAATAATAAGGGACATCTAGTCAGGTCAACTATCATGACTGATTATGCACAGACTTTTGAACTTGACAATGTTTTAAATTTATTTCAAATCCCCTGAAAGGAAGGGAACATATTATGCATAGTCATGATGTGCAGTTATTAATGCAACATGACTTTCGAATGATGCTATTCTCTACCACAACTTACAGATGCTTTCATAACCATGGTTATCAACCCCTACTTGTACATTGGAGTCAGTGGGTTCAGGCCATCTCAGAAATTCTTACATAATTCACCCAGAGTGTGGCTTTAAAAGTGTCCCCATTGATTGTCATGTGCAAGCAAGGTTGAGAATCACTGGTGTGAAGCATGTCTGTCAGATGTGAGGGACTCCCATGGTCCAGACCATTGTGGTTATTTGGCCCCACCTTTCATGAGCCCTTCTCCAGTCAAAGCTGTGTTCCCTTTCTATTGAAATCTGCTATCATGAATGGATATTTCCACTGGGAGAGATGAGAGGATGTTTAGCATTGAGGATGGCAATACAATAAAATGTGTAATGTCCACTCAGGATGACTTTGCAAGCTTCAACATATACAAAATTAACTGTATCACTTTTTAAGTGGTATGCCATAATGACTAAGAAACTGTTGTAAATTGTAAACACTCATCCTTTTAACCTAAAATTTAAATTAAAAAAGAACACAAACCAACATGAGATTGTGTCCAGCCTGGTACAGAGTAGACACTCAATAGATATCCTTTTGAATGAATGATGGATGAATGTTTCCACACTCCGGTCTTGACAGCTTACAGAGTAAGTTTAAAGAATATGAGAATATGAATTTAAATGTAGTATTTATATGTTTAAACTCTTACTCTCCTTCATGTATCTTGCCTGCTTTGCTTCTATTGTCAGTAGAACTTCATTTTGGTTTTCATATGCTTTTGTAATTGTTGCAGATCCCCCTGAAATTAAATGCTCAAGGTATTATTCAACCAGAAAAACCCATTGTTCTCAAGGTTGAGCTGAGAGATGGGAGTGTGAGTAGAGCCTGACTTTCCCTAAGAACTTCCCCTTTGTTCTTCAAGAACCTGTATCCCAGAACACCAGAGACTTCAATTTACTTTGTGAGTACAACCCAGAAATGAAGATGGGCTTCACGTACTGCTTGTGATGGATGACGAGGGATTCCAAGCTTTCCTGGTATCTGCATGGAGCATTATATGTTGTGGAATGTGAGGAAGGTGACTAATAAGTGCCAGACACGTAGACTCAGCCTATCCGGTCCCAGTTAGTACCATCTATTCCCCTGAGAACTGATCGATAATAAAAATTTCTCACCAGTTGTATTAAAACACTTTAATGAAACAATAATTTTTGTGGTGACCATAATAGTGACATTCATATCACACATCTTATTTTGAATATTATACATTAACTATTACACTGAGTGTGTCAATCAACATCTCTTTACCAACGTATTAACTGATGTCTTCCTGCACATTAAGGGGGAATCCATAGAACTGATGAGTGAGGGTCAATGACTGGATGTTTTTGACCATCACAGTCACTAGGTGGGTGGGACTTGCTCAGAAGTCCAACATGTTATGTTAAGGTAGGTGAGAGTCAATACACTGTTACTTTGCCCACTTCTCAGAAAGTTTAATTCTTCCGGTTTTGGAGCACATATTTTTTTTTTATAACACTCAATTGAGGCAGTTTTTATTACTAGTTTTGATATAATGTTTTCATCTCATCTGCCCTGGTGTTCTGCCAGACAGGGAACATGCTTTTTCTTTGTGACCTAACCTCAGCCCCCTACGGTACTAATACAATGAACATCAAATCAGAGATGGTTGATTGGTCAGTAGATTGGGCAGAAAAGCTAAAAGCATTTGTCCAATGCAGTTGGTATGAGAAGCTGCACAGGATTCTTCCTTTTTCCCCCATTTACTCCCTTCCCCTTCTTTCCTTTCTCCTCTCTTCTCTTCCATTGCCTTTCCTTCCTGGATAATTTAGTTTTAAACTAATAGGTGGTACACAGCCAGGCGGGCAGCCCTACCTTGGGGCTCCAGGGCAGAAAAAGAAGTCACAATGACTCAAAGACAGAGACAGAGTAGGGAGGGGAGTATGTTCGCATATGGAAGCAACCTGGCATGAATGTGGGAGCCCAAGCTTAGTGAGAAGAATGTCCACACAGAGGGGCTGGTCTTGTGAGAGCCACCACATCCTAAATATGGATGGGCAACACAAGTAGTATGAGGAGGGGATGTTAAGTGATGTTAAGTGATGGAGTGGGGATTAGTTACATAAAGGGGAACTGATAAAAGTAAATATATTAGGGATAAATGGAAGCCAGGTTTATCACTGTTGGAGAAGGGAGTCACTGATGGAAAGGGAGAAAACAGGAATGAGATTATGTATTCAGAGATTAGAACTGAGTATATCAGTGAAAAAATCCTGCTTTTCTAGAGAGGTAGATGATAGGTAGATTGACTTAAAGATAAATAGATGTGTGTGCGTAGGTGAAAACACATATCCCCTACCTTTCTCCACAGACAGTTCTTAGAAACAGTGACACTGTAAAGGCAATGAGCACAACTTGTGCTCAAATCTTGGCTTATTAACATCATTTTCCACTGAAAGCAACTAGGGCTTTTCAGAGAAATGGCTGATCCAGGCTGGTGGAGCACATGATGAGCCTGGAGCATCTTGTCCTGAACAGTGATGGGGACACATCCAAAGGACACAGCCCAAGAAGTTTTATGGGCTCATCAGGCATGATTTGGGCATCATGATAACTAAGGACGGGAAGCGATTATGACCCATTGAATAAAACAGGAAAACACAATTACCCACAGGTATAATAAATACAGGATTGATTATAATTGATGAGGACACTGACACAGTTTCAAAGTACTACCACTCAAACACCCATGAGCTGCCAGAGGAAAGAGCAGCTCACACAGAGAGACCTGGCAAATGAATGAGTGCCATCAGGGAAAGGAGGAAGTGACAGCGTGTCACTTAATAGGACTTGGTGAAAAGAACTGAGCATCACCTCTGGGGTATTCTTGCTGAGGAGGAAAACCTGAAAGAAATCCTGAAAAAAAGCCAGACAAACCTGACAGAGGAATACCTACTCCTATTCTGTACCTGGTATGTAATCTTCAACAAAACCAAGGTCATGAAAGTGATTAAAAAAGAAGAAACAAGCCCAGAGTGGAGTCACCTGCCTGCAAATTCCACCTCACAGCAAACCAAGACTAATGACACTTTCAACCTATCCCAGGAAGGTGACCTTTTACCAGTCTGGCTGAAATTTCCTGATGAGTCATCTGCAAGATAGAAAACCTGCAGGTCCTTCCCTCAGAGAAGGGGTCCTGGCCTGAAACCATTGCTTTTCCTTCTAAGTACTTCCTGCCCCACCCTTCTTCCTCTAAAACCCTGCATCTTGTACACCTCCTGGGAGCATGTGTCTCCCTGTCAGGTGGGATGCTGTCAATTCATGAATTGCTTAATAAAGCCAATAAGATCTTCAACTTGACTTGCTGGAATTTTGTTTTTCAATAAAAGTCAGAGACACACTAAGGAAGTGTTCCAGACTGAACTACAGAAACCAAAGAGGAGTGACATGGAAACTCCAGTGAGTGGATTGGGTCCTTCAGCTGTAAAGGACATTGTGGGGACAATTGGGGGAATTGAGGGCTATGATGAATACATGGCAGTAATGTGTTAGTGTCCATGCCCTGACTTTGATGGAAAATGTCTTGTAGGAATTACAGATT
The DNA here is from genome assembly GCF_018350155.1 of Leopardus geoffroyi. Classification (NCBI taxonomy): domain Eukaryota; kingdom Metazoa; phylum Chordata; class Mammalia; order Carnivora; family Felidae; genus Leopardus; species Leopardus geoffroyi. The sequence goes on from NC_059340.1 coordinate 6,797,188, forward strand.
ATGAAATATCAGGTCAGCATTTACTCTGAGATTGATCAGGAACATAGTTCTTGGAACAGACTCTTCTGGAAGCTTGTGATTGCTCTTGGGAGAAGTGGTTCAGAACAACTGTGGATCTACACAGCTCTCCCCTTCCCTTGCCTTCGTCTGACTTGTATTATTTAATACAAGGAGGCAGCACCACACAGTGATTGAGAGACGGGGATCTCTGAAACTGGAATTCCTGAGTTTTGAATCCCAGCTCATCAGGACTGAGTCTTGATGAATCAATGGCTTTGGGTAAATGATGAAAAGGTGCCACTTTTACATAGCTGGGCCCTTAGGGCTTGGGCTGCCTTTCAGCACCTGTATGCCCCTCAGCGAATACTACTGTGCACAAATTAGTTCAGGTTATTCGTTGCCTCAGGCTGGGTTCCCTAAAAGCAGAGCCTGAGATGGGGGCTCTGAAGCAAATGTTTTACTCAGGGAGTGATCTGGGGGAAAGGATTGAGGGGAGTGGGGTAGAGCAGGAGGAAAAGCTGAGTGAGTGTGGTCTTGGGGGAGCCTGATCTCATGATGAGCCCTGGGGCAGGAATTGTATTATAGAGTGGATGTCACTTTGAGACAGGAGATGGCATCTTGTTCCCCATTGGTTGGTATTGGACTAGGGCACTAATTCCCAGGTGAAATGGCTTCAGTTTGGTCAAGAGCGAGTCCCTGAGAATGGGACAACCGTGAGCTAATAAGAGCCAGTAGTCTCAGCCTTTGGGGAGTGAGTATGCTGCCCAGTGACAGAATTTGGCACCTTCCTCCTCTAAAGACACTTACACGTGGTGCCTTGAACTAATTACTTAACACCTTACTGCCTTGGTACTTAGAGCCTCAGATTCTGTAAAATAGGAGAATAATGCCAGTGCCTATCTGAAGTGATGACGGAATCAGATGATGTGTGTGTGTGAGGTACTTAGGACACAGACCAGGGAGCATGCAGCGAGCATGTAATCAATGTCAGCTATTACCTTCATGGCTGTATTATCTTCAGTCCTTAGGAGGCCATGTTGGCTTTGACATTTGGGCTCCAGCCTTGTCAACTCCAGCTTCCATCTGCCATTTTAGAAAGTAATCACATACATCATTCAGAGAACTTTAACTATGAAGTTAGTGGAGTATCAGCAGATGCTGTTCAGGAGTTTTCCAAAGAGCAATAGCAATATCCCCATTCTAGAAGTGCCTTTATCATGTGAAAATTAGTCATGTGACCCCCACTGAAATGGAGTGGGGAGGTTTGGCGGGGGGCACTGTCACACCCTACCACTCAGACCCAATAGGAAGAGACAGACTTGACCTTGCACTACTTTACTATCCCAGCTGCAGGAAGAAGGGCTTTCCTTGTCACCACAACCCAGAACCCCTTCTCCCCAACAAGAGCTCTGCCAGTGAGAAGCCACCACACTTCAAACTCCAAGGTTATTCCGTGAATTTTAGTTTATAACCCCCTTCCCAGCCTCCCCTTTTCTCCTGGAAAAAAAATAAACAAACAAATAACCTCCCCCTAAAAAAAACCCATCACTCCCTTTGTTCTTTAGACTTGGCTATCTATGGTTTTGCTGAAGCTTGTTTGTCCTGGATTGCAATTTTCTTTTTTTCCTGAATAACTCCCTTTTGGTTGGTAAAACAACTGGCAGCATTGGGGCACCTGGGTGGCTCAGTTGGTTGAACATCCAATTTCGGCTCAGGTCATGATCTTGCGGTTTGTGAGTTCGAGCCCAGCGTCAGGCTCTGTGCTGGCAGCTCAGAGCCTGGAGCCTGCTTCAGATTCTGCATCTCCCTCTCACTTCCCTTCCCCTGCTCATGCTCTGTCCCTCAACAATAAATAAACATTAACAAAAAATTTAAAACAACAACAACTGGCAGCATGTATGTATGTATGTATATATTTAAGTTTATTTATTTTAAGAGAGAGAGAGTGTGAGCAGGGAAGTGGCAGAGAGAGAGAGAGGGAGAGAGAATCCCAAGCAGGCTCCATGCTATAAGCACAGAGCCTGACTCTGGGCTTAAACCCACAATCTATGAGATGATGACCTGAGCCGAAAGCAAGAGTTGGATGCTTAACCAATTGAGACACGCAGGTTCCCCTAGCAGTTTTTATTTCTAAGGCTAAGAGTCATCACACCTAAGGGTGGATGGTCTCGGGGGCAGGGATGCACTGCAGTGACAGGTGACAGGAGGGAAACCTTCCCACTGCATTCATGTGGGCTTTCTCCAGCCCTCTCTTAATATTGCTTTTCTGGTACCAGAGTTCCGACCAGTTAGTCTGGTCTTTTCCAGGCTATGCAGTGTCCAATATGCATGAAAAGCTAGGATGAGATGTGCTTATCTCTTTTTAAAAAAAAAATATTTTTAGGGAAAGAGAGAGCATTGTCCTTTTATGGACCCACCACACCACTGCCCCCATTCTGTGGGCACATTGGTGCTTTGGTAGGCTTTCCCTCAAGCTCAGTTTACTGTTATCTTTATTTTTATGGAGTTATGTCTGTTTCTCACATAAGAATGAAAGTGATAGAATATGCTAGGTCTTAATGTCTTGTCGTTTTGGTGAATTGACTTACCTTCATTTGACTTCAGGTGAAGTGCCAGAAACAAGCACTGCTCTTAAAGTCAGCTGCTCCAGGTATCAATGTTGTCATGGCCATGGCCACATTATCCAAACCTTGATCCTACCTTTTCCAGTGACTTGCAACTGGTCTACATCATTAAGCCTCATGACCCTTTGTGTTATGTGACAAAAACTGGTACTAATGATTAATTGGACTATTTACAGAGTAATGTGACCTCTGCACTCTCCATGTTACTAAAATTTGAAGGAAGTTCTTCAAAAAGGAGATTATGCCATCACTCTTGCATTCCTTCAAAATCACCATGCCAACCATAGCCCTCTTAAGCCCAAGAATATAGAAATGAAGAAGTTGTGGCTCCTACCCAAGAGGATCTAATAAATTACTTGGAGACACAGAAACATAATTACTGTACATCCAGTGTGCCCCAGGTCCCCTGCTCCATCCCATGAGAGGAGAATGGATCAGTATTAATTTGCTGGGATCCATAACAAAGTACCACAGACTGAGGAGCTTCATCTACAGAAGTTTATTCTCTCACAATACTGGAGGCCAAGAGTACAATCAAGTGGTTGGCAAGGTTGGTTCCATCTGTGGCCTCTCTCCGTGGCTTGCAGATGACCATCTTCTCCATGTTTTCACATGGTCTTCCCTTTGTGGATGTTTGTGTCTGATGTCCTCTTAGACACTAGTCATGTTGGATTAGGGTACATGTTAGTGACCACATTTAACATCTTTTTCTTCATCAAGACCACACTTCTGACTGCAATCATGTTTTGAATTGCTGGCAGTTAGTACTTCAACTTACAGATTTAGAAGGGACACAATTCATCCTATAGCAGGATCTGTGTAGAAACCCTATGGGCCTGCACATTACTATCACAGGAGGGCTAGGGGACCTGCAGCAGTGAATGTGGACTCTCATCAAAGCTGGGTGGAGGGTGGGGCTGGATCCTGCATGCCAGTGAGAAGGGCCTAGGTCATCAGGGGCAACTCCCAGGCCTGATAGGAGCATGGACACAGCTTCAGACCATCAAGGGCCCTCTGTAGAACCAGGGCAGGGATCAGGTATCACCTGTAAGGCCTAGGGTAGAGAGAGGATCTGAGGCCCACTTTCCTAGCCCAGAAGTCACACCCCCAAACATTCTGAGCTCATTCTGGGAGGAGCAGAGAAAGGGCAATGGGGGACAGGATCAGAAGACTGAACTCAGAAAACTTGTTACTCAAGTGACCAAGAAGTGGTTTTATGAAGAAATTCTCCCTTCCCAATCTCACCCCAAGAAGGGTCTCATGGGGATGATGATGTTATCTGTGAAAAGTTAAAAAGCTACATTGTCTTCAAGCATCTGTGTATTTTCAAAAGCACTGTATCTCTCATGTCTGCAATTGGAATCATAACAGTGTTGACCAATTAACAAAGATGAAAGAATCAGAGAACTGGAAAGAGTCTCACCGTTCAAATCCAAGGCTTTAATTTTACAGATTTCTCATTTAATCCTCCTAACAGCCCCTTGAGGAAACTGAGTCACAGAGGGATTAATGACTTCCTCAAGGTGAGAGAGTAGAAAGGTGGAGTGTGGCTTCATTCACTATGCTGTGCTGCTTCCAGATAAACTCATTAAACCCACTGATGAGATGGACCTCCCAGACCCACAAAAGGCAGGGATGGTTTGAGGCTATTGTTGGCCCCACTGCTGTCCTCTCAGGGCCTACACACTGCTGAGCACACCATAGGTCTTCAGTAAAATATCTTGAGTCTGTTTGGGAAACATATATTGGAAATAGCACATGGACTCCACCAGTACCTCTCATCATCCTGTCATTTGGGGATTTCCCAGCATCAGCTATCAGGAGGTTCATCTGAACCTCAAGCATGTATAGAAGGTCAGCAGGAAGGTTCTTGTTTTGGATTTTGTTCAGATCCACAAACATTTCCTAGGCACTGCTCTGGATCAGGTCCAAATGTGCCCTGTTGGTGGGGAAAAGTCAGACCATTGAATAGATAGATTCAGTATGGTGGAAGGTCAGCCTCAATGCTTTGAGAGCACAGAGAAGGAGCACTTGTCCCCAAAAATGGTTGGGAGGAGCTGATACCTGATTGGGGCTTCTAAAAATTTATTTTACTTGATTTTTTGGGGAAGATGGCAGCGTAGGAGGACGCTGGGCTCACCGCGTCCTGCTGATCACTTAGATTCCACCTACACCTGCCTAAATAACCCAGAAAACCTCCAGAAGACTAGCAGAACAGATTCTCCAGAGCCAAGCACAGACGAGAGGCCCACAGAAGAGGGAAGGGCAGAGAGGCGGTGCGCGCTACACGGACTGGTGGGAGGGAGCTGGGGCGGAGGGGCAGCCTGCCGGCCAAGCAGAGCCCCCGAGTCTGGCTTGCAAAAGCAGAGGGGCCAGATGGAGTGTGTTCAGACAGCGAGCGGGGCTTAACATCTGGAAGGTTATAAGTTAACAGCTCTGCTCGGAGAGAGGGAAGGCTGGAGGACAATGGGAGGGACAGTTGCTGAGCCCCTGGATGACAGAGCTCAGTTAGATGGGGAACAAAGGCACTCACCAGCGCCATCTCCCTCGCCCACACCCCAGCCAAAATCCCAAAGGGAACCAGTTCCTGCCAGGGAACTTACTTGCATTGTTCAAACACCCAACGCTGTGCTTCTGTGGAGCCCCCACTCCGGCGGCAGGTCTGACTCCCTCCCACTGCCACAGGGTCCCTCCTGAAGCGGATCACAGAAGGAGAAGCAAGCTGAGCCTGCCCCTCCCGCCCCCATGCACCTTGCCTATCCACCCCAGCTAATATGCCAGATCCCCAGCACCACAAGCCTGGCAGTGTGCAAGTAGCCCAGATGGGCCATGCCACCCCACAGTGAATCCCGCCCCTAGGAGAGGGAAAGAGAAGGCACACACCAGTCTGACTGTGGCCCCAGCGGTGGGCTGGGGGCAGACATCAGGTCTGACTGCGGCCCCGCCCACCAATGCAAGTTATTCAAGACAGCACAGGGGAAGTGCCCTGCAGTTCCACACCACTCCAGGGACTATCCAAAATGACCAAATGGAAGAATTCCCCTCAAAAGAATCTCCAAGAAATAACAACAGCTAATGAACTGATCAAAAAGGATTTAAACAATATAACAGAAAGTGAATTTAGAATAATAGTCATAAAATTAATCGCTGGGATTGAAAAAAGCATAGAGGACAGCAGAGAATCTATTGCTACAGAGATCAAGGGACTCAGGAACAGTCAGGAGGAGCTAAAAAATGCGATAAACGAGCTGCAAAATAAAATGGAAACGACCACGGCTCAGATTGAAGAGGCAGAGGAGAGAATAGGTGAACTAGAAGATAAAGTTATGGAAAAAGAGGAAGCTGAGAAAAAGAGAGAGAAAAAAATCCAGGAGTATGAGGGGGGAAAATTAGAGAATTAAGTGATGCACTAAAGAGAAATAATCTACGCATAATTGTTATTCCAGAGGAGGAAGCAGAGGGAAAGGTGCTGAAGGTGTACTTGAAGAAATAATAGCTGAGAACTTCCCTGATCTGGGGAAGGAAAAAGGCATTGAAATCCAAGAGGCACAGAGAACTCCTTTCAGACGTAACTTGAATCGATCTTCTGCATGACATATCATAGTGAAACTGGCAAAATAGAAGGATAAAGAGAAAGTTCTGAAAGCAGCGAGGGATAAACATGCTCTAACTTATAAAGGGAGACCAATAAGACTCATGACCGATCTCTCTTCTGAAACTTGGCAGGACAGAAAGGAATGGCAGGAGATATTCAATGTGATGAACAGGAAAAATATGCAGCCAAAAATCCTTTATCCAGCAAGTCTGTCATTTAGAATAGAAGGAGAGATAAAGGTCTTCCCAAACAAACAAAAACTGAAGGAATTCGTCACCACTAAACCAGCCCTACAGGAGATCCTAAGGGGGATCCTGTGAGACAAAGTACCAGAGACCGCTACAAGCATGAAACCTACAGACATCACAATGACTCTAAACCCATATCTTTCTATAATAACACTGAATGTAAATGTGCCAACCAAAAGACATAGGGTATCAGAATGGATAAAAAAACAAGACCCATCTATTTGCTGTCTACAAGAGACTCATTTTAGACCTGAGGACACCTTGAGATTGAGAGTGAGGGGATGGAGAACTATTTATCATGCTACTGGAAGTCAAAAGAAAGCTGGAGTAGCCATACTTATATCAGACAAACTAGACTTTAAATTAAAGGCTGTAACAATAGATGAAGAAGGGCATTATATAATAATTACAGGGTCTATCCATCAAGAAGAGCTAACAATTATAAATGTCTATGCACCGAATATGGGAGCCCCCAAATATATAAAACAATTACTCACAAACATAAGCAACCTTATTGATAAGAATGTGGTAATTGCAGGGGACTTTAACACTCCACTTACAGAAATGGATAGATCATCTAGACACATGGTCAATAAAGAAACAAGGGCCCTCAAAATGAACAAAACAGGAGACTATAGACGCTGGAGAGGATGTGGAGAAACGGGAACCCTCTTGCACTGTTGGTGGGAATGCAAATTGGTGCAGCCACTCTGGAAAACAGTGTGGAGGTTCCTCAAAAAATTAAAAATAGACCTACCCTATGACCCAGCAATAGCACTGCTAGGAATTTACCCAAGGGATACAGGAGTACTGATGCATAGGGGCCCTTGTACCCCAATGTTTATAGCAGAACTCTCAACAATAGCCAGATTATGGAAAGAACCTAAATGTCGATCAACTGATGAATGGATACAGAAATTGTGGTTAATATACACAATGGAGTACTACGTGGCAACGAGAAAGAATGAAATGTGGCCCTTTGTAGCAACGTGGATGGAACTGGAGAGTGTGATGCTAAGTGAAATAAGCCATACAGAGAAAGACAGATACCATATGTTTTCACTCTTATGTGGATCCTGAGAAAATTAACAGAAACCCATGGGTGAGGGGAAGGAAAAAAAAAAAAGAGGTTAGAGTGGAAGAGAGCCAAAGCATAAGGGACTCTTAAAAACTAAGAACAAACTGAGGGTTGATGGGGGTGGGAGGGATGGAGGGTGGGTGATGGGTATTGAAGAGGGCACCTTTTGGGATGAGTACTGGGTGTTGTATGGAAACCAATTTGACAATAAACTTCATATATTGAAAAAAAAAAAAAAAAAGAAACAAGGGCCCTGAATGATACATTGGATCATATGGGTTTGACAGATATATTTAGAACTCTACATCCCATAGCATCAGATATACTTTCTTCTCGAGTGCACATGGAACATTCTCCAAGATAGATCACATACTGGGTCACAAAACAGCCCTTCATAAGTATACAAGAATTGAAATCATACCATGCATACTTTCAGACCACAATGCTATGAAGCTTGAAATCAACCACAGGAAAAAGTCTGGAAAACCTCCAAAAGCATGGAGGTTAAAGAACACCCTACTAAAGAATGAGTGGGTCAACCAGGCAATTAGAGAAGAAATTTAAAAATATGTGGAAACAAATGAAAATGAAAGTCCAACAATCCAAACGCTTTGGGATGCAGCGAAGGCAGTCCTGAGAGGAAAATACATTGCAATCCAGGCCTATCTCAAGAAACAAGAAAAATCCCCAATACAAAATCTAACAGCACACCAAAAGGAAATAGAAGCAGAACAGCAAAACAGCCTAAACCCAGCAGAAGAAGAGAAATAATAAAGATCAGAGCAGAAATAAACAATATAGAATCTAAAAAAACTGTAGAGCAGATCAACGAAACCAAGAGTTGGTTTTTTGAAAAAATAAACAAAATTGACAAACCTCTACCCAGGCTTCTCAAAAAGAAAAGGGAGATGACCCAAATAGATAAAATCGTGAATGAAAATGGAATGATTACAACCAATCCCTCAGAGATACAAGCACTTATCAGGGAATACTATGAAAAATTATATGCCAACAAATTGGACAACCTGGGAGAAATGGACAAATTCCTAAACACCCACACACTTCCAACCTCAATCAGGAGGAAATAGAAAGCTTGAACAGACCCATAACCAGTGAAGAAATTGAATCAGTTATCAAAAATCTCCCAACAAATAAGAGTCCAGGACCAGATGGCTTCCCAAAGCAGAGATAATACCTATCCTCCTCAAGCTATTTCAAGAACTAGAAAGGGAAGGAAAACTTCCTGACTCATTCTATGAAACCAGTATTACTTTGATTCCTAAACCAGACAGAGACCCAGTAAAAAAAGAGAACTACAGGCCAATATCCCTGATGAATATGGAGGCAAAAATTCTCAATAAGATGCTAGCAAATCAAATTCAACAGCATATAAAAAGAATTATTCACCATGATCAAGTGGGATTCATTCCTGGGATGCAGGGCTGGTTCAACATTTGCAAATCAATCAACATGATACATCACATTAATAAAAGAAAAGATAAGAACCATATGATCCTGTTAATCGATGCAGAAAGGCCTTTGACAAAATTCAGCATCCTTTCTTAATGAAAACCCTCGAGAAAGTCGGGATAGAAGGAACATACTTAAAGATCATAAAAGCCATTTAGGAAAAGCCCACAGCTAACATCATCCTCAATGGGGAAAAATTTAGAGCTTTCCCCCTGAGATCAGGTACACGACAGGGATGCCCACTCTCATCGCTGTTGTTTAACATAGTGTTGGAAGTGCTAGCATCAGCAATCAGACAACAAAAGGAAATGAAAGGCATCAAAATTGGCAAAGATGAAGTCAAGCTTTCACTTTTTGCAGATGACATGATATTATACATGGAAAATCCGATAGACTCCACCAAAAGTCTGCTAGAACTGATACATGAATTCAGCAAAGTTGCAGGATACAAAATCAATGTACAGAAATCAGTTGCATTCTTATACACTAACAATGAAACAACAGAAAGACAAATAAAGAAACTGATCCCATTCACAATTGCACCAAGAAGCATAAAATACCTAGAAATAAGTCTAACCAAAGATATAAATGATCTGTATGCTGAAAACTATAGAAAGCTTATGAAGGAAATGAAGAAGATATAAAGAAATGGAAAAACATTCCGTGCTCATGGGTTGGAAGAATAAACATTGTCAAAATGTCAATACTACCCAAAGCTATCTACACATTCAATGCAATCCCAATCAAAATTGCACCAGCATTCTTCTTGAAGCTAGAACAAGCAATCCTAAAATTCATATGGAACCACAAAAGGCCCCGAATAGCCAAAGGAATTTTGAAGAAGAAGACCAAAGCAGGAGGCATCACAATCCCAGACTTTAGCCTCTATTACAAAGCTGTAATCATCAAGACAGCATGGTATTGGCACAAAAACAGACACATAGACCAATGGAATAGAATAGAAACCCCAGAACTAGACCCACAAACGTATGGCCAACTCATCTTTGACAAAGCAGGAAAGAACATCCAATGGAAAAAAGACAGTCTCTTTACCAAATGGTGCTGGGAGAACTGGACAGCAACATGCAGAAGATTGAAACTAGACCACTTTCTTACACCATTCACAAAAATAAACTCAAAATGGATAAAGGACCTGAATGTGAGACAGGAAACTATCAAAACCCTAGAGGAGAAAGCAGGAAAAGACCTCTCTGACCTCAGCTGCAGCAATTTCTTACTTGACACATCCCCAAAGGCAAGTGAATTAAAAGCAAAAATGAACTACTGGGACCTTATGAAGATAAAAAGCTTCTGCACAGCAAAGGAAACAGTCAACAAAACTAAAAGGCAACCAACGGAATGGGAAAAGATATTTGCAAATGACATATCAGACAAAGGACTAGTATCCAAAATCTATAAAGAGCTCACCAAACTCCACACCCGAAAAACAACCCAGTGAAGAAATGGGCAGAAAACATGAATAGACACTTCTCTAAAGAAGACATCCGGATGGCCAACAGGCACATGAAAAGATGCTCAACGTTGCTCCTCATCAGGGAAATACAAATGAAAACCACACTCAGATATCACCTCACACCAGTCAGAGTGGCCAAAATGAACAAATCAGGAGACTATAGATGCTGGCGAGGATGTGGAGAAACGGGAACCTCTTGCACTGTTGGTGGGAATGCAAACTGGTGCAGCCACCCTGGAAAACAGTGTGGAGGTTCCTCAAAAAATTAAAAATAGATTTACCCTATGACCCACCAATAGCACCACTAGGAATTTACCCAAGGGATACAGGAGTACTGATGCATAGGGGCATTTGTACTCCAATGTTTATAGCAGCACTCTCAACAATAGCCAAATTATGGAAAGAGCCTAAATGTCCATCAACTGATGAATGGATAAAGAAATTGTGGTTTATACACACAATGGAATACTACGTGGCAACGAGAAAGAATGAATATGGTCCTTTGTAGCAACGTGAATGGAACTGGAGAGTGTGATGCTAAGTGAAATAAGCCATACAGAGAAAGACAGATACCATATGTTTTCACTCTTACGTGGATCCTGAGAAACTTAACAGAAACCCATGGGGAGGGGAAGGAAAAAAAAAAAAAAAAGAGGTTAGAGTGGGAGAGAGCCAAAGCATAAGAGACTGTTAAAAACTGAGAACAAACTGAGGGTTGATGGGGGGTGGGAGGGAGGGGAGGGTGGGGAATGGGTAGTGAGGAGGGCACCTTTTGGGATGAGCACTGGGTGTTGTATGGAAACCAATTTGACAATAAATTTCATATATTGAAAAAAAATTATTTTACTTAAAAAATCAAATGTATAGATGTACATTCTTTAAAAAGTTGAACAGTGCTAATTGTAGTTTTAACAAAACCAGTGGCATCTTTCTCCACCTGATATCTTTCTTGGTTTTTTCCCTCATATCTCTAGAGGCCATCTCCTTGTAGCTTTCAGAAGAATAATGAAGAGGAGTTAATTTTTGTTAAAGAATGTGCATTTCTGAATATATCTCTGCTCTACCCTCATGCTTGATGGATGATTTGAGCATAGAATTCTAGGTGGGCTAGAAGTTTCTCCATGACCTTGTAGACATAGGGACTTGTCTCTACTATTGCTGTTGAGAAGATTCCTGCCCTTCTGGTTTCTGATTCCTTGTACTTGACCTGGGTCTTGCTCCCCTTACTCTTTCTGCAAACATTTGGGATTTTCTTTTTCTCCCCGGTGTCTGAAAGTTCATGACAGTGTGCCTTCATGAATCTGCTGTCATCCGTTATTCTAGGCAGAGCTGTCCAAGAGACCTTTCTGCAGTGATGTAAATGTTCTGTATCTGTGTTGTCCAATATGGTTGTCTCTAGCCACATGGGGGTATTGTGCACTTGAAGTGTGGCTGGAGTGGTGAGGAATTGCATTTCTTATTTTTCTGTTTTTAAATAAATTTATATTAAAATCTAACCACATTGTGTTCAAGGGCTATAGCGGGTGGTGCAGTGCATTGGACTTTCAATCTGGAGACTTCTGCTCTTCAGTTCTGGGAAATTTTCTTGAATTCTTTCATTGTATGTAGTCTCTGTTCTAAAACCTCTATTGGCTAGATGATAGAACTCATGGTATTATTCTCTAATTGTTCTGTATTTTCCCTCCCATTTTTTGGAGTGAATTAGTTACATAAAACTAACCTAGTGAACATGTGTTTATTTAAAGTATGATATTTTATCCTTTATTGATCTCTTTGCATTAATATTATTTTTAAAAATATTATGTTTGAATACAGTTTAAAACTTATATGATTAGTGAGATTTTGGGCAATTTGTGCTCAAGTGGAATGCCTCACTCAAATTGCTCTGGTCATAGTTCTGCCTGGAAATCCAAACTGAATTTTATAAAAAATACTGTGTTGCTAAGGAGGGAATGAGATCTCCTTACTCCTTTTGTTTGGTTCTTTTTGGGGGTTAGCTTTTATTTACCTACAAGGCACTCTACTTAGGGAACTGTTTAGAGACAAATTCTGCCCACTAGGAGATAGGGGATGAGAGGAATCTCATCCCAGTTGGGCTTTAGATCCTATAAGGGTGAGAAAATACGAGGTGTGGTGGTTCTGCTCCAACCCCTGTGTTTACACAACTGGACAGGCACTGTAGGCTCAATGAAGTCCAGGAAATGAAGTCTCTAAACATTAACACTCTCGGTAGCTCCTCACAGGCAAGGAGGTAAAAAGAGCCATTTAAACATAATTAGTAAGAAGGAAAAAAGTAAACAGTCCACATCCACCAAACACCCAACCTTTTAAGTATGTTCTAATTAAAACTTGAAGTCAAGTGTCCTCCTCTTGCTGAAAGAAAATATGTTACATTATTTAGAGTTATTTTATAACTCTTGTCCTCTCTCACCCTTGGACTAAACTATTTTAAGGGTTCATGTGGAGTGACCATTTCTAAAAGGCCTGCAGAGGGTCTGGTATCTGGCTTAGCAAAGTCACCAGATATACCAAATACTATTACTTTCTTGCAGGTGTCTTGATTTTAGCTCAATGTTTGTGTGGTTATTGGTTTAGTCTCTCTCCCTGTTAGAGTGTTGGGTTCATATAGTCTATATAGTCTTGGCCCAGTGACTGAATGCAGCAAGTGTAGAGCCCACCCAACATCTAATGACAATGGGAGAGGTGCCCACCTCCTCCAATGCCAGGATGTTCACAACCTGTCACTTTCTCACCACTCCCACACAAACTGTAGGGCCCAGACACCCACACTTAAATACCACCTGGTTACCTGGAATTGGCAAGATCAAGTTTGGCCTTACTGAGAAGAATGGGAGTTTTCTCAGTTAGGAACAGACACTTAACCTTTCCTTCATTTTTGCACACTTGAGACTATGATCTGCGAAATTTGAATGTGATGCACAGATCATTCCAGGGCAACACTGCTTCCCCTACTGTGAGCACTTCTCTTGGCCTGTGGAAGTCAGGCCATGCTTCCCCAAGGAGATGTCATGTGAACTAACAATACAAAGGGATGAGAATATTAGACAGCTGGGCTCCCTGCATCCCTGAGTCCTGACAACTTATTCACCTACACTGATATCTGAGCCTAAGTCTTCCCTAAATATTATTCAATTCAATTTTGACCAGTAGCTAAAGAGACTAAGGAAGCCGACAAATCTTTCAGTGTTAAGGAGGATGCATAGTTATTCTTACTTGGCTGTACTATAATTATCTTAGTTTTCTCTATCTTGAACTTGAATGATATCTGAGTCTGAGATCTGTTTTTACCGCATGCATTTGGAACAGAGTTTGGAAAGTTCATGATGAGCGTATTAGTATAGGAAGGAGTAGATGAGAGCCATGGGGTCTATGGGGTGTTCTTCTGACACACAGTGTATTCTTTCATACATGCTTCAAACTCTGAGGATGCGAGTCTTGTCATGGCAGGTGTTCCTTTGTGGAGAAGAATGGGGCACAAAGCTCATGCCTCTATTATTCTCCCTTGCAGACAAAGCCATCTGCATTGGTTCAGTGCTGGCTGCATTGTAGTCCCCAGCAATGACAAGCCTATCACTTTTGGGATAGATTTCAACCAGCTGCAGCAGACTCTGAGGTGAAGAGGGTAGGCGGATGCTCATTTTAAGCTTAGTTATGAAACAATCATAGCTGAGCATGGGGTTTGGAGAAGGATAAAAGTCTATTAGTTTCCACAGAGGCTTGGCTTCCAAGTACAATAAAAAAGGCTTTGTGTTTAGTTGAAAGCATTAAGTTGCAAAGAATTATCAAATGACAGGAATTGTTCCTTGATTCTGTGTACCTCTCTGCTGGGGAACAATACTCTTAGTACCATCTTGGCTAGCATCTGTATTCCCTGCTAAGATGAAGCAGAGTCCTTTGTTCTGGAATTATGAGGAAGCTGCTGTGCAGAAAGCCAAGGATATAGGGACAGAAATTTAACCAGTTCACTGTTGCAGACTTGGGTCTGTTTTCCAAGTAGGGACCCTTATCAGGGAAGGGCAAACGTTGAATATCAGTATTGCTGAGCACAGTCTCCCTTTATGTTCACTTATTTACAATATGTTTTTGTGATCAATGGCTGTTGGAAATACAATTGCAGTCACTGAATCTCAGTCTAACATCTGTAAACAGGGTAATAGCATGGCCCTATGGAATGGTGCCCAGTGAAGGCACCAAAAGGGGGCAGAAATATTTCAGAATTCCTGGGACTTTCTCTTCTACTTTTCCTGGGGATCATCTTCCAGCTTCCCATGTCTGTCCTGTGTTGGTATTCCAGCTTGGAGCCACTTCTTTCTTAAATGGAGCAGGGCTCCATTGTCCCAGAGATTCCAGAGGTATGCCATGCAATCCATGTTTTCTCAGGACATGCAGACACAGAACATCGGTCAGAGTGATGAAAATGAGCTGATATAATTTCCAGAGGCTATGTCCTCATACCTCTCCCAGCAGGTAAGTGGCAAGGTCATCAGTGATCTTCCCACAAGGGATATTAGGAAGCCCAGTAATTTCACTTCTACCAACTCAAATCCACCAACTTTCTGGATGCCCCCCTGAGCATATATACTTTTCTGGAGACTAGGGACATAATGTTGATAAGTACCCAGACTGTGCCCTTGAGAAGCTCTCTCTCTGTAAGGTAAATGGGCGTAGAGACCAATGATAGGGATGGAGGGTACAGAGAACAAGAATAGAACTGGGGCTCATGGGACAGAAATTTCCCAGGGCAGGAGGTTGGTGAGGACAGACTCTAACAGAGGAGATTCTGTTAGAGCTGGGTTTGAAGGATGAGTAGGATCCTTCTAGGCAGCCCAGGGACATTTTTAGGCAGAGGAAACTACATGGGTAAACATGAGTAGACCCAGCTTGTGTGAAGGGTTTCAAGTGTTTAAGGGTACAGACAGTCATGGTGACAAGGGCAACTTAGAGATTTAAGGACAATGGTTTTACGTGAACTTCTGTAACCTTTGAGATTACTGATAACACTGATTGAGTTGCTTATTGATTTCCCGCAAAATATTGACTCAAAGGAGGTCAAACTGGGAATGTCCATGATGCTTTGCCAACACTCATGGGTGTAGAGCACCTACAGGTGGAGCACCAGTGGCCCTTCTACTGGCTGTAGCTCCAGCCCCGCCCCCTCTTCACTATATATATTCCAGCCTCACTGAATCACCGCTGGTGGGAAGGAAAGCTCCACACGCACAGGCCAGCACAGACTGGTGCACACTGCTGAAAGAGAGTAGAGGAGATTGGCAGAGGGAAAGTGGCCATGGACCTGATCCCAAGCTTTTCCATAGAAACCTGGCTTCTCCTGGCTACCAGCCTGGTGCTCCTCTATCTGTGAGTAACTGTTCAGGCTCATCGCCTCTGGAACCTTGCTAATCAGCAACCTCTACCCCTTTTTCTTGTCTGTTCTGTGGATGAAGAGTTAACAAAAGGAAGTTCCTTAAGTGTTGGGTGCTTCAAACAAACTAGAAACACATAAGGGGTTATTATTGACCTCACCCAGATCTGCAAAAGGAGTACCCCCATACCCCAACTCCAATTTCTGTAGTTAGGAGGGCTGAGAGACTTTATTTGCTCCTGGGATGATCTTCTGTTTCACTACCAGTTGGGACGTAAACCTATCAAGCAAAATTCACCTGAGGAAGATTAAGATCAACAGACCCCTGTGCTATGGAGTCCTCACCCCATCCCAAGATCTGGGGATTCTGGAGGCAGAGGGAGTAACTTGGGTCTGGTCTCATTATCTTCACCTTCCTGGTCTTTGTCTGCTGCAGGACGTGTGTAAAAGGATTGGGCCTGTGTCTCTCAGGTGGCTCCTGCTCCCCTCCCTCCCACCACCAAGCATCATGTACACAAATCACTGGTATACCCAGACTTCCAGGGGTGCTGGATGTGCCTAACCTTCCTCTTCAGAATGGACTCTTCCCTCTTTTCTGTGCCCCTCTCCTGGCCACTCCCTGACCTTGTAATATGCAGAACTCCTTACCCTAAATGAGTACCTTTAGAGCTGAAGAGACTTGGCAGAAATCCTGAAATTCTATTCATTTCAGGTTTTCCTTCTAGTGTCTGGGAAGGTTAGCATCCGTATAGAGATTTCTTCCTCCCTCAATATGAAATCTGCCAGCAGGCTGCAAAGACATAGCCCTGAAAGCAAATTTGGATATTAAATATGTTTTTTCCCTCTATGTTACAGTACAGGAGGAAAATCAAAATCATTAGCAGAGGAATTCCTTTCAGTGGTGGGTTTCCCAGTATCCTGAAGCAGGTTGGGAAAGGACTTAGTTTCCAGTTGTGGGTAGGGATGGTCCCCTCTATGTCACATTTGACCTCTATCTCAATTTCGCTTTCTTTAGGAATAGAAAGGCATGAGGATGTGAACATAGGACATATAAGCCTGATTTTCATTTTCTGAGAGAAAGGTTAGGAATGCTGGGTGTGACAACATATTCTGTCCCAATGACATTTAAATGTAATTGATATGGTTTAATTTCATTCTTTTTAATACTAGGGTTTTTACTGAGATAAGACTATTTCCAGCTTGTTCTTTCTGAAGTCTACAAGGAGGCTGTTAGTTTAGCCTTTGTGATTATAATGGTGCATAAATAACTTCAGCCTTCTAGAGTCATGTTGGGAATATGAATTTAGTGTATACATGCATACTTCTATGATATAGGTTGTGTATATGTTTACAAATGCCCAGCAGGTTATTTTAACCTCTCATCACAGGCGAGTAGTAAGACACTGAGACAGTGCTGATGTGAGAGGCATCCAGGGCTCAGGATGGAGTGGGAGAGTATTCCTCTCTCATAGCAGACCTTCCAGAGATACTCCTTGGTTCTGGTCCCACAGGAGGTCATCACAGGACCACAGGATTAGCATCTCATCTGCTTGGGGCCAGGGAACAGTGATACCATGTGAGTCATACTGTGTCTGGTCTATCTGGCAGTGGGGCTGTCACTGGATACCTTTGCCACTAGGCAAACAGTATGTTATACTTAAAAGACACTGGTGTAGTCAAGAGTCAGTAGCTGTAGACAGGGCCCTCTGTCTATCAGTGCAATGTAAAGGCACTAAAAATGAGTCACTTTACTGTTAGCCCCTTCATTTGTACCAACAACAGCATTACTCTACCAAAAAGAGAGAAGCTGGAATGAATCAGAAAAATTCATCTAGCTCCACCTCTGCATTGTATTGGAGCCCTGTGAGTTTAGACCAGATCTTGCCTTGTGACCAGTGTTGCTGACGCATTCACTCAATTGTTTGGCCTCACTTGGGAGTTGAATTAGCATGTTGATGGTCCAGAAGCCAGAATTGATTTTTTTTTTCTTTTTTTTTTTTTAATTTTTTTTTCAACGTTTATTTATTTTTGGGACAGAGAGAGACAGAGCATGAACGGGGGAGGGGCAGAGAGAGAGGGAGACACAGAATTGGAAACAGGCTCCAGGCTCTGAGCCATCAGCCCGGAGCCTGACGCGGGGCTCGAACTCACGGACCGCGAGATCGTGACCTGGCTGAAGTCGGACGCTTAACCGACTGCGCCACCCAGGCGCCCCCAGAATTGATTTTTAAAAAAAAATTTTAACGTTTATTTATTTTGGAGACAAGAGAGACAGAGCACAAGTGGGGGAGGGGCAGAGAAAGCCAGAGACAGGATCTGAAGCAGGCTGCAGGCTCTGAGCTGTCAGCACAGAGCCCGATGCGGGCCTCAAACCCACAACCATGAGATCATGACCTGAGCCAAAGTCAGACACTCAACCAACTGAGCCACCCAGGTGCTCCCAGAATTGATTTTTTTGTGTTGGTGATGGCCACCGGTACTTCTGACATCTGGTGCACATGTGTCAAAGTGTTCTAGAGGAAGGATCTAAATATCCAGCTGGGTCGGGTTGAGGTCTCTCTGCCGGGTCCCTCAAACATGTCCTTTCCTGCAATTTGGGGGTTTATTTAATCACGTAATATTAGAAATGCTGGATGTGCACAAAATACTTGGTACCTGTACTGTCTAAAATGCTAGCTTAGAAGAGGAGATGAGGAATATCTCTGGAACATTTTGTCCTTATTCATTTTATGTTGCATAACACGTATTCTGCTATGAACTGTAGGTATGTGAACTTTGGAAGGCTCCCTATCTGTTAGGTGAAAGCACTTGCAGGGTATATAACCATTTCTACTTAGCATCCTTTCCCACCACTTTCTTAATTTGCCTCTATGGGGTTAGCCCTGTAGGCCTAGCAAGTTTATGGTTAAAACGGTGCTGGCAGCCTCTCCTTCCTCCACTCTGCTATTTCTCAGCAACACCTAACAGTAAGGCTTGCAAGGATCCAGAACCCCCAGTTGTGGGATTCCACAGGCAACTCCTGAAGAATGAATTGCAGGTAGGCCTGTATTAGGGAGCACCATCTGTAATGGACTTTTGAGATAGTTGATGCACAGAGTCAGTAAACTTAGTGACCATCTTGAAAAATTGAGTGGGCCTTGCAGTGTGCTGAACAGATGAGTATCTCAGGTCAGAGGACCAGATTCCACAGGGGAAAGAATAGCCTGGGGATGGATTGTTTACTTACTGATCCTTTAATATGGCATTCATTTGGGCATATATGGGTCAATCCCCCTTCTCTGTAGCTGAAGAGAACCAGAATGCCTGACAACAGAGACTTGGGTGGACCTGATGGGATCTCACTTTTTAGTGAGGCCAGTTGAGTCTTTGACACAGTTTTCATTGTACAGAAATAAGAACACTGTGGTTGCTCAAGACTTCTATGAAGATAGACTTAAGAAGGGCCTGATCCAGGGGCGCCTGGGTGGCTAAGTTAGTTGAGCGTCTGACTTTGGCTCAGGTTATGATCTCACTGCTTGTGTGTTCAAGCCCCTGTGTTGAGCTCTGTGCTGATAGCTCAGAGCCTGGAGCCTGCTTCAGATTCTTTCTCCATCTCTCTGCCCCTCCCCTGCTCATGCTCTGTCTCTCTCTCTCTCTCTCAAATATAAAATAAAACGTTTAAAAAAATTTTAAAAAGAAGGACCTGATCCAAAACACTAACAGGGACTACAATGAAGGAAAAGCAGAAAGGTGTCTCTGAGGAAACTGCTAAGAACATTTTATTGGTAGACTCTCAGTAACCATCTGGTATTGAGTGGATATATTTAGTAAAATATCATCATTCATCAGAGCAGGAAAAAAATTTTCTCTTTCTCATTCTTTGGAGAGTGACAAGCTCCAAAGTCATGGCAGTGTCACTTACTAAATAGGCATGAGTGAATTTTCTGGAAGAATTCAGCATGAACCTTGTAGGAGCTCTCAATATGGAAGCATTTATCAAATGTTCAGTCTAGGATTTGGGATGGTGAAGTTTCCAGCTGCTTTTAGCTAATCATCATCATTCTTTGTGGGTCTCACAGTGGAGATGGGAAAGGAGATGATGAGTGAATGTAATTATTGCTGTTTGGATTGCTGTTACTATTTCTTGACTACATGTTACCTCCTCTCTTACCTGTTCTAGTTGTATCAGTGACTGGCCACTCTCCACACCTATTTCACCATTGCTTTCATTTTCACTTTACAGATATGGGACCTACACACATGGACTTTTTAAGAAGCTCGGAATTCCTGGGCCAAAACCTCTGCCTTTTGTGGGAACTGCTCTGGGGTACCGTCAGGTGGGTTCTGTTTGAGCTCCCAGCTCCCTCTTTTGCTTCTTATGGTTGCAAATCCCAGCTTAGTTCCATATTAAAAATACTCCTCCTCAGCAGGAAGTTCTTAGGTTTCAGACTTTCCAGAAATGGTGTCATAGTCTCCACCCAGCCTCCTCTTTTGCTTCTTATGGTTGCAAATCCCAGCTTAGTTCCATAGTAAACATGTTCCTCCTCAGGAGGAAGTCTTGGGTTTCAAACTCTCCAGAAATGGTATTACAGGCCCTACCCAGCACATGGCCAGGTATAGCTCAGGGCTCTCTTGTCTGCTGTTAGGAGCCTCAGGTTTTCCCTCAGTTGGCAGTCCAGCTCTCTGGCCACTTCAGCCCAGGACTTTTTGTTCCAGCTTGTGAGCATCATAAAGAGGCTTTTCTTTCTGGCAGTTGCAGATTCCCAGGAAGGCATAATGGTACTTGGTATTAGGAGAAAAGCATCAAGTGGGTCCCTGGTACTGGCTCATTAAGCTCTGTATGCTAAAGTTAGACTTTTCTGTTCATAGCATGAGCTCTTTGTAGCCTCCTTGTTTTCCTGGATGTCTCTGGAACTTCAGTTTATTAGGCAACCCAAGATTCACTTTGGGTAATTTGCACATAATTTAATTATCTCAAGAGCTGGCCAAAACCCACCCCACCCCTATAGTTGTTTCCATGGCTCTAACTCACCCTTTGCCACCTGTGACATCTTTTGCCATCTGAGAGGTTGAACTAGAGCTCTTGGCTTTACCTCTGTATCTTCAAAGAAGGCATCCTATGGGTGACTTGAGCAGGGGGGAGTATAACTGAGGCAGTATATTGCTTATCTATTGTTTTCAGACTTTAATTCTAAATGAGTTGTGTGTGTGTGTGTGTATGTTATTTTTCACACAAAGGTAGAACCACTCATACAAAATCACTAGAAAAGAGATGCTTTGACAAAACTATTAAAGACTTAATGTACCTGAATGGAATGTACTAGCAGACACACAGACTGAATTTTGGTAGAGCCACTGTGTCTAATCCAGCTCTGATGCCTCACCCAAGGCCTGGCTCCTGAACAGAAGGTAGGAGCTCATGTCTTGAAGGCCAGCAGGCAGAGTCTACATTACAGGCTGCTCTCTGCCTTGGAGTTCCTTTCCTGAAGATCTGAGACTTATTCCTCAGATCCTACCTCTCCTGGCTCTCAGTGTCCAGTTATTGTTAAGAACTTACTGGACTTTTTCCTTTCCAACAGAGCAATAATCTTCTTTCCACTTTTCCAGATTAACTCCTTAGTACATGCATCCCAAGACGCACATTTCTGGAACCTTCCTTTGTAAAGTGAAAACATCAAATATCACAGCTGAAACATAGAGACAGGAAGTTTTGTTGTTTTCTTTTTTTGAAGTGACATGATTGAAAGCTCAGAGCAAGTGTTTTAATTTGCACCATCCTTTGTGGAGGGGTGACATCATCCCCTGTTTTCCATGTGAGAACTGGACAACTGGAAGCGAGTCCACTTTGTCATTCATCCACTCATCTCTCACTTTCTCACTCAACAAAATGTCTTACACTTTGTAAGTCTGCCAGACTTAAAGAGGGCACAGGAGTCTTAATTTCCTAAATCTACTGAAAATCTAGTAGGGCTCATGAGATCAATGAATAGAGTGGTAACTGAGGGTTGTTCAGGCCATGCTGACTTTCCCTCAGCTTCCATTTTCTGATGCCCTGAAGTTAATAATTCAGATGGTTATGAGATGTAGAGACAACTCATGCACAAGCCAAACATGTCAGAAAGGCAAGGGTTACATAGTCTTCACAGACGAGTAAGATGTTCAGTATGAGCAGTATTAGTCAGTTCAAGGACTTGAAATTCTCCGTTTCATGTCTCTGTTTTCTCTCCTTTCCCGTAAGATGCGTGTGAATAAGAGCTTCCCTGTATCTGCCAGTGAGAAGTAGTAAGCCACATTTCATATGATCTGGGTCCTTTTTGTGCCCATTAGAGGTAAGGCTTAGTACATTTAGATTAATAATACATTTTCTTTCTTCTCGCAGGGCTTTTGTGAATTTGACGAGAAATGTTTTAAAACATATGGAAGAATGTGGGGGTGAGTATTCTGGAAATTTCCAGTGATAGGCTTTTTATGATGAGGCCCTCATGGTGTGGACAGTCTCAGTCGAGAGCCCCTTGGGATGAAGCCCTATAATTAAAGCTCCTGAAACCTCCCCTTCCCAGGAATGCATGTGTCACCAGGTGTACAGGTCCAAATATGAATCTGGTCAGGAGAGCTGCAGGGTATCCTTTATATTTTGGATTAATATGTGTTTTTGGTAGAAGGGCTGTTGTAAACAGAATGGAAAACCATTTCTGCTCAGCCCTTTCTTACTGTGTCTGAAAGTATGTAGTTTGTTTTGTTTTGTGTTTTAGTACTAAGCCAAGACTTTCCAATAAAACTATAGTCAAGTATTTCTTTTTCCAATTCTATAGACTGGAAGAGATGTAGGAAATTTCTAAAGCACAGTATTTCCCTGGTGGGCTGATGGACTTGGGATTTTGTAGTATGGCCTCAGCGGCTTGCAGTGGATGCTCCCAATGAGGTTGGCTAGAGGTTTGCTGAAGCAGTGTGAGAGGTATAGTGTGGTGCTGGGCTGCTCACAGCCAGTGTTGTACCTCTTTATCTTCTCTGGTCAAGTCCTCAGAATCCATAGGGCTCTGCTGAGTTGGTGTGGCCCATAAGCAACATGGCGGAATAGAAAGAACACAGATCTCTGGATTGCCACTGGTTTATCTCCAGTGTCCCTCCTACGTTCAGTACTGGTCAGCTCTGGCTAGAGTCAGTGTTACATTGTGGGCCCCAGTTCTGTATTTAGTAAATGGTTCTCATGCTTGGCTATGGATAAAGACCACCTAGGAGGGCTTGTTAAAAATGCATATTCTTGGTTTCCATCCTCCATTAACACAGAATTTGGAGGATGTGGGGTGGGGTGCAAGAATCCGAATTTAACTGGTAGTAGAAGTCGTATTAGGGCTGTGAGATCATGAAAAGAGAGGGTAACTTTAAACCACTGTCCCTTGTCCACGCTTGTGTTTTTTAACAAACAGGATAAGACGTGGGAAATCACCCAAGAAAGATAATCAGGTTGATGGGAGAGCCGATCTAAGTGCCACCTCAGTAACAACTATTACTGCTTCAACACTAAGTATACTCGACTCACACTGAAACCTGAGTTTTAGAATACTTTTTGCAGATGGGGAGCATTTAGTGCAGTGGTTCTCCTCCCTTTCTATATCTGATCACAAAGCATTTGAAGTTCCTTTGTAACATCAGAGGGAGAATAGGGGACTTATGGAAAATCTTCCATTTTGTTCTAACAAATGCAAATGATTTGTAGTAGAAACACAATGCCAGAGGATGCTGTAATTAAGCATAATCTAAACCTCATGCCACTGGCTGTTCCCATTAACTGGTCATATGGACAGTCAGGAGGTCAGGGTTAATTGGGATGGATCACATATAAGGAGTCAGCTTTGTGTGATACATGTGTCACAAGTGGACTTGCCCTGCTACTAAGGGTTGTCACCTATATGGAGCCCAAGGGACTCACACTTGGGACCCACCTATAAGAAGAAATATAATAAAGGTAAATATATGTAACGTGATTTTTACTCTCTATTATTACTCTGTAACATTAAAGTGAATGTTTCTCTGTATTACTTTATTCTCTTTGTGGTTTTTGTTCAAAATTTTCTCAGTCAATGCTACCAAGAATATGTCTTTAATATTTAAATAATACTTCCTTTAAAATATAACTAGAAATCATATTTTAGAGAATAGGGCAAAGAAATGATTCATAATTTTGCCATCACTTTTTGAGCATTTCATGTCTTTATTTGCAGGCACATCTTACATGTTTGTGATCACTGTGCCTACAATTTTCATCTAATATTGTATTATGTGCATTTCATGTGTTTGATATATCTTCAAAATTATAATTATTAGTGACTGAGTGGGTGGAGTCTCTTTCATTATTTTTTTGTTCTTAGATAATTTACTTGCCTTCAGTTATTTACTAACCTTTTTTTGATAATATATATAAAATATTTAAAATGTTTGAAGTACTTCTAAAATATTTGAAATATTTTTAACATGCAAAAAATTATGGAGAATAGTCCCAGAAACAGCCATGTACACACATAGACTTAATAAATTTTCCATTGTTATTTCTGACCATGGTCTCAGAGAATGGATTAGGTAACATCAGGTTAAAAGTCTGGACTTCCAAGAGTGGCTGCCACTGCAGAAACTGGCACGTTAAATTTAATCAGCTCTGTTTCCCCGATATAGGTTTTATGATGGGCGACAGCCAGTGTTGGCGATCACAGATCCAGACATGATCAAAACAGTACTAGTGAAAGAATGCTATTCTGTCTTCACAAACCGGCGGGTAGGCATGGATTTATTTTAAATTTGCATAGTTATTTATAAAGCTTTTATTTCAAAATAATAATGGATTTACTGGAAATTGTCCCAGGAGGTGTCATGTCATGTGGCCTTCAAGCTGTTTTCTCTAAGATAATATCTTGCTTAACTATATAGGACAGTATCAAAGCAGAATTTGTCATTGGTTCTAGCCACAGAGCTTATTCAGATTCCAGCAGTTTTATGTTTACCCATTTGTGTGTGTGTGTGTGTGTGTGTGTGTGTGTGTTGCTGTCTGAACATTTATCTTACTTGTAGATTAGTGTATCTACCACCACAATCACGTTACAGAGCTGTTCCAGCACCAAAAGTCTCCCTGTTACTATTCTTTTGTAGGCATGGTGTGTAGCTTTTCTTTTTGTTGTATCAGGGTGTTCAGCAGAGCAAACATTGTTTTTTATTTTCTTAAGACCAGTTTATTCATTTTTTCCTTTTATGGGTTATGACTTTGGCATCAAGTTTGAAAACTCTTCACCTAGCCCTAAGTCCCAAGGATTTTCTCCAAGCATTTAGTTTTATATTTTACATTTAAGTCTGTGATCTGTTTTGTGTTAATTTTAGTGTTAATCGTGAGATGTGAAGTTTAGGTCAAAGATCTTTGTTTTTGGCCCTTGACTGTCTAATGACTCCAGAACCAGTGTGAAAAGGCTGTACTTCTTCCACTGAATTGCTTTTGTACCAGTATCAAAATTCAGTGGGGCCTGTGTGTGTGTGTGTGTGTGTGTGTGTGTGTGTGTCATTCTCTGTTCTGTTCATTGATCTCTGTATCTATTCCTGTACTGGTGCCAGGCTATCTTGATTACTGTAGCCATATAGTACCTCTAAACATATGTCCAGTGATTCCTCCCATTTTATTTTTGTTAGAATTGTGTTAGATTTCCAGCTGCTTTGTCTTTCCATACAAATTTAGAACTTATCTATGTGTACATAATAGCAGAGACTTCGTAAGATGTGCCTCAAACCCATAGATACATCTGGGAGAAATTTGTGTCTTTACTAAGTCATGTCTCTCAATTCATGAACACACTATATGTTTATTTAGGTTTTCTTTGATTTTTTTTCACCAACGTGTAGCTCTTAGCACAGGAAAAACATACATGTTTTATAAACCTAAATGTATACCTAAAGTATCTCACCTTCTTTGAGTGCTTAAAATTATTATTGTGTTTTTAATAGGTTTTGACATGTTCTTGTTAGTATACAGAAATGTGGTTGGTTTTTGTGTTGATCTCATTTCCTACAACCTAGCTTAGTTCATTTATTAGATGCAGAGTTGTTCTTTTTTATATTCCTCAAGATTTTCTACATTGACATTATGTCCCTTGAAATAGGGACACTCCTATTTTTATCCTATTTTTATCTTTCTATTCTGAATGTCTTTTATTTCTTTGTGTTGCTTATTGCACTAGCTAGGTTTTCTAGTACAATGTTGAATAAGAGTGGTTAGAGTGGGTATTCTTGTCTTGTTCCTGATGCTGGGGGAAGCATTA